>NW_027362773.1:122567991-122945491 GCF_046119375.1 Phyllobates terribilis | reverse complement strand
CAAAGCGTTGTTTAAATTTTGCGCCAAAATCGCTGATTGGTCGCGGCCGGCGGCCTCGACCAATCAGCGATTTTGGGGCCAAATTTAAACACCGCTCTGCTGATCGGTCGCGGCCGGCGACCAATCAGCGATTTTGGTGCCAAATTTAAACCCAGCTCTGTATCGCTCTGCTGATTGGTCGTGGCCGCCGACCGCGACCAATCAGCAGTATTGGCGCCAAATTTAAACACCGCTCTGCTGATTGGTCGTGACTAATCAGCGATTTTGGTGCCAAATTTAAACACGCTCTCCAGTCCTCACTAACACGGTTCGCAGATTGGCCGCAGCCGCCGCCCGGAGACGTGGAATTATATACTTAACAAAAAAGTGTGAAGCAACTGAAAATATGTCTTATATTCTAGGTTCTTCAAAGTAGCCACCTTTTGCTTTGATGACTGCTTTGCACACTCTTGGCATTCTCTTGATGAGCTTCAAGAGGTAGTCACCGGAAATGGTTTTCACTTCACAGGTGTGCCCTGTCAGGTTTAATATGTGGGATTTCTTGCCTTATAAATGGGGTTGGGACCATCAGTTGTGTTGTGCAGAAGTCTGGTGGATACACAGCTGATAGTCCTACTGAATAGACTGTTAGAATTTGTATTATGGCAAGAAAAAAGCAGCTAAGTAAAGAAAAACAAGTAGCCATCATTACTTTAAGAAATGAAAGTCAGTCAGTCCGAAAAATTGGGAAAACTTTGAAAGTGTCCCCAAGTGCAGTTGCAAAAACCATCAAGCGCTACAAAGAAACTGGCTCACATGAGGACCGCCCCAGGAAAGGAAGACCAAGAGTCACCTCTGCTTCTGAGGATAAGTTTATCCGAGTCACCAGCCTCAGAAATCGCAGGTTAACAGCAGCTCAGATTAGAGACCAGGTCAATGCCACACAGAGTTCTAGCAGCAGACACATCTCTACAACAACTGTTAAGAGGAGACTTTGTGCAGCAGGCCTTCATGGTAAAATAGCTGCTAGAAAACCACTGCTAAGGACAGGCAACAAGCAGAAAAGACTTGTTTGGGCTAAAGAACACAAGGAATGGACATTAGACCAGTGGAAATCTGTGCTTTGATCTGATTAGTCCAAATTTGAGATCTTTGGTTCCAACCACCGTGTCTTTGTGCGACGCAGAAAAGGTGAACGGATGGACTCTACATGCCTGGTTCCCACCGTGAAGCATGGAGGAGGAGGTGTGATGGTGTGGGTGTGCTTTGCTGGTGACACTGTTGGGGATTTATTCAAAATTGAAGGCATACTGAACCAGCATGGCTACTACAGCATCTTGCAGCGGCATGCTATTCCATCCGGTTTGCGTTTAGTTGAACCATCATTTATTTTTCAACAGGACAATGACCCCAAACACACCTCCAGGCTGTGTAAGGGCTATTTGACCAAGAGGGAGAGTGATGGGGTGCTGAGCCAGATGACCTGGCCTCCACAGTCACCAGACCTGAACCCGATCGAGATGGTTTGGGGTGAGCTGGACCGCAGAGTGAAGGCAAAAGGGCCAACAAGTGCTAAGCATCTCTGGGAACTCCTTCAAGATTGTTGGAAGACCATTTCCGGTGACTAGCTTGTGACGCTCATCAAGAGAATATCAAGAGTGTGCAAAGCAGTCATCAAAGCAAAAGGTGGCTACTTTGAAGAACCTAGAATATAAGACATGTTTTCAGTTGTTTCATACTTTTTTGTTAAGTATATAATTCCACATGTGTTAATTCATAGTTTTGATGCCTTCAGTGTGAATGTACAATTTTCAAAATCATGAAAATACACAAAAATCTTTAAATGAGAAGGTGTGTCCAAACTTTTGGTCTGTACTGTGTGCATGCATGTGTATATATATATATATATATATATATATATATATATGTGTGTGTGTGTGTGTAAATTTGTGTGTTTATGTGTATCTCATTTGCCAGGACGTAGTAAAAAGAATGAATAGAAATATATAAAAACTTAACATAATAATTTATTGGTCCCAAACTATAGAACAGTACAATAGGTTTCCTGGGCATCTTAGATAAGGAATATCTGTAGATAATAGGGGAATGATCACATTTTCCACATAGACAGAGATAATATATATAGTAGATATTCCATGTTCATTCCCCACCTAACAATCTCAGAGAATATACTATACACCTGATTAGATGTTACATGTGATCATTCCCCTATCATCTACAGATATTCCTATCAGCCCTCTCCATACAATAAGTTATCCAGCTCACTGTGGCACCAGCCGCCTTCCCCTGCCTCTCCCTCATCTCCCACCTCTCCGCCGCCGTATACACCTCATTCATGAGTTCCCCGGGACTGCGGGAGCAGCAGCACTACTCAGCACGGGCCGCCATCATGCCGAACTGCCCTCATTTTAGCCCTAATCACCTGAGGTAAAGCCTCCAGACTGCTGTCTCAGCTTATCCGCCATCTACGCTGCGTGACGTCACTGTGACGGCGCGCCGCCGCTCGGTCGCCAGTTGATGACGTCAGACAACACGACATGATTACCAGAAGTCGAGACGGCGCAGTGTGGTGACTGCTGAGGTAACTGGCGGGATAAGGTGTGAGGTGTCCCGGTGTGTGTCACTACATAGTCACGTCTCACCATATAATCCTGTCCCTCTGTATTAGGGTGGGAGGAAGGGGGATAATCCTGTAAATAACAGTCTGTACTTCTTGTAGTAATAATGTCATGGCTCCTTGTGTGTGTATGTATATATCTATATACTCTCTCGTTGTATTACCATACAGCATTTGGTTTAGTTCACACTTGTATCACTTTTACTAGAAAAGCGCGGCCATTATATCGGTGCCGAGCGACTGGTGTCATCTGTATCCGAGCTGTTTCTTGCAAGAATCCTACTTTTCTCTGTCCTATAATGCTACAGCCCCTCTATCAGTATTTGGTGAGTTTTTTACCTCAGTATTTGTAAGCCAAAACCAGGAGTGGAACAGTCAGGAAAAGTCTAATAGAAACAAGTCACCACTTCTGTATTTATCACCCACTCCTGGTTTTGGCTTACAAATACTGAGATAAAATACTGACCAAATACTGAACGTGGGGCTGTAGCCTCAGGCCACGTTCCCATGATCAGCTTTTGGTGCGTTTTTGACGCTGCATTATTTTGCAGCTTCAAAAACGCAGCATCGTACAGTTGCTAAGTGGATGGGATTCATAGAAATCAGTCCACCGTGTATTTTATTATACTCAGTGATCAAAAGCCAAAAAATAATAAATCAAACCCCCCTTTGTCCCCCCCTTAGTTAGATAAAAATTATAAAATAAATGGAAAACTTTTTTTATTTTCCGTTGGGGTTGGAATTTTTTCAAAGGTAAAGGAAAAAAAAAATAATGATATGATTAGTGTTAAGTGCAAGTGTTTTTCATCGGGTATACACCAAGAATCGCATTTGCTCGAGTGACATGCTTGAGTCCCCTCCTCCACATGTTTCGTGGCTGTTAAACAGCCCAAAAAACATGCGGGGATTGCCTGCCATGCAAGGTTTTTTTCTGGGTGTCTAACAGCTGCAAAACATGCGAGCGGGGACTCGAGCATGTCACTCCAGCACCCCGCGATACATGGTGCATTCCCGAGTACCTGATGCAAACTCAAGTGCGAGCACTTGCGCTCAAGACTAATTACAACTTATTCAATATGATGACCTAATGTTATCAAATTCTGTGTTGTACTTCTGGGTTCAAAATGCTCACTATACCCCTTGATAAAATCCTTGGGTGGGTCTATTTTCCAAAATGGTCAGTTGTGGAGGGTTTCTGCTGTTTAGCCACCTTAGGGGCCCTGCAAGTGGAACATGGTGCCCTCCGTCTCTTTCGGTCAAATTTGTGTTACAAAATTCAAATGTTGCTCCTTCCGCTCCAAGCTCCCTGCCGTTTGTCCTAACAGAACTTTTTGACTACATGTGTGATATCACCGCGCTCGTAAGAAAATGGGTAACAAATTGTGGGGTCTACTTTTTGGTGTTACCTCTGGAAAAAGTGAGAAATTTGGGGCTAACGCAAGATTTTTGTGAAAAAGAAAAATTAACTTTTTCAATATGATGACCTAATGTTATCAAATTCTGTGTCGTACCTGTGGGTTCAAAATGCTCACTCTATAAAATCCTTGAGGGGTCTAATTTCCAAAATGGGGTCACTTGGGGTTTTCCACTGTTTAGGCACATCAGGGGCTCTCCAAGCGTCATGTCGTCCGCTCTCGATTCCATCCAATTTTGCATTCAAAAAGTCAAATGGGGCTCCTTCCCTTCCAAACTCTGCTGTGCGCCCAAACAGTGGTTTTCACCCACATCTGGGGTATTGGCATGCTCAGGATAAAATTGCACAACAAATTTTGTGGTCTGTTTTTTCTTGTTACCCTTGTGAAAATAAAAAAAAATTGGGTCTAAAGTAAAATTTTTGTGAAAAAAAGTTATATGTTCATTTTTTCCTTCTACATTGTTTTCATTCCTGTGATGCATCTAAAGGGTTAATATACTTCTTGAATGTGGTTTTGAGCACCTTGAGGGGTGCAGTTTTTAGAATGCTGTCATGTTTGGGTATTTTCTGTCATATAGACCCCTCAAAGTCACTTCAAATGTGATGTGGTCCATAAAAAAAAAATGGCTTTGTAAATTCACCTTTTAACCCTTATAACTTCCTAACCAAAAAAAACATTTTGTTTCAAAAATTGTGCTGATGTAAAGTAGACATATAGGAAATGTTATTTATTAACTATTTTATGTGACATATCTTTCTGATTTAAGGGTATAAGAATTCAAAATTTGAAAATTGCTAAATTTTCAACATTTTCACCAAATTTCCGTTTTTTTTTCACAAATAAACGCAAGTCATATCGAAGAAATTTTACCACTATCATGAAGTACAATATGTCACGAAAAAATAGTCTAAGGATTTGTGGGATCCGTTGAAGCGTTTCAGAGTTATTACCTCAAAGTGACACTGGTCAGCATTGTAAAATTTGGCTTGGTCATTAAGGACATCTATATAGATCAAGTCAAGCGACTTCTCATATAACAATGCTATTCACTGTGAGATCAAATCACTACTAAGGTATTATAGAACAAATAAGAATAGAATGAATCGTCTAACAGTGCATACTGACACCTAAAGAAAGTTAAAGTGTAAATAAAGGGAAAGTCAAGCTAAGATGACGCAATAAACAAAAATCTTGCCAGAAAAGGACATGAATAGGCAGCAGTATATACAATCATCTACACTGTATAGTCAAGTGACATGTAAACCACCTAATGATCCCAGCATACATAGTGCCCTATCTGGGCTACTAGGGATAAAACAAGTGGAGGCCCAATAAGTATCTGTATAAGAAAGGTGTCAGTAGATTCACAAGGCAGCAGTGGTCAGGACAGATACCAGCAGCGTCCCCACCCCCCGACGCGCGTTGCTTCTTCCGGGGGCATGTGGTCCTGTCCTGACTGCTCCTGCCTTGTGCATCTACTGACACCTTTCTTATACAGGTACTTATTGGGCCTCCACTAAGTTACCTTGCCACACACCTCCCCTTATGTTGATTGATATTGCATGCTTGCCCAGAGCGAGCATGGCCTGAACGGCATTCCTGGCCCTTCATGTGCACACTCACACTGCAGGAATCCAGTAAGTGCGCACACAGTGTCAGTGCGGCGGCGAATGCTCATTCCTTTCTTCGTCTGCAGCGGCCCACTCACTACATTAATATACGGAAAGAGATGAGAGCACGCCTGCACTGAACCTGGGGGTGCTTACTCGATGTGCTTTAGCAGCACCAGTGCTTAGGCACAGTGTTTGGGATTCAATTCTCGCAGCACACGCTCTGGCTATGTGGGTTCTGTCAATCAACGTAAGCAGTGGAGCTTAGCATGATAATTGAGAGTTCAGAACATTGCGCTTGGCCACAACGAGGGTTCATCAGAGCTCTCTCATTTGCTTGAAAAAAATAAAACTTTTTTTAAAAAAAAACAAAACACGAAGCAAGTGAAAACTACACTACAAGGATGATTTTTAATGTATCGTAGTTCCCAATATGACTGTATAATAAACTTTTAATTGAGTTTTGTGGTTGAAAATGCCCTTTAAAGTGTATTTGTGACTTCACTAAAGGTGCAGATAAGTAAGGCTGTGTGCCCACGATGCGGATTTAATGCGTTTCCGCAGCGGAAACTCATTAAAATCTCTTTGTAAGAGGTCTGGGATGTATCCCAATGATAATCCGCATGTGCACATGCTGTGGAAATTTCCGCTGCGGATTATCATTGCAGAAAAAATCCGCAGCACAACCAATTTGGGCGTGATTTCGCGGCGAAATCGTGCCCATTGACTTGCATTGAACCGCATAATATCCGCATGTATACATGCGAATGTTATGCGGTTCAATGCTCGGATGGTACCCGGGTTGGGAGAAGAGGAGACTCTCCTCTAACCCGGGTACCATGGTACCCGCAAGTTAAAATAGAATTATAAAGTAAAAAATAAAAAAAAATATTCATAGTCACCTCTCCGGCGGCCCCCCGGTCTGCTCCAGGCGGCGTCCTCTCTCCTCGGCGTCCCGCGGTGTACTTGCAGAACCTGCGGTGATATCACTTAGTCAGCTGATGGTCACGCGACCGCTGATGTCAGCGGTTAGGTGATGGTCGCGTGACCATCAGTTGACTAAATAACGTCACCGCAGGTCCTGCCAGTACACCTCGGGACGCTGAGGAGAGAGGACGTGGCTGGGAGCAGACCGGGGGCCACCGGAGAGGTGAATATAAGGTTTTTTATTTTTTTACTTAGAAATTTCCTCTAAGTTGGTCACACAATTTAAATCCATGCCAGTTGCATGGATTTATATTGTGTGACCAACTTGTCAAGCCCTTTTCCAAGTGATGCCCAAAATCTTTTGGAAAAACGCATACATAAACACATGTAAAAACGCTGAAAAAATGCATGTGAAATCCACATGCTTTTTTTCTGCCAAGGAGATGCAGAAATGCTGAGGAAATTTCTGCTTCAAATCTGCATTGTGGGCACATAGCCTAAGGGTTGTTCTAAAAGAACAAAATACCTATAACTTGCTTGTTGAATTCTCCGCCGCTCCAGGACCAATGCTTCAGTGGGGTCTGCCATTTCTGTAGTGATAACATCTTGTCCATAATGTACGTGACCACTGCAACCCAACACTGACTTCAGTGGTGCTAGTTGCACATACGGTGGAAGTCGTGAGAAGAAAAAAATTGAAATGACAAAATTGCTTATTTTTTGGACATGCTTCCAAAAACCTATATAAACTTGGCATGATCATAATCTTACTAACTCGTGGAATAATTGTAACATTTTTCATGTACACATCACAAAAAAAACAACTCAAATTGCTGATTATTATTATTATTTTTTTTTTTTAATCCACCCTAACAAAAATATTTTTCCATTACCAGTATATTATAATAATGAAATAAAAATCAGCTATTAAAAGAAAAAAAGAACAACTCAGCTCTTGGAAGACGGTTCTGGAAAAAAAAGTGAAAAATGACTGCTAGTTACAACCTTGAAGATGCATTGTAAATGTTGTTAAAAAGAACGCATTTCCTTCACACAGCTCTGGAAAAATAAACAAAAGTTATCACAATGATAGATTTTTATGGGAACCCAAAATGGAGTTTAGAAGACATACAACTTGCCCCACCAAAAAAAAAACAACTTATAAGGCTACATCAGCGTAAAGATTAAAATTTTAGGGTTCTCAGAACGCTGCGTTGCAGACTTATTTATTTGCCCTGCATTTTTTCGTTCTAAACCCCCATCATCATCTCCTAGACCCACAGTTTTATGCCTATAGATACAGTGGAGATGATCGTGTTTTGTGATCTTGTGCTGCATATGGGGCTAGTATAGGAGCCAAAGTCTGGGTTTACATGAGAGAAGGAGAACCCACTTAAAGGGGTTCTTCACTACTCGGCCAACACCATCTGAATACCTATGACTCGCCTCTGGTGCAATTCCAGCGGTGTCTGCACTGGCTCACGTGACATTGCTGGCTTCACTCTAACCTTCTAACAAATTAAGACATCCAGAGGACAGGAGAGCTGCTGTTGCTCTCACTTCCACCGGATGTCAATTACGTCTGTAGGAGACAGCGCTGATTGGCCTCAGGAATCGTGTGACATCTCACAGCGCTTTCAGGTCTGCCCCTCTCTTCACATTGATAGTTCTATTAGAGTATATATTGAAGTGTTTGTAATTACTCAGCTCTACTATATTCTTCCCACTACACTGACAGCAGTGATAGATCTGGAAGTGTTTGTAATAGCACTGAGCTTTGCTGTATCCCCTACCACCCCACACAGTGACTACTATGAGAGATCTGGAAGTGTATGCTATCATACTCAGCTCTACTATATCCTGCTCCCTTCACACTGACTGCTGTGAGTGGAGATCGGAAAGTGCTTGTAATCAGACTCAGCTTTGCTGTATACTACACAGTAGCTGGCATTATCTTTTTCTATTTGCACGATGCCTGCTTTTGACTGGTCAATGTCACGCATGTAACAAAGTACATTCCTCCCAGAGAAGAAGAATACAAGCGAATTGAGTGAGGCCTCACACGTCTAGTAGAAATGAGACCGGAAATATTCATATTACATACTTGCGGTTATGTGACCGTCCGCTCTCAACATCGAGAACAGGTAATTTATCACTGTGAAGATTCAGAAATCTGCAGTCACATAGATCTTTTAGGAAAGGATCAGACAACTGTTAGGTGTAAATAAACTTCCACAATTGTTTCGCTAATTTATGCAGCCGTGAAAGTTATTTAACTTTGCAAATCATTTTTTAAGTGATTTGACTTCAGTTCTGTAAAACATGTGCATCTAAGTGGCCTTCAAACTACTTCTTACTCCTTAGTATACTTATTTTTTGTACTCCGTTACTATGCAATGGAAGTATCAACTCTGGCAATGGAGGGGGAGGCACCTTAGGAGCGGCCTCAGTTCCCGGCAAGGTTTTCAGTGCAGGTGTCCTAACAGCACTCGGGGGGATCGCGTTGCGTGTTCTGCATAAGCACCACTACATTGTGTATCTCTTGCACTGTGCCGCAGCAGTCATACTGCGGAGGCGCCGATGGTCTGGTAGGGAGCGATCTCCCATTGTCTAACTCCTCACATGTCACTGTCACTATTGATGCTGCCATCTGAGAGGTTAAAGTTATGGGATCAGAACAAGGTCCTGTCTCAGCACACCAAACAGCTGTCTATAAGGGCTCTTTCGGACAACGGTGATCATCGATCTGACCTCGGATAGAAATGTACAGACAGGTCGCTCGGTTCGGGAGACGTGGTCAGAGCATGCTTTGCGATCTGAGATCTGGTTGATGATCATGGACGACTGAAAGAGCCTTAACAGCCTGCAATCTGAACGTATACTTTAATTTGTGGGAAGAGGTTAAAAATGTCTACTTTTTTCAAACATGTTTCATTTTAACATTAATGCTTTCTGAAGGTTTGCTTCCATCTTTTCTGTTTTGTTTTTTTTGTTATTGTTTTTTTTTAAATTTAGGTATCTCATCATGCCAAATTGTGTTGTGCGTAGTTGTGCTCCCACAAGAAAAAATTGTGATCGTTCTATAAGTCTTCATAGCTTTCCAAGAGACCCTGGTAGAATCAAGCTATGGCTGATGCAGACAGGACAATATGACGCCGACCTTGTTGACCAGATGGTTATAAAAGTGTATCTAGGAAAAGTAAATGACTCCTATAGATTGTGCTCCTTACATTTCTCACATGTCTGCTACCACTATGACGGATATCGGAGGATTTTGAAGAAGAACGCCATTCCTACTATTTTTAATACAGTAAGACCATCTACAATTCCATCTTTACCATCTACAACTATTCCATCAGCATCAGGAGCAACAGACTCTTCTAGTGAGCAACACACGTCTTCTGCTCCACCTGCCCAGGGCCAAACACCATCTTGTTCTGAAGCAGTACGTACATATCGAGTTAAGGTTCCTGTTGTTCCTCCAAAGGTATCCTCCCGACCCACCATTCAGAAAATGACTTTAATTCCTGTGGTTCCTTAACATGTTTTTTTTCAATCATGTGGAACTGATCAAAAACCTAATCGAGCAGTTAGTGACAAAGCATCAATGGTAAATATGCAACTAACTGCAACCACTACAGCCACTACAAATAATTTCGTTGTGTCTGGTGTAAGTGACCAGATATCTGTATCAAGACCTTCTACCTCATCAATTGTGGAAGTACCAGCATCATCATCATTGATAGTTCATCAAAGTACACCTACAATTTCACAATTGAAAGTATCATCCCAAGGTGGTCAACTGGGGGGACAGCTAACACCTGTTAACTTGCTGCAAACTACAGTGGCCCCTGTCACATTTCTGGGGAAACCTTCTTCTGTTGCCACAAGTTCCAACTTGCTTTTGGATACCCAGCTTAGATCAGAGGCAACATCTTCAAACACCAAAATCACATCATCCACCTTGTTTTCCTGTCCGAAAGTATCCTTATCCGCAGCATCAAATCCAGCCATCTCTACTTCTCAATTTAGCAAGGTTACCTACAAAGCTGTGACAGCTCCGCCAGCCAATATTCCTTTAACTGTCATTGATGAAACAAAACCGTCCTCCATGACGGTTCTTCCAGTTTCTGTAAATGCTTCCCCTGTAACACAGACACCAGCAGCATCTGCTTTGGCACAGAACCCACCCTCTATATCTGTTGTACAGAATCCACCTTCTTCCCAATCTGCAATTCCTGACTGTGCACCGCCATCAAAGAAAAAAAAACGAAAGGAAAATATGTTTTTTTTTAATCCTGTAGACGTATCGTCAACTGCTCTACCTATTCTGCCCAGCCAAACATCTGGTAATCTCATTTTTCTGCCACACAGCACATCGTTCGTTCAACCATCCTGTCTGATGCAGAAGCCTTTAATGGTGGACAAAGGTGTCAACACTGATTTCTACACAAATAGAAAAAACTGTTGTGTTGCTACTGACCCAATGCATAGGAGAAGAAGTATACACACACAAACTAAAATATCTAGAAGAAATCGCAAAATAATGTGCACCTTATTGCTTGGAAGCAAAACAGCTAATACCTCACAATCAACCACATCTCTTGCCAGCCACGAAGACAATGGATTTAATGACTGCAGTTCTTCCAGCCCAAGTGAAGATAACAATGATCCGAGTGAACATTTGGAAACCGTTAATTTAGATCTTGTTAAAGTTGAATTGTCATTGGAGCCTGAAGTCGATGCATCTAGACCTACTTCTTCAGGTAGAAACCAAGCAATTAATATTAAACAAGAAGACCATTCATCAGCAGGGCAAGAAGTGCTATCAGCATTTCCTTTTAAACATCACTTTACAATATCAAATTTTGGCATCAATACTCTAAAAATTGAACCTGATATAAAAACAGAAGAGGATCAATTTTCAATTTCTATCCCTACACAAAACATCACTAACTTTAGATCACAAAATCCTAAAATTGAACGGATATCTCCAATTCCAAGTGAACCGATCGCTCCAATTTGCAAAAATTCAGTTTTATGGGGAACTTCTGCCATACAAACCGATGATGAACAAGAAGACCCGAATGACTCGTCCTTTCATATCAATGAATTGAGTGAGGATGAAGATGAGTCGTTCTTAGTTCCAAGTGATGCAGAAGATGATGTAAAACGTGTCTTCCAGGACTTAGATTCACCAGTGGAAAGTCCTGTTGAAGAAGAAAAGTATCTTGTATTTGAGTCCTGTCTCAGAAAACTGATCATGATGATACCGTGTATGTCCGAAACAAAATGTACGTCACCTCTTACACAGTACAGGAAGGAAACTGTTGGATCATATTTATCAGTAGAGGTTCGGTGCCGGTCTGGTCATACAAGATTACTGTGGGAAAGCCAGCCAAGACAAGCCACTGGGAAATGTTCTGTTATCGGCAGTGCTATTCAGCGGCTCAAGTTTTCTAAAATCTCAACTTATGTTCAAATTGCTCAATGTGAAATCAATAGACAAAACTATCTACTATAAAAATCAGTCCATGTACCTGTTCCCGGCCATCAACCATCACTGGAAGGAGGAGCAAAAAGCCATCGTACAAAGTATCCAGGAAAGACCACTTTACTTGTCAGGAGATCAACAATTAGACAATCCTGGATTTTCTGCCAAGTACTCTGTATACTCTCTGATGGACGTGGCTAGCAAAAAAATATGTTCATTTTCTGTTGATCCTGTTACTCCAGAAGTGACATTGGAAGACCCAGAAAAAGTAGGATTTCAGAAGACAATGGGTGAACTCCAAACTATGAACGCTGATGTGAAAATGATTGTTACTGACAGAAGTGTCGCTGTCCAAGAGCTTCTAAAGGACAATTATCCGGGTTTCGTACATCAGTTAGATCTGTGGCATTTATCCAAATCAATAAGCAATGAAGTTTTAATGGCATCCAACAATAAAAATTGTGAAGTATTATATGAATGAGTGGAGGCGATCAGAAACCATATTTCATGGAGCTCTTGCACATGTTGTAAAAACACTGATATGTTAATCCAAAAATGGAAATCAGTTCTTCAGCATGTCACCAATGTCCATGAGTGGGGAGGCGATAGTGACTGCAAAGCCTGTCATCATCCACCTCTCCCAGAAGAAGTGGTGAACAATACAAACTGGCTGGAGAAAAATTCAGTTGCCTATGAAGAACTCAAAAAGATAGTTCTAAGTACCAGCCTATTAAAGGACTTAAAGGAAGTTTCCTTCCTCTGTCACACGGGAGAGTTAGAGATCTACCATAGCGCTTGCCTTAAATATCGTCCAAAGACATTACACTTCTTCATGGACTCTATGGTAGCACGCACACAACTTGCAGCCCTCGGCCATAATAGAAATGTCCATAAGGTGAAGGAGGTGGTGAAAAATGCTTCAAGTGAAGATGCTCTAGATAATGTGACACAGAGTTTGGAGGTTTCAAATGGTCTAAAGTCATGGATTGTCAAGGCACTGTATAAACCCGCTTGCCAAAACTTTCTTTTTGACATTATGAATGACGTGATAGCAATTGTCAGAGAGGAGAAAACATTTAAATAACCCTACACTTATGGAAAATCACCATTGAGAGGATTATAAACAATGCAGTTTTTTTTTTCTTTGCTAGTTGGTGTATACGATATATATTGTGTATATTGCGATATATTCCTACAGCCATAAAAAGTTAACAGTTTTCAATGTTCTATTTTACAAGAGGTTGATATTACTATTCCCCACTCTTGTATCAACATATTTCTTAAGGGGAACTTGTCAGAACCACGGGCAGCGTAAGGCCACGTTCGCACGTTCAGTATTTGGCCAATATTTTAAATCAGTATTCGTAAGCCAAAATGCAGAAGTGGTGCAAGTGTTTCTATGATAGGAGTAGAACAATCATAGTCAGAGACTGGTTCAGTTATTGCTGCCCTGTTTGCTGTACTCAGAAATGCTGCAATGTTTCAGAGAAAATATACTTTATATCTGCGTCCGGTGATTAGGGGCAGCACTAGGTGGCTCAGTGGTTAGCACTGCAGCATTGCAGCGCTGGGGTCCCGGGTTCAAATCCCACCAAGGACAATATCTGCAAGGAGTTTGTATGTTCTCCCTGTGTTTGCGTGGGTTTCCTCCGGGTTCTCTGGTTTCCTCCCACACTCCAAAGGCATACTGATAGGGAATATAGATTGTGAGCCCCAATGGGGACAGTGATGATGATGTCTGTAAAGCGCTGTGGAATTAATGGCGCTATATACGTGAGTAAAATAAAAATTAGGATGACTATTCACATAGTTACGTCCCCGCTGGCCTCTCCCCTTCCTGGTGATCCCGACTGATAGGTCACTTCTTATGTATGTATATAAGAAAAGATCTATCAAAGGAGATAAGTGGGGCAGGAGCTGTTTTCGAGAGTATACCCTCTCTAAAACACCGCAGAATTCCAGAGTAAAACATACGTGGCTACAATGACAGAGCCAGTCTCTGATTTAGACCATGTCCCCAGTATTAGTGGGAGCCAAAACCAGGTGAGGAACAATCAGAGAAAAGGTATAATAGAAACAAGTCACTAATTCTGCATTTATCACCCACTCCTGAGAAAAAATACTGACCGAATACTGATAGTGGGGCTGTGGCCTTATGCAGGAACCCTTGGCCTTCCCCCTGCTCTGCTAGATTGACAGGTCTCTCTCAACGTGTCTTAAGAGACCTGTCATTCAAGGCGAGCGAGGAGAAGCAGCTAGGGGTTAATCCTAGTCCCAACAGACTCTAAAAGCATATTTCCTCTGAAACGCATTTTATGGTTTACTTTTTTATGCAAAGTATTTCAGAATTGGAGATAACAAAATAGTGTACCCACTGTTTACATTGCAGCGGAGACTGTATATTTTTGATGACTTTTTAATATAGTACATTGAAAACCACTAAAAAATATTATTCTCTTTGGATCAGTGAGAGTTTCATCTAATGATAAGTGAAGATTTAGTGAGAAAAAGTAATAATCTGTTTATAATTCCCTGTCCAATTTCAGTTTTAAAATGTATAACCAATAACTCTATTAACCCTGAAAGCTGTTGATCTATTCCAAAGACTGTTTCTTCTACATAGCCACCTAATGCAAGTATTAACCTCAGTATTGCCTAGAATGGTATAATTAGGCCTAATGAATTGCCTACCGTTCATACTTTTGTAGAAAATTACACATTTTAAGACGTCTTTACAAAAAAATACAAAACTAATACAATATAATGATATTATAAAAAAAAAGGGAATAAATAATAATGGCAGCACTTGATAAATATCCAACAAAGAAAAAGTACTAAAAATAAAACACCACAAACACTTCAAGGATAAAGCTTCAAATAAATTCTCATAAGGAACCAGCCTCATGCTGTGCAGCATGTGCAACTGATATGAAGGCATTGTGGGGTTTCTCAGAGAGGGTAGGGGAAGGTTAGATTAGAAGGGTGAGGGAAGGATTGATTAAGTTTGAGAGGTTGGTACGGTAGTTAAATATTCAGTGTTGTCTAAAATGTATCCCAAGGAGACCACACTAAATTGAATTTTTCAATTCTGTTTTCATTCATTGCATATTGATATTCAAAATTTCTAACATCCTTAATTCTCGTATATGAATCCAATAAAGAAGGAGGGGGTGTTTGTTTCCAGTGTGCTGCTATTAGACACCTAGCAGCTGAGTAAAATGATACCTTTGATGATGAAATCCGTCCAGTGGTTCTTTTATAATCTTTAGTTTTAGTTCTGCCATAATGATATGCATGTGCTCTGATGCTCTGCTTCTGTATTCATGTATTCATATCTCTGGCCTCTTGACAGGTCACTGTGGTTTCAGTGACCTGCCTATTACTTTAAATATTGCCTGTGTCATTTCTCTGCCCATTTGAAATTTACATATCCCAAAATGGACGCCCGCACATGCGCAGTAGCATCTTTCGGTTTCCGAGATAGATGGTCTTTGGGATTGATCAACTGTAAAATGAGAAGAATTTGGCGAGTCATTCCAGGGATCCGAACCCTCCATGAGGTTTGAAAGAGATGGAGTGGCCCCCAGATTTTCAGAAGAATTTCCGCATTCTTTGGAAGTAGAGGTTTCCTTAGATGTGTCCTTTTTGTTGATTTCTTTGTGGTTTTGGGGACATTTTATATGTAGAAAGAGGAGTCTTCTTTTCGATGTATCTCTTGACGTGAATATTGATAATTGTTTCTTGGGTATCAGCGCACTAATAGAGCGGGCCAGTGAGATGGTTCTTAGGGATGTCCGTCTGGGAGTGATTATACCTTCTTTTTTTCCGTTTGGGGATTAAAAAAATAAGTCGTTTATGGTTTTAGAACCAGTTGATGCAGAATGGGTAGGACCTGATTTTTTCCCACTTACAGTCTTTTTCCCCATCAGGTTTAGTAGAGTTGATGTTGAGCCTATTTCGTTGCCAGGTATAGGGAACCTGGTTTATTTTGCGGGGATATCCCTGGTTAAGGTGAAGAAAAATTAGGAAGGGCCACTGAGTGTCAATTCTTAATCGGGTCACAAGATGGCAGCAGAGGTATAAAACCTTGTATTTTATAAAAAGATATTGAGAATTTCCTCATATGACCACCAAAGGGCATCAATGTTATATAGATGTAATATTTGATAGGTGTTATATGGATAAGGACAAAATGTTCCGTAATGATCCTTATAGGAGATAGGAGTTTTCAATAATTCTTTCTCAGCGACTTTAATATGTACGTTTATACTCAGCAAAATATAATGTCTTTTCTATATTATCTGAAGAAGGTATCACCCAAATATATGGGGGGGAGGAAGCAGAGCAAACAATGTCAGTAGCGAGCTTTTTTTATCTTTACTGGTTAAACCTGAGAATTTATCAGATAAAAGACAAGAGGAGAATTAGTAGCCATTCCAGGGCTATTTCTCAGAGAGGGAGGAGGAGGGGAGTCTCCCCTCACTGGTTTTCACTAGGCTTACGAGTGGCCGATTGAGGGCTCCAGCATAGGCAGCGGTTTGGCGCCAAGCCTCTTAGAAAATGGTGTTTCAGGGAAAAGAAGACCGGGGGAGGGGGTGAGAAGCCTCCGGGATCATGCCAAGAAGACCGAATCCTCTCCAACCCACTCACTACCCACCTCTGCAGGTCCCAGCTCCCGGAGATCCGCAGCACCAGGGCACCGGTGTCCTCCCTCCGTGCCTCCCAGAAGCCGCGCCTCACCGTCTCTACGCATAAGGTCCCGTCGTCTCGTCTCCGCGGTCACCGGCACCGGTCCCCGAAGCAGCCCCGCACCGACCTGGGTTCCAGGTACGCTAAGAGGGAACATTGGTTAGCGGGTCACTGCCGCATGGGGGTCCCCGAAACAAGTGATCCCTCTCCATCCAGGAGCCGGATACCTCCAGTGAGCTTTCCGGAGGGGGTCTGTCGGCACAATAAGCAGTTGATGTGCGTGGGGGACAGATGTAGCCTTGTTGGAGCTTTATTCAGAGGGTATTCTATATAAATGCCGAAAAACAAGCTCCAGGTCAGAAACTGATTCGACATGTGACTTCTCCGCTTTTGCAATGACAATAAGTCTCAAGGACAAACACTTGAACGAGTCGGCATTTATTCGCCTGAGCCCGTGTTTGGACATGGCCAATTATATGTGGCACTTTCAAGAGTTTGTAGGAGAGCAGATGTAAGGGTGAAGGTATTGGATACTCCCACACAAGAAAGATTGATCAAAAATTGTGAAAGAGTATTCACTCGAAACATTGTGTACCAAAAACACAGGGAAAAAGAGAAAATGTCCAGCGATAAAATGAAATAAAAATATCTTCCTTTAGTGATTCATTTAAAATAAGCCTGAGTAGGACAAGCCACACCAACACACTATAGCTCGATCTACGCGTTTCAACTTTAGCAAGTCTTAGTCATGATCTCATTTTTTTTTATTATTTCATTTTATCCCTGGTCATATTCTCTTTTTCCCTGTATATTTGCCCGACCCGAACCAGAGCGTCTCCATGCGATATCATTCTCAACAAAGGACCACTTTATTCACTGGTGAGCTGACTCTCCTTTTTCCCTTTCCTATTCTTGGTTGTGTACCAAAAGGTACTTTAACATTGAGATAGAGAATTTAGCCTGCGGTGGCTGAAAAAATCCTCCAGTGTCTACTTCAGTAGGCCAGAGGGGCAGCATACAGAGAGATTTCCACGTGATGGGGCAATTCACTTTTTGAATTGGCGAACGTCTCTGTAATCTTCTAAATTTTCTTTTTGTTTTCCTTAGTGCCATTTACTAATTCATTAATTATGATAACTTTGTTGTTTATCGTGTAAAAAGGCTGAAAGTGAATAGACATGGGTAATTTGAGCTAGTTTTTATTATGTAGAGCACACTTTTCTAGTTTGCGAAACTTATTTGTTTCGGAACTCGGGCTGCTAGTAAGTGTACTCCTCAGCACAGTAAGAATAATTCAATCAATGCAGAACACCTTGTCTGCTATCCAATCATATCTTCAAACTCCCCAGGTCTGGATAGGCTAAACAGTATAATTTTTTTCAGAGCACGTGGTAAGTTTGCCATTGGTGAAATGACCAAATGCTTGACTTTACTGGCCGCGCGTCTCCCGACCCCAGCGTGACAGCTTCGTATATTTGTATGATTCGGTCACGCTCGGTTCAGGAGATGTGCAGTCAGTCCATGCTTTGCGATCTGAGATCAAACCAATGATCACTGACACCTGAAAGAGCTCTAACAGCCTGCCTCTGCTTCAGATATATAAAGAAGGTAAAATCCGGTGCCACATGCGATAAATCCTTTTATTCCAAAATTAAAAATCACAACATGTCCCTAGGAGTTGTTCCCCTCCTAGGGACATGTTGTGATTTTTAATTTTGGAATAAAAGGATTTATTGCATGTGGCACCGGATTTTACCTTCTTTATATATCCTTGCAAGTGTATGCTGAACACTAATCCGTGAGCCTGGGATTCCTGTGAGTATCAGGTGATATGAGCTAATTATCTTTTTTCAGTCTGCTTCAGATAGCATGAGCACAAGTCCTGTGCCCCCATGCCATCCATCAGACGTAACTGTACACATGATTGCAGGAAATCACTTGCAGTCTGAACGTACAGTTACTTTCATTTCTGGGAAGAAGCTAGAAATGTTTGAAAAAGGTAGAAACATGATTCATTTTAACATCTAATGCTTTCTAAAGGTTTACTTCCATCTTTTTTTTATGTAGGTATCTCATCATGCCAAATTGTGTTGTGCGTAGTTGTAATCCCAGAAGAAAGAATTATGATCGCTCTATAACTTTTCATACTTTTCCAAGTGAACCTGATAGAATTAAGCTATGGCTGATGCAGACAGGACAATATGATGCCGAACTTCTTGACCAAATGGTTATAAAAGTGTATCTAGGAAAAGTAAATAACTCCTATAGAATGTGTTCCTTACACTTCTCACGTGACTGTTACCACTATGACGGATGTCGGAGGATTTTGAAGAAGAACGCCATTCCTACTATTTTTAATACAGTAAGACCATCTACAATTCCATCTTTACCATCTACAACTATTCCATCAGCATCAGGAGCAACAGGCCCTTCTAGTGAGCAACACACGTCTTCTGCTCCACCTGCCCAAGGCCAAACACCATCTTGTTCTGAAGCAGTACGTACATATCGAGTTGAGGTTCCTGTTCCTCCTAAGGTATCCTCACAACTCACCGTTCAGAAAATGACTTTAATTCCTGTGGTTCCTCAACATGTTTTTTTTCCATCATGTGGAACTGATCAAAAACCTAATCCAGCAGTTGGCAACCAACCATCAATGGTAACTATTCAACTAACTGCAACCACTACGGCCACAACAAATAATTCTGCTGTGTCTGGTGCAACTGAGCAGTCATCTGTATTGAGACCTTCTACTTCATCCTTTGTGGAAGTACCAGTGTCGTCATCGATAGTTCATCAGAGTACACCTACAATTTCACAATGGAAAGTATCATCCCAACATGGTCAACTTGAGGGACAGCTAACACCTGTTAACTTGCAGCAAAGTATAGTGGCCCCCGTCACATTTCTGGGGAAACCTTCTGTTTCCACAAATTCTAACTTATTTTTGGAAACCCAGCTTAGATCAGAGGCAACATCTTCAAACACCAAAACCACATCATCCAGCTTGTCTTCCTGTCCAAAAGAATCCTTATCCGCAGCATCAAGTCCAATCATCTCTACTTCTCAATGTAGCGAGGTTACTTATAAAACTATGACAGCTCCACTGGCCAATATTCGTTTAACTGTCATTGGTGAAACAAAGCCGTCCTCCATGACGGTTCTTCCAGTTTCTGTGAATGCACCCCCTGTAACACAGACACCACCAGCATCTGCTTTTGCACAGAACCCACCCTCTATATCTGTTGTACAGAAACCACCTTCTTCCCAATCTGCAATTCCCGACAGTGCACCGCCATCAAAGAAAAGAAAACGAAAGGAAAATTTTTTTTTTTTTAATCCTGTAGCCGTAGCATCTGCTGCTCCAAGTGTTCTCCCCAGCCAGACATCTGGTAATCTTATTTTCCTGCCACCGATCGTTCAACCATCATGTCTGATCCAGAAGCCTTTAATGGTGGACAAAGGTGTCAACACTGATTTCTGCACAAATAGAAAAAGCTGCTGTGTTGCTACTGATCCAATGCATAGAAGAAGAAGTATACACACACAAACTAAAATATCTAGAAGAAATCGCAGAATTATGTGCACCTTATTGCTTGGAAGCAAAACAGCTAATAACTCACAATCAACCACATCTCTTGCCAGCCACGAAGACAATGGATTTAATGACTGCAGTTCTTCCAGCCCAAGTGAAGATGACAATGATCCGAGTGAACATTTGAAAAACATTAATTTAGATCTTGTTAAAGTTGAATTGTCATTGGATCCTGAAATTGATGCATCTAGACCTGCTTCTTCAGGTAAAAACCAAGTATTTAATATTAAACAAGAAGACAATTCATCAGCAGGGCAAGAAGTGGCATCAGCAACACCTTTTAAAAGTCACTTTACAATACCAAATATTGACATCAATACGAAAATTGAACCCAATATAAAACTAGAAGAGGATCAATTTCTAATTTCTATCCCTGCACAAAACATCACTAACTTTGGATCACAAAATCCTAAAATTGAACGGATTTCCCCTATTCTAAGTGAATCAATCGCTCCAATTTGCAAAAATTCAATTTTATGGGGAACTTCTGCCATACAGACCGATGATGAACAAGGACACCCGTATGACTCATTCTTTCATATCAGTGAATTGAGTGAGGATGAAGATGAGTCGTTCTTGGTTCCAAGTGATGCAGAAGATGAAGATGATGTAAAACGTGTCTTCCAGGACTTAGATTCACAAGTGGAAAGTCCTGTTGAAGAAGAAAAGTATCTTGTATTTGAATCCTGTCTCAGAAAACTGATCATGATGATACCGTGTATGTCCGAAACAAAATGTACGTCACCTCTTACACAGTACAGGAAGGAAACTGTTGGATCATATTTATCAGTAGAGGTTCGGTGCCGGTCTGGTCATACAAGATTACTATGGGAAAGCCAGCCAAGACATGGATATCAACCACTTGGAAATGTTCTGTTATTGGCAGCAGTGCTATTCAGCGGCTCAAGTTTTCTAAAATCCCAACATATGTTCAAATTGCTAAATGTGAAATCAATAGACAAAACTACCTACTATAAAAATCAGACCATATACCTGTTCCCGGCCATCAACCATCACTGGAAGGAGGAGCAAAAGGCCATCATACAAAGTATCCGGGAAAGACCACTTTGCTTGTCAGGAGATCAACAATTAGACAATCCTGGATTTTCTGCCAAGTATTCTGTATACTCTCTCATGGACGTGGCTAGCAAAAAAATATGTTCATTTTCTGTGGATCCGGTTACTCCAGGAGTCACATTGAAAGACTCAGAAAAAGTAGGATTTCAGAATACAATGGGTGAACTCCAAACTATGAACGCTGATGTGAAAATGATTGTTACTGACAGAAGTGTCGCTGTCCAAGAGCTTCTAAAGGACAATTATCCGGGTATCGTACATCAGTTAGATCTGTGGCATTTATCCAAATCAATTGGCAATGAAGTTTTAATGGCAGCAAAAAAGAAAGACTGTGAAGTCCTATACGAATGGGTAGAGGCGATTAGAAACCATATTTGGTGGAGCTCTTGCACATGTTGTAAAAACACTGATATGTTAATCCAAAAATGGAAATCAGTTCTTCAGCATGTCACCAATGTCCATGAGTGGGGAGGCGATAGTGACTGCAAAGCCTGTCATCATCCACCTCTCCCAGAAGAAGTGGTGAACAATACAAACTGGCTGGAGAAAAATTCAGTCGCCCATGAACAACTCAAAAAGATAGTTCTAAGTACCAGCCTATTAAAGGACTTAAAGCAACTTTCCTTCCTCTGTCACACAGGAGAGTTAGAGATATACCATAGCGCTTGCCTTAAATATCGTCCAAAGACATTACACTTCTTCATGGACTCTATGGTAGCACGCACACAACTTGCTGCCCTCGACCATAACAGAAATGTCCATAGGGTGAAAGAAGCAGTGAAAAATGGGTCAAGTGAAGATGCTCTAGATAATGTGACACAGAGTTTGGAGGTTTCAAATGGTCTAAAGTCGTGGATTGTCAAGGCACTGTATAAACCAGTTTGGAAAAATTTTCTTTTTGACATTATGAATGACGTGATAGCAATTGTCAGAGAGGAGAAAACATTTAAATAACCCTACACTTATGGAAAATCACCATTTAGAGGATTGCAAACAATGCAGTGTTTTTTTTTTTTTGTTTGTATTTTTTTCTTTGCTTGTTGGTGTATATGATATATACAGGTGCATCTCAGTAAATTAGAATATCATCAAAAAGCTAATTTATTTCAGTTCTTCAATACAAAAAGTGAAACTCATAGAGTCATTACAAACAGAGTGATCTATTTCAAGTGCTTATTCCTGTTATTGTTGATGAATATGGCATACGTCCCCTTTGACCCCCCCCCCCCCCAATCATGCTGATCCCGACTGACCAGGGCTGTGGAGTTGGTGAGCCAAACGTCCGACACCGACTCCTCAATTTCCATGACTCCGACTCCAACTTCCTCATACATGGCTCATGTTTAAGTGATAAATTTACTGTAGCACAGATTCATCTCAGCTAAAAGTCTAGACCCTTAGATCAAGAATAGGACAGACATTTATAGGACATTTCATAACTTTCCAAAAATTGTATGAAAAAATATTCCCCACAAACTGCATTGAACTACTGTTCCGAATTTCTTATATATTTTAGGAGTCAGAGTTGGTCCATTTTATACCGACTCCACACCTCCGACTACACAGCCCTGCGACTGACAGATCTTTTCTTATATACAGACATAAGAAGTTACCTAATGAGAAAAGTGGGTCAGGAGCTGTTTTCGAAAGTATGTCCAATCTGAAGCAGCGGCAGATTTTCAGAGTAAAATATATGTGTCCTGCAATAATAGACCCAGTCTCTGATTCATGCAGGTCCTCGGTACCTTCACCCTGCTCTGCTAGATTGACAGGTCACTCTACAAGTCTGTAAAGAGATTTGGCAGTCAAGGGGAGCAAGGAGAAGCAGCTACGGTCTTAATCTTCCTAGTCACAACATCACCGTCCAGATTCTAAAACCATATTTTCTGTTAAATGCCGCAATGTTTCACAGTAAAATTTGCTCTTCTGCAATAATAAAACCAGTTTTTAATTATTTGTGAGTTTTAAAAATTTTTAATGCAAAGTATTTCAGAACTAGAGATAACAAAATACCCATTTTGTACGTTGGAGCGGAGGAAATTGCTAAAAAAAAGACTTTTCTCTTTCAATCAGTGAGAATTTCATCTAATGATAAATGAAGAATTAGTGAGAAAAAGCAAAACAGTTGATGATTCTCCGTCCAATTTCAGTTTTAAAATTTATAACCAATAACTTCATTAATTCAGTAACCTGTTGATCATATTTTAGTTTGTAAGGTGGCTGCCGTACATGTAGTGGACAGGAGATATGTATTAAGAGATGGTTGTCCACTGTGATGTAAACATGGAGGAATGCTTTAGTACACACAGTTCCAAGTAGGGTTAATGACAAGCCTGGTTTCATGTGAGCATCTGAAGAGTTGGGCGGGACAGCTGCTCAACATTTCTCCACCCCTGGGTGTGGTTCACATTGTAAAATGGAGCCTGTTTGTCTCAAACATGGTCTGTGTGTGGAGGTTTGTAAATCTCCAGGAGTGTGTGTCTTAGCCAAAAGTCTAAAAATCTACTCTCTAACTCAAGCGGGCAGACCCGCACTACTTTTGAATGGACTTTTTCCTTTGTTTCACTTTTTACCGAGAACGGGCTGTATTTTTGTTTTCCTGTGTTACGGTTTATGTGGCGTGAAATAAACCAGCCGGACTTTTTAATAGAAATGGTTCTTGTGATACCTCATGCCACAGCCTAGTAAGTAACTTAGTTACATTTGGTGTTCCCGCTACAGAAGTACTGCATGTCTTAGGTGAAGGCAGTTATAAGCCAGGGAGCAACGTCCGACAGCATGGAGGACCTGATTAAACATCTGATGCAAGCCCAGCAACAACAACAGTTGGCACAACAGGAGACAAGCTGTTTATGCAACAGATCCAACAGCAGCAGCTGCACCGACAACTGCAGCAGCAGATTGAATTACTCGCAGAGATTGTTCGTGGCACGGTGGAGGTTTTGACTCTTAAGGTCAGCCGATGATTTCTCTTTCCAGAAGACGGTGAAGAGAGCCTTGCAGAAAATGACACCAGGTGACGACAGAGGCCTTTTTAACCATTTTTTAAAGGGTCACCGATAGGGAGAAACTCCCGCCAGACTACTGGGCGGAAGTCCTGACGTCATACTTAATGGGGAAGCAACAAAAGGCCTACTATGATTTAGCCTTACAGAATGGCAAAGAATATATGACATTTAAAATGGAAATTTTGGGGGTAACAATGACTGTCATGGCACAACGAGTCCAACACTGGGCATATCACCAGGACAAACTCCTTTGCTCCCAAATATTTGATCTACTGCACCTCTTGAAAAAATGGTTGCAGCCGGAGTCCTGTGTCCCAGAGCAAGTTGTAATGGACCTGTTCGTGCACTCCCTTCCGAGGCCGATGCAGACTTGGGTTGCCCAGGGAGATCCCCGGAACGCCGATGACCTGGTAGGACTGGTGGAAAGCTATCAGGGGGTCGACGGTTCTTTTGGGAAGCAACCCACTCTTTACTGGAGGTCACAACAGGGGCGGCGGAGGTCGTTCTGAAGGTCACAGCTGAGGATGTAATTTGCTGGAGATGTCACGGCCCAGGTCATATAGCCGCCCATTGTCCCCGACCATTGAGCAGATGGACTGTAGCATGGGACGCCGGTGTTCATACTACGCATATCCAGCTTGCAGTGTGGACTGCCCACGCAGCCATGGGCCCCAAGCTTGTCCCGAAAAAGTGAATGGTCTGCAAATGACTGGATTACTAGACTCGGGGAGTTTGGTGACCCTCGTGAAGGCCACAATCCCTCTCCAACTGATCCCTGGGAAGAAGGTGGGAGTCTGCTGCATTAACGACGATGCTAAAGACTATCCAGTGGACAGAGTGATCATTGAAACGGCCCAAGGTACTGAGTGCCATCGGGCCGGCGTCCAGGATTTGTTGCACCCAGTTATCGTAGGCCAGGTCTTTGTGTTGTTTTGAGATGTGGGGGGATGGAAAAGGCCTCAATTACTCGGATTAGAGACAGTTTGGCCCTAAAGAAGTCTCACCGCACCCTGACTGGTTTTCCTTCTGTGTAATGGTGGGGGATAAGGAGGTAGTGCCCCTTGAGGCCGACTTTCCTGAGATATGGGTGACTGGAAAAAATTTTGCGTCTGCCCAACATAGGGACCTAACTCTAAAAGAGGATTTCAATAATGTAACCGTTATAAACGGCATAGCGCAAGGGCGGTGGGTTGACACCAGACTTCCCAATTTTATGATGAGTGGAAATTTATATTTATTTATATTTACTTTTCTATAACCTGTATACCCATAGTAGAGGTCTGATAACTCCCAGTGGGTGTCAGATTCCTTTTAAGGAGAGGGGGAGTCCAGCCCAGTCTCTTCAAGAAGCTAATCACCGGCGGTCAGTCCCGCAGTGGGCTGCTCACCACCTGCCTGTCTCCCCAGCCAGGCAGGCTCTGATCACTTGCTACAAGCTGCCTTGGCCAGTCTCAAGGAGGGAGACAAGGGTTCCTACGAGATCCTCATAGCAGCAGAACGTTGCGAGGAAGCTGCAGAACGTCAACCAGAGTACCAGCAAAAAATGCTTCAGCTCCAACTCCAGCTACAGACCCAAGCCAGCCGCGAGTCCACTGGGATCCGGGTTCCGAAGCTACGGGCGGAGTGCTTACCCCAGCTGTACAAAGAAGAGGACTTGCACACTTTCTTACTGACATTTGAAAAAACTTGCCATCAGTACCATCTGCCTGAGGACCAGTGGGTCCGGTTCTTAACCCCTCGCCTCAGTGGTAAGGCCCTAGAAATCTTTGGTTACCTGCCCAGCGAGACCATCATGAGCTATGAGGACATCAAGCAGGCTCTGGCCCGGCAGTATAATTTGACCCCTGAGATGTACCGGAAGAAGCTCCAAGTTTGTAGTGGGGTCCTGCAGACAGCTGTGCTGATCATATGCGGGCCCTACTGAGAGCAGTTGATCAATGGATCACGGGACTGGAGCTTACCACCGTCCAGCAGCTGAAGGAGCTCATCGCGACAGAGCAGTTTCTGTGGAACTGCCTGGAGGACCTCCAACAGTACCTCCGTGACCAGAAGCCAAAGGGGGCCTCTGCAACAGCGACCCTTGCCGACGAGTACGCCCAACAACAGGACTCCAGAGGCCAAGAAACTGGCCGACTGGAGAGGGAGTAAGACGAACGCTGTGCCTGCTGTCCCTGCTCCCAAGCCCAAGGGAGCACCTACCCATGCTTTCCTCTCCACACCGGTAGGGGAACCCCGACTGTGTCACCTGTGCAGATAGCCGGGCCACTTCATGGCCATGGGTCTCCAGCACCAGAATGGCCCATCCCCGTCCCAGAAACCGTCCACTGTTTTGTGGGAGGTCCCTTGACAACATTCAGACACCATAGGCCACACCAGAATCATGGGACTGCGAAACACCGACGCTGAGATGATTCTTGTGCGGCCTGAACTGTTGCTACCTGAACTGTTGCTACCCCAGGATTTGATGCCTGGGAAGATTCTTGATGTATCCGGGATTGGAGGCGTCAAGCCGGCTCTGCCCGTTGGCAATGTGTATTTGGACTGGGGTGCCGGGAGGGGAGTGCGGGAGTTGGGGGTAACTCTGAACATTCCTGCGAGTATTTTACTTGGGAGAGACTTGGGGCAGCTAGTGTCCCACTATGTGACCACTGAACCGCCAAGGCCTAACTCTCCAGACAATGTCATGTCCACCCCTATTGCTGCTAATGTTATGAACATGCCTACTGATGGAGATGCGGGGGTGGGTGATGTACTGTGTCCCTCTCCCCTCGGGGGGAGGAGATAGATCAAGTCGGCTGTGATAAGGCCCTAGAGTGTGGCCAGGCTGGGACAGTTCATCCTGTGAGGGTGTCACACAGTTGACCGACAGAGGGCAAACAACTGCAGAGGAGGAGCATGCCATGGAGGACGGGGCAGTCCCAGGAGAGGTAGGGCGCCTAAGTAAGGCCGCATGGCAGGGTTCCCCCACAACCGGGATGTCAGAGGGTCAAAGTAGTCCATTTAGACCGGAGGCTTGGTCAGAAGCGGAGGAGAAGCGGACGCTACCCGCGGTTACAGCAGCAATTTCTACTTGCCAAAGATGGGGGCCGAGGTGACTGCCTACTGCCTGTCATGTGACACCTGTCAGAGGGTGGGGATGGCGGGGCAGCGCCCTAAGGCCCCACTGGTAACTCTGCCCATCATCGAAGAGCCTTTCAGGAGGGTGGCTGTGGATTTGATTGGCCCGGTGGCCACTCCCAGTAGTTGCGGGAAACGCTTCATACTGACGGTATTAGACTATGCCGTCCGGTACCCGGAAGCGGTAGCCTTGTCATTCATTCGGGCCGACAAGGTGGCCACCGCCTTACTGGAGATCTTCTCCTGAGTGGGTTTTCCCCAGGAAATGCTCACCAACCGGGGAACACAATTCATGTCACAGCTGATGGAGTCCCTCTGTAAACAAATACAGGTGCAACATCTGGTGACCAGCCCGTACCACCCACAGACCAATGGCCTGTGCGAATGGTTCAATGGCACCGTGAAGAAGATGCTTAAGATGTTGGTCGACTCCCATGGGAGCGACTGAGAGCGGTATCTCTCACATCTGCTATTTGCCTACCAGCAGGTTCCACAGGCCTCAATGGGGTGCTCCCCTTTGAGCTCCTGTACGACTTTTGTGCACGGGGCCCTCTGGCTCTGGTGAAGGAGGTCTGGGAAGGGGACTTGGCCACCACTGGAGAGTCGGTCATCGAATATGTGTGCTTCTGTGACAAAAAAGGAAATGGCGCAGCTGGTGCACGACAATATGACTCAAGCCCAGAAGCGATGGTACGACCAGAATGCTTGTGAGAGGACCTACCAGGTGGGTCAAAAGGCGTGGCTACTGGTCCCCGAACCCCAGGACAAGCTTCAGGCGGCCTGGGAAGGCCCGTACCTCATGCACCTGCAGCTCAATGCCGTGACGTACCTGATCATCCTGGACCACGCCCAGGTAAGGCGGAAGGCCTCCCACGTGAACATTATGAAAGCACATCATGAGCGGGAGACCTGCACCCTTCCCTTGTGCAACCTGGCAGAGGAGGGAGAGGTTGAGACCCTCCCACACATGCTCGGCCAGGGCGGGTGGGACCGTCGAGGACGTGGAGGTTTGCCACCAGCTGTTGTCGGACCAACGGTCCCAGCTGTTGTCAACCCTGCACCCCTTCCAGGATTTGTTTAGCAGTAAGCCCGGAAGGACACTGTCAGCTGTCCATTACATGGACACCGGGGAAGTCTCCCTGGAAGTACAGCAGCACATGTGCCAGGAGATTGACGAGATGCTTAAGCTGGGGGTCATCCAACCCTCCAGCAGTGCTTGGGCCTCACCTGTGGTCCTCGTCCCAAAGAAGGACCGGACAACCCGGTTCTGCGTGGACTACAGGGGGCTCAACGCTGTCATTGTCACAGATGCTTACCCAATGCCGCGCATCGATGACCTGCTTGATTAGTTGGCCGGGGCTAAGTACCTGACCATCATGGATCTGAGCCTGGGATATTGGCAGATTCCCCTGACCCGCAAGGCACAGGAACGCTCTGCCTTTATCACCCCATTCGGACTGCACGAGTCCACGGTGATGCCATTCGGCATGAAGAATGCCTGGGAGGGAACCGGGGTGGAGACATGGGCTTGAGCAGGGGGCAGTGATCCAGAGAGTTTATCAGTTTCAGCAGCCCTGAGCCCAGAGTCTTTGTTCCTGGGGAGGTCGTGCCATCAAGACGTGTGGGACAAGTTCATCAACCAAGTGAAGGCCCACAAACCTCCCATGTGGCAGCCCTTCCCCCAAAAGCCAGATCATCCATCTAAACCGGTAACTGACTTGTAATAACTGCTTTATACCTTTTGTACCCATGCTTTTGTGTTTGTAACTATGACCACTGTATATGTATAACCCTTATGTATATAGCGTATTGTTTAGTGTGCCCTTATGGCGATTAAATATAATTTAATCTTGTGCTGTGTAAGGCTGCGGTGTTCACACCGTGCAGTAACTGAGGCAGTGACCCAAGCAAGTCCAACATAAACAGCTTTTATTCAGCAACTCACGGTTAAAGAGAAAGTCCTCCAGTTCGCAGCCGGGTTAACATGAGTCCATAAACAACGGTTGCCGGGGACAACGGCCACGCAGGGCCTCTCAGAGCCTGACAGGTGCAGAGCCTTCCTAGGCGGTGGTTCAGCCACACTCCGTCCTGCTGAGCTAACCTGCTGTGCTCCTAGCAGGTTGCAACATAGAACAACACTAAACCTTAGTGAAGGAGTTTTAAAGGACCTGTGGCAAGAGCCACTGGAAAATCCGGGTTGGAGGGAGGAGGCCACCCCACTGCCTCCTGTGACCTCCTCCAAGAAATGAAGGCCCTGCCGGGTTTTACTTAATCTGCCTTAGCCAGGTAGTCTGACCAGGTGATTGCTCACCTTCATTCCTGCATTGCAGCCGCAGCTGTGTCTGTGACTGCAATGCACTCCAATGGATTTAATAGGTCTGTGTACACATTCTGGGGGATATATAACGTCCCTCGTATACGATTCCGGTCACTGCCTCACATATCCCCCCTCTCTGTTCAAACTTGTGGGGTTGAACATTTGCCACCATACTGGGTGCCCGGGACAGGGCATCCGCGTTTCCCTGCGACTTCCCAGGGCGATGTTCTACCGAGAAACTGAAATTTTGCAGTGACAGGAACCACCTGGTGACTCGCGCATTCCTCTCCTTGGCATTTCTCATCCATACCAATGGTGAGTGGTCCGTCACCAAGCGGAACTGACACCCGAGTAAATAATAGCGTAGCGATTCCAAGGCCCACTTAATAGCCAAACACTCCTTCTCTACCACGCTATAGTTTTTCTCTGCCGGGACAAGTTTTCTACTCAAGTAGGTGACCGGGTGCTCTTCACCATTCACTTTTTGTGACAATACCGCTCCTAGGCCTACCTCCGAGGCATCTGTCTGTAAAATGAAGGTTTCCTTGAAGTTGGGGCTGATGAGGAGCGGCTGTCCACACAGGGCTAACTTCATGGACTGAAAAGCTTCCTCTTCCTTAGGGTTCCACTGAACCATTACCGATTTTTTTCCTTTCAAGAGATCAGTCAGGGCTGCCGTTCGCCCAGCAAAATTAGGTATAAACAGGCGGTAATACCCAAGGATGCCAAGGAACGCCCTCACCTGCTTTGTACTTGACGGTTTAGGCCAGTTTTTTATGGCCTCAACTTTATTGATTTGGGGCTTAATAGCTCCTCGGCCTATCACATACCCCAAGTATCGGGCTTCCTCTAGCCCTATCGCACATTTTTTTGGATTTGCCATTAACCCCGCAGCTCTGAGAGAATCCAGAACCGCTTGTACCTGGGATAGGTGCGTATGCCAGTCAGTGCTAAAGATGATAATGTCATCTAAATAGACGGACGCCTACTCCTGATGGGGCTTAAGCACTATGTCCATCAACCTCTGGAATGTAGCCGGGGCCCCATGTAACCCAAAAGGTAAGACCACATAGTGGTATAGACCCTCTGGAGTTACGAAGGCGGTCTTTTCCTTCGCCGAATCTGTGAGGGGTACCTGCCAGTAACCCTTGGTGAGATCGAGCGTGGTAAAGTACTGGGCCTGCCCCAGTCTCTCAATCAGCTCGTCCACCCTGGGCATTGGATAAAGGTCAAACTTTGACACTGCATTCAATTTCCGGAAATCGTTACAGAAGCGTAATGATCCGTCTGGTTTTGGAATCAATACGATGGGGCTAGCCCACTCACTCCGTGATTCCTCTATGACGCCTAACTGAAGCATTTGTTTTACCTCAGCCGTGATGGCTTGCCTCCAGGCCTCGGGTACCCGGTACGGTCTTATTCGTGCCCTTACGCCAGGTTCGGTGACAATGTCATGTTGGATAACCGTAGTACTACCTGGTAGCTCTGAGAACACGTCGTTATTGTGCTGCACCAGCGAGCGAGCCTCCTGTCGCTGCTGTTTAGTGAGGGCACCATTTATCCTGACCTCCCCCTCGGATGCTTCCCTGGCTAAAGGTAGAGAACTCTCTGGTGATATGCGCGGAGTGACGTCTGTAACTAAACACTCGATCTTTCCAAGGTTTTAACAGGTTTACATGGTAAAGCTGCTCAGGTTTCCTCCTTCCGGGCTGATACACCCGGTAATTTACCTCCCCCACTTTTTCTCGAATCTCATATGGTCCTTGCCACTTGGCCATGAACTTACTCTCGGCTGTGGGTACCAGTACTAACACCCGATCACCCTTGTTAAAAGTTCTGACTCTGGCTCTTTTATTATATGTGCGCCTCTGAGCTGCCTGGGCATCTAACAGATGCTCTTTCACGATGGGCATGACCGCCGCGATCCGGTCCTGCATACTAGCCACGTGTTCAGTTATACTCCTATGCGGAGTTGGCTCTTGTTCCCATGTCTCTTTGGCTACGTCCAACAGACCCCTAGGGTGTCTGCCATACAATAACTCAAAGGGAGAGAACCCTGTGGAAGCCTGGGGTACCTCACGGACGGCGAACATCAAATAGGGTAACAACATGTCCCAATCCCTTCCATCCTTAGAAACCACCTTTTTTAACATGGACTTGAGGGTTTTATTGAACCGTTCTACTAGCCCGTCGGTTTGAGGGTGGTACACTGAGGTGCGCAATTGTTTAATTTTTATCAATTTGCATAGTTCCCTTGTCACTTTGGACATAAAGGGGGTCCCCTGATCCGTCAGGATCTCCTTGGGGAGTCCAAGGCGACAGAACATGGCAAACAGCTCCCGTGCAATCAGTTTTGCCGAGGTGTGGCGTAGTGGTATAGCTTCCGGGTACCGAGTGGCATAGTCGACGACTACTCGTATATGTTGGTGTCCACGGGCGGATTTTACAATGGGTCCAACCAAATCCATTGCAATCCGTTCAAAAGGCACCTCTATCACTGGCAGAGGTACCAATGGGCTACGGAAACTTGCAGTGGGTGAGGTCAACTGATATTCGGGGCAGGATTCGCAATACCTTTTGACTTCCGCGTAAACCCCAGGCCAAAAGAACCGCTGTAAGATATGGTCTAGCGTCTTTTTCACCCCTAAGTGTCCACCCAGCAGGTGTGAGTGTGCCATCTCCAGAATCTCTCGACGGTACGACTGAGGTGCCACTAACTGTTCTACAACCTCGTCCCTGATCTTATCTGTCCTGTAGAGTAACTCACCGTTGATTACCATGCGTGGAAATACAGTATCTGCACCGGGCTGTTGAGCTACGCCATTTATCTCTAACTCCCTTTCCCGCGCCTGAGTCAGGGTGGGATCCCGTAGCTGAGCTGTCCCAAACGTGCCCCGGGACACTTTCAGCTCGGGGATCGATGGGGTGTCCTCGACCTCTCCTGCCAACACCTCTAAGGGAAACCTATCGGGGTCACACTCTGTCCCTAGGTTGGACACCCCTACGGCAGGTTCATCGGGCACAGCGTCTGAAATACATTTTACCGGGGGAGAGTGGATTTTGTTTCTCCACAGAGTCCAGAACAGGGGCAAGTCTCTTCCCAACACAGTCCCATAGGGAAGCGTTTTTACCACTCCCACCACATGTTTTATGTCTCCACATGGCGTGGACAAAACTATCTCTGCAGTTGGGTACTCTCGGAGAACCCCATGGATACATACAACCCCGACTGGCCGTCCACTGGGGTTGTCTCCTGCCACCAGCGACCCATGTACCAGAGTCACGAGGCTCCCTGAGTCCAGGAGGGCCTCCGTCGGGTACCCATTAACCAGTACCTGGCATAGTTGGAGTTCACTGTCCCGGGATTCGGCGCTCGCTGTGCAGACGGTCTGGGCGTACATTGAGACCCGGCGGCTATATCCGCAGTCCATGGGTTCCGTAGTCAGGGGACAATTAGCAATCACATGTCCCGGCCCCTGACACCGCCAGCACCTAAGGGTGGAGGTACTGTTAGGTCTTATCCCAGTTTGGGAGGGAACCAGTCTCATGCCGCTCTCACTCCGGGGTTCCCCTTCAGCACGGGCACGGTGCTGACTGTCCCCAGCAGAGGGACGCGACCCCTTTCCCGACTCCTGGGTTGGCAGGGATCGGCGTGACAGCCGAGAGGGGGCGGAGTCTCGAATGAAGTCCTGAGTAGCCGAGTAGCGCTCGACCAAACTGACCACCTGGTCGAGGGTGCCGGGGTCCCCTTGCCCCACCCAACGTTGGATAGCGACTGGCAGAGTCCTCACCAGCCGGTCAACCACCACCCTCTCCACTATCTGGGCTGGGGACAAAGTCTCAGGTTGGAGCCACCGCTTTACCAGCTGCAGGAGGTCATAAGCCTGAGACCGGGCAGGTCGGGTCTCCACATAGGCCCACGAAAACACACGCTGAGCCCTCACGTATGTATTGACCCCCAGCCGGGCAAGGATCTCACCTTTGAGCCTCTGGTAGTCCCGGGGTTCCTCCTGACTGGGGTCGAAACAGGCCTTCTGGGCATCGCCAACCAAAAACGGAGCCACCACTTACGCCCACTGTTCGGCTGGTAGGTTTTCCTGCTCGGCTGTGCGTTCGTAGGTGGTAAGGAAGGCTTCCACGTCGTCCTCCGGTCCCATCTTCCTCAACGCTGATCGAACCTAGTCCCGGGCGTCTCGACGTTCCGGGGCTGATGCGGTCGGTGTCTCCCGCAGGGCAGCAATCTGTTGCATCATCAGTTCATTTGTTTTTTGCTGCTGCTGGTACAGTAGCTGCTGCTGATGATTGTGCTGCTGTTCCCGCTCCTGCTGTTGCCGTTGGAGACTCAGGTGCTGCTGTTCCCGCTCCTGCTGTTGCCGTTGGAGACTCAGGTGCTGCTCCTGCTGTTGCCGCTGAGACTGCAGCAACTGCTGCTGGGCGAGTGCGAGCTGCTTTAATAGCTCCTCCATTTTGTCCATGGGGTGGAACTGAAAGGTGGCAGGCCGGATTGTGGTCATGCAGCGGCCGGTGGGGTATGCCTCAGTCACTATGCCCGCATTCTCCACCAAGCTGTAAGGCTGCGGTGTTCACACCGTGCAGTAACTGAGGCAGTGACCCAAGCAAGTCCAACATAAACAGCTTTTATTCAGCAACTCATGGTTAAACAGAAAGTCCTCCGGTTCGCAGCCGGGTTAACATGAGTCCATAAACAACGGTTGCCGGGGACAACGGCCACGCAGGGCCTCTCAGAGCCTGACAGGTGCAGAGCCTTCCTAGGCGGTGGTTCAGCCACACTCCGTCCTGCTGAGCTAACCTGCTGTGCTCCTAGCAGGTTGCAACATAGAACAACACTAAACCTTAGTGAAGGAGTTTTAAAGGACCTGTGGCAAGAGCCACTGGAAAATCCAGGTTGGAGGGAGGAGGCTGCCCCACTGCCTCCTGTGACCTCCTCCAAGAAATGAAGGCCCTGCCGGGTTTTACTTAATCTGCCTTAGCCAGGTAGTCTGACCAGGTGATTGCTCACCTTCATTCCTGCATTGCAGCCGCAGCTGTGTCTGTGACTGCAATGCACTCCAATGGATTTAATAGGTCTCTATACACATTCTGGGGGATATATAACGTCCCTCCTATACGATTCCGGTCACTGCCTCACAGCTGTTATTTTATCTCGAACCTTAAGCCTGTTGGTCGGTCCAACGAACACGCTACCGGGCTGGTTTCTAGCCCGATATAGTCCTTTATATCAAATAGAAACTGGTGGCAGCTTTCCCAGGCCGACTAGGCTCTGCTTCACTGGAGCTAGTGAGCGGAGCCTCTCAGTCTGTTAGGGTTGTGGGCAAGTGTGGTGCCACGTCAGTGACTGAGTGGGCCACCTCTACTCACTCCCTGGTGCCTTCCTGTGCCCATGTGGACTGGGGGTATCTGTGCATAACGTATCAACCTGACCTTATGCATCCCTCAGGGGGGTGCGGAACGTCACGTAGGTGCAGAAGGCAGGTCCGTACCACGTGCTCCTTCTGACGTAACTGTGACGTCAGGCGGGGTGTGGATCTATCACAAGAGGCGGCAACAGCAAGGTTCTGCGGGCTCCCCCTGTTTCCGTTTCTACACAGATAATACAGCTATGTTTAGTCTCCATGCATAGCAGGGGCCTGGCTGGATCGGATGACACCAGAACCGCTTTCCTAGGACTGTCCATAAAGGAGTTATAATCATTCATAGGTTTTGGGAGATTTAGCTAAAAACCTCCTGAGGAGGGGACTTAGGTCCAGGGAGCAAGAGGGGAGTGGCACCAAAGGGGTTAAATGCTTGTGTTAAGCAGGGCCTAGTGCTTTTTCTCTGGAAGGACATAGCGTGTGGGGAGAAGTCACGTAACAGAAGGGACCGCAAGGCAGGCCTTTCATCTGACTCGTAACTGACGCTTAATATCTGCATACTTTTGTACCACTACTATTGTATTTGCATGAGAAACACACTAGCCCACATATTGAGATTCACACAAAGGCTGTGTGTAGGAAATACCACTCACACCCCATGTCCGTGTCGCCAACTCGAACAAAATATATATAAACAGGAGGAGAAACGAGCATATTGGCATAAAAAAGCTTTATTAGTAATTCATATAAAACTCCATTTATTAATGGCAAAATATGTCATGTAAAGTGCAGACATGCAGATCAAAAGACCCCACTTAATCTATAGCCCAAAAGAAGGGTAATATGGATATATTGAAAAAGTTACATAAATACCATGAAACATACAAGTATTACATACACATCCTCCTAAAAAGGAGGAAATGTAATAAATATTGAATAAGAATGAAAAAACAGTAGGGGCAGAAAAGAGAAATAGACCGGGGCAAAAAGAGGTGGTGTACATGGAGAATTCAATATACCACTAAATATATGGGGATCACGTATACCATAGTCCTGTACCATTAGTCAGCTGCCATAGTGTATATCATATGCAGGACAATGGTGACTCACCCCAGATATTGTCACATGTAGAAAGGGAACCACATGAGGGCAGGTGTCTGTCGTGGAAGACAGCTTCAGTCTTTCTACTTGTATGGTAGCCAATTCACCGTGGAAACGGACCACAACCCTCTCACCGTATCCAGGTCGAATGGGAGGTTGCTGCTCTGCATCCTTGAGCTCCAGCAGTACCACTTCACCATTCGACAGAAGAAGGGCCGGGACCACGGTAACACCGACAGATTATCCTGACCAGGGGAGGTTGCACACGAGCGAGCGGGGGAACATCGGAAAGTGCTACTCCCTAGCGCCATTTAAAGGGAGGAGGTGTGAAGGATGGAGGATGTAATGGCAGCTAACAATCATCCTTCAGCATGTGCAGCTGTAACAAGACACCTAGCTCCGCAGGTGGTCCCGCCTTTCATCTGCAAAGTCAGGATTTACACCCCCACCAGGTAGCTAGATGCAAGCACTTACCGGAAGACCCTCTATGGAGCCAAACCATACGGTCTGCTTTGGTCAGACAGATTGGAATTCCACATTGAGTTATGGAAATACGTCCTAGCCGTACATCACGTATATTTCCGAGATCCGCTTGGGTCTCGACCGATTCTAGCACATAGGGATAGGGAGATACACAGAAGAGCTAGTAGGAAGGGAGTAGCTTAGTTCCTAATTTCCTATACCTGTTCATGGGGTATGGTCTGCTCCAAAGACTATTTCTTCTACATAGCCACATAATGCAAGTATTAACCTCACTATTGCCTAGAATGGCATAATTAGGCTTAATGTATTGAATACTATTCATACTTTTTGGAAAATTACACATTATAAGACGTCTTCACAAAATATACAAAACTAATACAATAAAATTATCATAATAGAAAAGTGAAGAAATATTAATGTCATTACTTTATAAATATCCAACAAAGAAAAAAATAAAGAAATTATCTACTCCTACTTTTAATAATATTACATTACACAAATATTCTTCTTCAAGACAATAGTCCTGTAAAATCCTCATCTATAAAATAATTTTTATGACCACCAAAAAAAAAATGTTTCAAATTACCTTAACTATAACCAGTTATTGGGGTCTCATAAACCCCATTTTTAGATTTCGGGAAAACTATATAGCACAAAATTATAACACCACAATATACTTCAAGGATAAAGCTTCAAATAAATTCTCACAAGGAACCAGCCTCGTGCAACTGATATGAAGGCATTGTGGGGTTTCTCAGACCCCATCAACAGGTTCCTATGGCTAAATTAAGGTCTGCAACTTTATGGCCAGGTGAAGGATGCCGTACTATATGTATTTCAGCTTAATTTTTAATACTTTGTCAAGCTATGGATCCTGTCCTTTATACATACACTACAATGAAAAGGTGCCCATACACCTACGATAACTCCATGCTTGGCTCAGCTGACCGACAGCAGCTTCTGGGAGAACAGAAGTCACAGGTGTTCGTGTCCTGTCATGCTCGGTGATTTTTATCCGCCTAAAAAGTTACCAAAATGTTATCCGCAAATGTTTTAACCCCTTCCCGACATCTTCCGTACATGTAAGGCACATGTCGTCTGTATGGAGTAGGCTCAGGATCCGAGCCCGCTTCATACTCTTCTGGTGCATGCTGTGTTACAAAGTTGTATCATCTGGGCTGTGCTCCATTATATTTTCCACTTTCCCAGGCAGATTCCAACACAGTCAGGCACTGGTCTTGCTCTGCCCCCGTCTGTTGACATGTAGCAAGGTGAGTCAGTAGAGTCTTGAGGAGTCTTGTAGTTTGGACCTCCATCGATCAAACATTAACTGCTTATCTTACAGATAGCGAACAAAGTTAAAATCCAAAAAAAAACTTCCATCCCCATTTTTACCCGTGTATTATTAAGTGTATGCGAAAGCTGTCATACATTGGAGCCCAATGTTGTACCTAGCAAAAACATCCGCAGCTTATCCCAAATCCACCTTAAGCCCCCGTCTCACATAGCGAGATCGCTAGCAAGATCGCTGCTGTGTCACGGTTTTGGTGACGCAACAGCGACCTCACCAGCGATGTCGCTACGTGTGACACTTTGCAGCGATCAGGCCCCTGCTGTGAGGTCGCTGATCGCTGCAAAGTGTCCTGGACCATTTTTTGGTCGTTGCCCTCCCTCTGGTCAGCACACATCGCTGTGTGTGACCAGCGGGAGCAGCGATCAGGCTGGTAACCATGATAAACATCGGGTTACTAGGGGCACACGCGCACCTAGTAACCCGTTGTTTATCATGGTTACGAGCCTGCTAAACATCGGGTTACTAGGGGTACACGCGCACCTAGCAACCCGTTGTTTATCATGGTTACGAGCCTGCTAAAGTGAGCGGTAACCTCCCGCTCACTGTAGCAGAGTGGTAACCATGATAAACAATGGGTTACTAGGTGCGCGTGTGCCCCTAGTAACCCGCTGTTTATCATGGTTACTAGCCTGCTCCTGCTTCAGCAGGCTGGTAACCAGGAGCAGGACATCGTGGAAAGATTCTTTCCACGATGTCGCTGCTCCCCTGATCGTTGGTGAGCCTGCCTGTTTGACAGCTCACCAGCGACCACATAGCGACGCAGCAACGATCCCTGACAGGTCGTATCGTTGTCGGGATCGTTGCAGCGTCGATAAGTGTGACGGAGCCTTTACTGAAGTCCAGATTAATGGTGATGTTTGATGTCACAGCATGCTTCAGCTAACCCAGATGCTAAATTGAATATTATTAATGATGATAAAAGGAGAGACAAATTTGAGAAACTTAAGGCCATAAATATATTATATGTTTTATTTAAATCAAGGGAAATCCACTGGTTAAATGCCGCCTCACTAGACAATGCCATCTCAGGATGGCAATACCAGCACTGGACTCCTAATGATAAGGTAGACGTGTACTCCTCAGCACAGTAAGAATAATTCACTCAGTGCAGAAGACCTTATCTGCTATCCCAGGTCTGAATAGGCTAACGAGTATCTTTTTTAAGAGCACATGGTAAGTTTGCCATTGGTGAAATGACCAAATGCTTGACTTTACTGGCCATGCGTCTCCTGACCCCATTGTGACAGCTTCATATATTTGTTTCAAGCTGTCACTCTCTTGTTCGGGAGATGCGCAGTCAGTCCATGCTTTGCGATCTAAGATAAAACCAATGATCACAGAAAACTGAAAGAGCCCTAACAGTCTGCTTCAGCTAGCATGAGCACAAGTCCTGTGTCCCCCATTCCATCCATTAGACGTAACTGTACACCCTATTGTAGAAAATCACCTGCAATCTTAACGTACAGTTACTTTTATTTGTGGTAAGAAGTTATAAATGTTTCTACTTTTTTCAAATATGTTGCATTTTAACATCTAATGCTTTCTGAAGGTTTATTTCCATCTTTTCTTTTTTTTTTAATGTAGGTCATCATGCCAAGTTGTGTTGTGCGTAATTGTGCTCAGAGAAAAAAGAATTATGATCGTTCTATAAGTCTTCATACTTTTCCAAAAGAACCTGATAGAATCAAGCTATGGCTCATGCAGACAGGACAATTTGCTGCCGACCTTGTTGACCAAATGGTTATAAAAGTGTATCTAGGAAAAGTACATGACTCCTATAGATTGTGTTCCTTACACTTCTCACATGACTGTTACCACTATGACGGATATCGGAGGATTTTGAAGAAGAACGCCATTCCTACTATTTTTAATACAGTAAGACCATCTACAATTCCATCTTTACCATCTACAACTATTCCATCAGCATCAGGAGCAACAGACTCTTCTAGTGAGCAACACAAGTCTTCTGCTCCACCTGCCCAAGGCCAAACACCATCTTGTTTCGAAGCAGTACGTACATATCGAGTTGAAGTTCCTGTTGTTCCTCCAAAGGATTTGTTTCAATCATGTGGAAATGATCAAAAACCTAATCCAACTGTTAGCAACAAACCATCAATGGTAACTATTCAACTAACTGCAACCAGTACGGCCACAAAAAAAAAATCTGCTGTGCCTGGTATAAGTGAGCAGTCAAGACCTTCTACCACATCCATTGTGGAAGTACCAGTGTCGTCATCATTGATAGTTCATCAGAGTACATCTGCAATTTCACAATTGAAAGTATCATCCCAAGGTAGTCAACTGGGGGGACAGCTAACACCTGTCAACTTGCAGCAAAGTACAGTGGCCCCCGTCACATTTCTGGGGAAACCTTCTTCTTCTGTTCCCACAAATTCAAACTTACTTTTGAATACCCAGCTTCAATTAGAGGCAACATCTTCAAACACCAAAACGTCATCATCCACCTCGTCTTCCTGTCTGAATGTATCCTTTTCAACAGCATCAAATCCAGTCATCTCTACCTCTCAGTTTAGCGAGGTTACCTACAAAAGTATGACCGCTCCACTGGCCAATATTCCTTTAACTGTCATTGGTGAAACAAAGCCGTCCTCCATGACGGTTCTTCCAGTTTCTGTAAATGCTTCCCCTGTAACACAGACACCAGCAGCATCTGCTTTTGCACAGAACCCACCCTCTATATCTGTTGTACAGAAACCACCTTCTTCCCAATCTGCAATTCCCGACTGTGCACCGCCATCAAAGAAAAGAAAACTTAAGGAAAATATGTATTTTTATAATCATATAGATGTATCGTCAGCTGCTCTACCTATTCTGCCCAGCCAAACATCTGGTAATCTCATTTTTCTGCCACACAGCACACCATTCGTTCAGCCATCCTGTCTGATGCAGAAGCCTTTAATGGTGGACAAAGGTGTCAACACTGATTTCTACACAAATACAAAAAGCTGTTGTGTTGCTACTGATCCAATGCATAGGAGAAGAAGTATACACACACAAACTAAAATATCTAGAAGAAATCGCAAAATTATGTGCACCTTATTGCTTGGAACCAAAACAGCTAATACCTCACAATCAACCACATCTCTTGCCAGCCACGAAGACAATGGATTTAATGACTGCAGTTCTTCCAGCTCAAGTGAAGGTGACAATGATCCAAGTAAAATTTCGGAAACTGTTAATTTAGATCTTGTTAAAGTTGAATTGTCATTGAATCCTGAAGTTGATTCAACTAGACCTACTTCTTTAGGTAAAAACCAAGCAATTAATATTAAACAAGAAGATGATTCATCAGCAGGGCAAGAAGTGCTATCAGCAACACCTTTTAAAAGTCACTTTACAATACCAAATTTTGACATCAATACGAAAATTGAACCCAATATAAAACTAGAAGAGGATCAATTTTCAATTTCTATCCCTACACAAAACATCACTAACTTTAGATCAAAAAATCCTAAAATTGAACAGATTTCCCCAATTCCAAGTGAACCGATCACTCCAATTTGCAAAAATTCAGTTTTATGGGGAACTTCTGCCATACAGACCGATGATGAACAAGAAGACCCGAATGACGACTACTTTCATATCAATGAATTGAGTGAAGATGAAGATGAGTCGTTCTTGGTTCCAAGTGATGCAGAAGATGAAGATGATGTAAAACGTGTCTTCCAGGACTTAGATTCACCAGTGGAAAGTTCTGTTGATGAAGAAAAGTATCTTGTATTTGAATCCTGTCTCAGAAAACTGATAATGATGATCCCGTGTATGTCCGAAACAAAATGTACGTCACCTCTTACACAGTACAGGAAGGAAACTGTTGGATCATATTTATCAGTAGAGGTTCGGTGCCGGTCTGGTCATACAAGATTACTATGGGAAAGCCAGCCAAGACATGGATATCAACCACTTGGAAATGTTCTGTTATCGGCAGCAGTGCTATTCAGTGGCTCAAGTTTTCTAAAATCCCAACATATGTTCAAGTTGCTCAATGTGAAATCAATAGACAAAACTACCTACTATAAAAATCAGTCCATGTACCTGTTCCCGGCCATCAACCATCATTGGAAGGAGGAGCAAAAGGCCATCATACAAAGTATCCAGGAAAGACCACTTTACTTATCAGGAGATCAACAATTAGACAACCCTGGATTTTCTGCCAAGTACTCTGTATACTCTCTGATGGACGTAGCTAGCAAAAAAATATGCTCATTTTCAGTGGATCCGGTTACTCCAGAGGTGACTTTGGAAGACCCAGAAAAAGTGGGATTTCAAAAGACAATGGGTGAACTCCAAACTATGAACGCTGATGTGAAAATGATTGTTACTGACAGAAGTGTCGCTATCCAAGAGCTTCTAAAGGACAATTATCCGGGTATCGTACATCAGTTAGATCTGTGGCATTTATCCAAATCAATAGGTAATGAAATTTTAATGGCAGCGAAAAACAAAGATTGTGAAGTCCTATATGAATGGGTAGAGGCGATCAGAAACCATATTTGGTGGAGCTCTTGCACATGTTGTAAAAACACTGATATGTTAATCCAAAAATGGAAATCAGTTCTTCAGCATGTCACCAATGTCCATGAGTGGGGAGGCGATAGTGACTGCAAAGCCTGTCATCATCCACCTCTCCCAGAAGAAGTGGTGAACAATACAAACTGGCTGGAGAAAAATTCAGTTGCCTATGAAGAACTCAAAAAGATAGTTCTGAGTACCAGCCTATTAAAGGACTTAAAGGAAGTTTCCTTCCTCTGTCACACGGGAGAGTTAGAGATATACCATAGCGCTTGCCTTAAATATCGTCCAAAGACATTACACTTCTTCATGGACTCTATGGTAGCACGGACACAACTTGCTGCCCTCGACCATAACAGAAATGTCCATAGGGTGAAAGAAGCAGTGAAAAATGCTTCAATTGAAGATGCTCTAGATAATGTGACACAGAGTTTGGAGGTTTCAAATGGTCTAAAGTCATGGATTGTCATGGCACTGTATAAGCCCGCTTGCCACAACTTTCTTTTTGATATTATGAATGACGTGATAGCAATTGTCAGAGAGGAGAGAACTTTTAACTAACGCTACGCTAATGGAAAAGCACCATTTAGAGCATATATGACAAACTCTGGCCCACAGGCTGATTAAATTTGGCGCTCGACCATTACAAACAATGCAGGTTTCTTTTTTGTTTGTATTTTTTTCCTTTGCTTGGTGGTACATATATTGTGTATATTGAGGTATATTTCTACAACCATAAAACGTTAAGAATTTTCAATGTTCTATTTTACAAAGAGGTTGATATTACTATTCCCCGTTCTTGTATCAACATATTTCTTAAACAGAGTCTGTCAGACCCACAGGCAGCCTACGGCCACATTCACACGTTCAGTATTTGGTCTGTATTTTACATCAGTATTTCTAAGTGAAAACCAGAAGTGGAACGATCAGAGAAAAACTATAATAGAAACACGTCACCACTTCTGCATTTTTCACCCACTCCTGATTTTGCCTTACAAATACTGATGTAAAATGCTGACCAAATACTGAATGTGTGAATGTGGCCTGAGTCCGAGACTGATTCGGTTATTGCAGCCCTGTTTGCTGTACTCATTAATGCTGCAACGTTTCAGAGAAAATATACTTTTATATTGGCGTCCAGTGATTAGGATGACTATTTACATAGTTATGTCCTTGCTGGCTTCTCCCCATCCCACTTATCCCGATTGAAAGATCTTTTCTTATACTCAGACATAAGAAGTCACCTGTCACATGAGATAAGTGCGTCAGGCACCGAATTTGAAAGCATGTGAGTAAAATATACGTGTGCTGCAATAACAGAACCAGTCTCTGATTTATGCAGGTACCCGGCACCTTCGCCTTGCTCTGCTAGATTGACAGGTCTCTCTCCACGTGTCTGTAAAGAGACCTGTCAATCAAGGGGAGAGAGGAGACTCTGCTAGCGGCTAATCATCCTAGTCACAACATCCTCATCAAGATTCTAAAAGCATATTTCTTCTGAAACTCCATAGTGTTTCCCAGTAAGGATACAGTCAGACTGACTTATAACACGGACGACGATCGTATCGCAGTGCATGGACTGGACAGCGGCTCTCTTGACCCAGGCGTGACCGCTGTATTGAAATACATGACGCTGTCGCACTCAGGTCAGGAGGGTGATTATATTTGGCCCGCAACACTGGCACTGTATGGAGGACTATGTGGGGCCATTATATTGTATGGAGGACTATGAGGTGGCCCATTATACTGTATGGAGGACTATGTGGGGCCCATTATACTGTATTGAGCACTATGTGGGGCCCATTATACTGTATGGAGGACTATGTAGGGCCCATTATACTGTATGGAGGACTATGTAGGACCCATTATTCAGTATGGAGGACTATGTGGGACCGATTATACAGTATGGAGGACTATGTGGGACCGATTATTCTGTATGGAGGACTATGTGGGGCCCATTATTCTGTATGGAGGACTATGTGGGGCTATTATACTGTATGGAGGAATATGGGGAGCCCATGATTCAGTATGGAGGACTATGTGGGGCCCATTATTCTGTATGGAGGACTATGTGAGGCCCATTATTCTGCATGGAGGACTATGTGGGGCCCATTATTTTGTATGGAGGACTATATGCGGCCCATTATTCTGTATGGATGACTGTGGGGCCAATTATTCTGTATGGAGGACTATGTGGGGCTCATGATTCTATATGGAGGACTATGTGGGGCCCATTATACTGTATGGTGCACTATGTGAGTCCCATTATCCTGTATGGAGGGCTTTGTGGGGCCAATTATTCTGTATGGAGGACTATGAGGTGGCCCATTATACTGTATGGAGAACTATGTAGGGCCCATTATACTGTATTGAGCACTATGTGGGGCCCATTATTCAGTATGGAGGACTGTGTGGGGCCCATTATTCTGTATCGAGGACTGTGTGGGGCCCATTATTCTGTATGGCGGACTGTGTGCTGCCCATTATTCTGTATGGCGGACTGTGTGGGGCCCATTATTCTGTATGGTGGACTGTGTGGGGCCCATTATTCTGTATGGCGGACTGTGTGGGGCCCATTATTCTGTATGGCGGACTGTGTGTGGCCCATTATTCTGTATGGCGGACTGTGTGGGGCCCATTATTCTGTATGGAGTACTGTGTGGGGCCCATTATTCTGTATGGAGGACTGTGTGGGACCCATTATTCTGTATGGAGGACTGTGTGGGGCCCATTATTCTGTTTGGAGGACTGTGTGGGGCCCATTATTCTGTATGGAGGACTGTGTGGGGCCCATTATACTGTATGGAGGACTGTGTGGGACCCATTATTCTGTATGGAGGACTATGTGGGGCCCATTATTCTGTATGGAGGACTGTGTGGGGCCCATTATTCTGTATGGAGGACTGTGTGGGGCCCATTATTCTGTATGGAGGACTGTGTGGGGCCCATTATTCTGTAAGGAATGATGAGGAAAAATGTCCTCAATTGTAGACATCTTTTTAATAAATATCAAGGTTGGTCCGCCACTTTGGCCCTCTGTGTATTTGAGTTTGACATCCCTGCTCTAGAACACAAAAGAGCAAAGGCCTCCAAAAGTGAAACAATCGCAGATACCAACTTCTCAAAAAAGGTTTATTATACTCGCAAGAGAAAGGGATTATCGAAGATTTCTTTTTTTTTTCCTTATGGGCTTAAGAGCTAACAGGCAGATAGTTTCTAACTACCTGCCTGCTTATGATCTCTGTCGGCTCAGAGCGGTCACAAACTGCTTCTGCTGGCGATTCTGTGGCTTCCGCTGATGTCACATTGACAGAGCAGGGACTTCTCTTTTGCTCGGTCGAAGGGGCGTGATCGCCGATGTCATGCTGATTGACAGCCAGTTCCCCTAACTGCAGGGAGTAGGCTGTCAATCAGTATGCTGTCGGCAGTTTTGCGTCGTTGACAGAGCCTCCCGGAGGAAGAAAAGCTGTTCTGTAGAGGTAAAGCAGCTGAATCACTGGCAGGAACAGTTGGTGATCGCTCTCAGCCGACAACAGGTAGAAAAGGCAGATAGCTAGCATCTACCTACCTCTTACTTCTTAAGCCTATATTAAAAATTCCTGGAAAACCCCTTTAAAATCAAAAAGTGCAAAACATAAAATCATAATAGGAGTATAAATGCCGACCTGATGTGAATTTTGTTTGATTGTGTGCTGATATAGGAATCTGTGCAGGAAGGTGAAGCATAGAAGATCTACCAGAATGGACTCCGAAAGAACAAATACCCTGAACCCTATAAAGATCTGGGGGCATTATACGATAGCAAATAAGTACCTGGTCTGTAATGACAGACATTTCAAGGGGTTGTCCAGATTTGGTGTTTAAGTCTGCAGTAATGTATGTGACCGCAGACTTGTGGTTCTTCACATTGTGCGCTGTCAAGATTCGGCAGCGCTGAGATTTCCATACATGCGGTCACGTGCCGATTAGACGTGCGCGGCCTAGCTCATTGCAAGTGAACTCAGACGTGTCTAGTCGGAATGTGCCCGGATGTATGCACCACAGTGCCCCCACAAAGCGTTTGCAGGGAGATGCTGGGGACCTAATGGCTGTCATCTTCATCTATTTATTAACCCCTGCGAGGCATATTACCCAGCCATACAGAAGTACAGCAGTGCATGGTACCACTGAGCAATCCCGCAAGTAACATGCTGGAATTGCATAAAAAAAATCCTATTAAAAGTTCCCCTCATTCCTATCTGTGGCCACGCAGATCCCTCATGGCTGCCGGCTCCTCTCCGACCTGTTGACATTCACCGCAGCGAGGAGGAGCCGTACAAACACGTGACCGTACCCAGCGTGACGTCAGCAGGAGCACCACGTGACCAGCAGCCCCGCTCCGAGCTCAGGACAGCTGGTGATCGCCGCGGCGCTGTAAACCACTTACAATCCCGTCGTCCGGGATATATTCTCCTCCTCGTCCAATGCGTGACGTCACCGACTCGGCGCCATTACGTCCTAAGTGAATGACGTCAGATAAGTGTTTATAAGAGGTGGAGACGGCGCAGTGTGATGATGGGGGATGTGTTTTACACCTCAGCTTGGTGTTGTTTTGTAGTTTGATTAGTTTTTTCCTGTCAGATTCTGTCATAGATGGAAATCACAGCGCGGCTCGGGATCTGTCGCGCTTCGGCACCGTTAGCGTCTGACAGACGCCATTGACGCTCTTCTGTGCTATACGCTGCAGATAGAGATTGTGTGAATGGATGCGCAGGACCTGGACCATGTCAGTAATGTGTGACCGCCGGACCGCAGCCCTGAGAGCCGCCGTCTACCTCCGACCTGAAGAAACTGGGATCCAATGGGTTAACCTGCGCTGCCAGCGGAAAGATGATGAGGAGACCGGAATCCAACTATGCGGTTTGTCAACGCGTTTCAAACTTCTTGGTCAGGACAAAGCGCAGCCTCCTACCTCCCGACATCCGCGGATCTACTATTGACTAGCCGGCCTGGCGTCCTGCATATGTGATGCTGCACCAAGAAGATCCGTGGATGCCGGAGGTAGGAGGCTGCTCTTTGTCCTGACGAAGACGTTTGAAACTTCGAAACGCGTTGACAAATAAGCCACATAGTTGGATTCCGGTCTCCTCATCATCTTTCCACTGGCAGCGCAGGTTAACCCATTGCTTTCCAGCTTCTTCACGTTGGGAGGTAGAAACCGGCTCTCAGGGCTCCTGTCCAGCGGTCACACATTACTGATGAGGCCGACGGACCGGGTCCTGCGCACTCATTCACAATAACTCTAATAACGGATGTGAGTGGCGTCCCACCACACTGCTGTCTGCCTGTATATACGCATCGGGGGAGTGGTATCCATAGTGATAAAGGGTTATCTGAGCACGCTCGGGTGCTAACCGAGTATCTTCGGCGTGCTCGCAAAATAGGTTAGTCACCGTGGCTGCATGTCTCGTGGCTGTTAGACAGCGGCAACACATGCAAGGATTGCCTGTTTATTGGTCAATCCATGCATGTGTTGTGGCTGTCTAAAAGCCACGAGACATTCAGCCGTGGCGACACAAATCTATTTTTTGAGCACGCCGAAGATACATGGTTAGCACCTGAGCGTGCGCAGATAACACCTTATCCGAGCATGTTCGCTCATCACTAATAGTGATGTAATATTGATTTATTTGACATCCCTCCAAATTTTAAAGAGGTTTTCTCTTGTCGAATAAGGTGGGAGCTGCCAGTTCTCTTCTGAACTATTGACAGTTTTGACTAATGGCATTATTGTGCCGAAGGTCCAAACTGTTCACTCTGCGTAGGCAAAGCTGCCTTTCATTGGCGTACAAGCTACTTCTTCCCCCTGTATGGCTTTGACCAAACAGAAGCAGGCAGCAACACTCGGAAAAGAAGAACGCCCCACAATAGATCAGGACAGGCTACACCTATGTGAGACATACGATGACAGACAGCTGATTTCAGTGCATAGCACAACAGCCCTGAGTGACATTACAGACACCTTTGAGATTTCATTTCCTGGCAGTAAGGGCAGTACAGCTGAGCTGGCATTAGGAAAAGAGATTTGATAGAAGTGTTTGTAATGTGACACCTAGCTAAACTCAGCTGAACTTTACACACACACTCAGAGATGAAAGCTCAAAGGTGTCAGTAATGACACTTAGGTCTACTGTGCTCACAGTATGTGTAATTGCTCTGCAGTGAGATCAGGCTTTCTGTCATATGTCTCACACAGGAGTAACCTGTTCTGATATATGTTTGGTCATGTTTTTCTGTGCTGCTGCCTGCTTATGATTGGTCAACCTCATACCGGGGGCAGAAGTAAACGCCCCACAGTGAAAACTGTCTGATAATGCCCACTTGGATTTAACAAATATTAAAATGGTTGTCCACTACTAGGACAACTCATTCTCACCTCCCGTGCCGGCGCCGTTCTAGCAGTGTGAGTACTCGCGATCTCGGGGCTCTCATGCGGTTGTGATGACAAGTGAGTCCGGCACCCAGTCAGCGCTGGTGTCAATATATCCGCCTTCGTTTGTTTTGAACATGAAGAGGACGTCAAGGCTGCGGCTGATTTCTGACTTCCTCTTCATGTTCAATTTCATACGAAGGCGGAGATATTGACACCAGCGCTGATTGATACAATGTAAACCCCAAGAATGCGGCTGGCAACACCGCTGGAATTGTGCCGCCACGGGAGGTGAGTATAAGCTTTTTTATTTTATCAGGGTCAAATATTTAGATCAAGAATGGGTTGTCCTAGTAGTGGTCAACCTCTTTAACTCATTAGGTGCCAACTACTTCGATTGTTAACCACTTTGCCCCGGGCCCTTTTTCATTTTTGCGCCTTCATTTTTTACTCCTCTTCTTCCCAGAGCCATAACTTTTTTCATTTTTTAGTCAATATTGCTGTTTAAGGGCTTGTTTTTTTTGCGGGATGAGTTGTACTTTTGAACGACACCATTGGTTTTACCATATTGTGTACTGGAAACGGGAAAAAAATTCCAAGAGCGTTGAAATTGCAAAAAAAAAAATGCAATTCCACAATTGTTTTTTTTGCAATATTCACTAAATGCTAAAACTGACCTGCCATTATGATTCTTCAGGTCATTACGAGTTCGTAGATAACAAACATGTATAGGTTCTTTTTTATTTAAGTGGTGAAAAAAAAATCCAAAATTTGTTTAAAAAAAAAAAAAAGTCGCCATTTCTCAGGATCTGGGGTTGGGTGAGGGCTTATTTTTTGTGCGCCGAGCTGACGTTTTTATTGATACCATTTTGTGGTAGATATGTTGTTTTGATCACCTGTTATTACATTTTATTGCAATGTTGCGGAGACCAAAAAAACTTAATTCTGGGGTTTTGATTTTTTTCTCGTTACGCCGTTTACCGAACGGATTAATACTTTTTATATATTGATAGATCAGCCGATTCTGAAAGCTTCGATACCAATTATGTGTTTTTTTTTTAAATTAAAAATAAATAAAAAAAGGAGCACAAATAGCACTGTTGTTATGCACACGCCCGGGCTAAGCGGCGTGTGCGTGTGATTGGTAGTGATTCCACTGGACCGTGCCGGAGAGTGAATGCCTGGAGGGGCGTGACTAAGTATTCACCCGATCCGACCAGGGTCGCACGACGGCATACGACGCCAGTGCACCAAGGAGGAACCGAGCAGAGGGACCAGGTGCTACTCCAGGACAGACCCCGGACACGGCTGTTGACCCACACAGGGGAATACAGGAACAGGCTGGTAGGCTGGCACACAGACTGGTGGGTATAGGCAGGCACGACTGGTATGCAGGCAGGCGGGTATGCAGGCAGGGGGGTAAAGGCAAGCACAGCTAGAGTGCAGACAGGGAGGCACTAGCAGGTAGGAACACAGGCGGGATAGGGCCCAGTACACACCGGAACACAGGAACAATACAGGCAAAGGGGTACAGGCAGGGCAGGACAGGACTGCCGGAGCAGCGGGCAGAAGCAGGGCAGAACAGGACTGCCGGAGCAGCGGGCAGAAGCAGGGCAGGACAGGACTGCCGGAGCAGCGGGCAGAAGCAGGGCAGGACAGGACTGCCGGAGCAGCGGGCAGAAGCAGGGCAGGACAGGACTGCCGGAGCAGCGGGCAGAAGCAGGGCAGGACAGGACTCTGTTCACACGGAACAGACAGGAAGGGAAAGACAGAGCCAGACACCCACAGGGTACTTGCAGTGAAGTAGCGAGTGGACCACAAACTCACAAACGGGAGTACAGAGACAACAGGCAGGAGTTAGGTACGAGTTCAGACTCTGCAGAAAAAGGAAGGGAACGGACATAGAGGCAAAACAGGTAAAGGATAGGAGAGAGTTCAGACTGGAACTGAGTGTACGGAGGAGACCGACACTGCAGCGGGATACAGGAGCGGGTCTGGGAATACTGCCCCCAGAGAGGCGGGACGAACAGGCAAGGAGCGAGTTCAGACAGGACAGACAAGATACAGGAGCGGGTCTAGGTAATCGGCCCCTAGAAGGCGGGAGGAACAGGCTAGGAGCGTGTTCAGACAGGACAGACAAGATACACAGAAAGGACTCAGTTCAGACACGGGAACTAATACCGCAAAGCAGGAGACATACAGGACTCAGTTCAGACACGGGAGCTGATACCGCAAAGCAGGAGACATACAGGACACAGTTCAGACACGGGAGCTGATACCGCAAAGCAGGAGACATACAGGACTAAGTTCAGACAGGCCTGGAAATACAGCCTCCAGGAAAGGCAGACAAGGAAACAAAGACGGGACCTGGCACCTTCAGAGTGCAAGCACACACTGAAGGAAACACTATGCTCAGGCAGGGATAGAAGGGAGCTGCTGAGCTATATACCAAGTGTCAGACAGCAATAGGCTGAGGACGCACAAGGGGTGTGACCCACAGCAGGTACAAAAAGCAGGAAGTGATCGGGCGCCGCCCTTAAGCAGCAGAGACAGACACAAACAGACAGCATGGAGGGAAGCCAGAGAGACATTCTGGACAGGAGATCAAGTGCGCGCTCCTGCACAGTGGGAGATGGACCACTATGCAAGGACGCCGCCAGGTATGTTACAGTACCTCCCCCCTTACGCCCCCTCTTCTTCAGGCCAGCCAGAATCTTCCGCAGGGAATTCGAGGACCAGTCGTTCACTGGGTTGGAGGGGGACAGAGACTTGAGGGTAATCTCTGCTTCGAGGTACATCTTGTCAAGCTCACAGGAAAAAATAGACGGGTTATCAGGTACATAATGAGGAAAAGTCACTGTCTCTTTGTTATCTGGTGGTACCCCGGAGGATTCAGGAAACAACTGGAGGTCCTCCGCCGGGTCAGAAGAGTGCAGAGGCTCAGAGAAAACAACTGCTTCAGAGTACACTAGGTCGGACTCACTGGAGGAAGCAGGCGAGGTATCGGGTACCGAGTATAGGAAAGTCTCTGTCCATTCACCACCAGGTGGCACCCCGAAGGGTTCTGAACACAACTGGAGGTCCTCCGCCTGGTCGGAGGGGTGTAGAGACTCGGGAGTAACCTCTGCTTCGGAGTACACTAGGTTGGACTCACTGGACGAAGCGAGCGAGGTATCAGGTACAGAGTATAGGAGAGTCTCTGTCCTTTCACCACCAGGTGGCACCCCAAAGGGTTCTGAACACAACTGGAGGTCCTCCGCCTGGTCGGAGGGGTGTAGAGACTCGGGAGTAACCTCTGCTTCGGAGTACACTAGGTTGGACTCACTGGACGAAGCGAGCGAGGTATCAGGTACAGAGTATAGGAGAGTCTCTGTCCTTTCGCTACCAGGTAGCACCCCGAAGGGTTCAGGAGACAACTGGAGATCCTCCGCCTGGTCGGAGGGGTGTAGAGACTCGGGGGTAACTACCACTTTGGGGTACCCATTGTCAGGCTCACAGGACGAAGCGGACAAAGTATTGAGTACCGGGTGTAGAGAAGTCTCTCTCCATTTGTCATCGAGAGGTATCCCGGAGGATTCTGGGTGGGCAGTAGTCTCATTGGGCTGGAGGACTATTGCGCTACCCACACACATTACCCATTGGGGCTGCTCCGGGATATTGGGAAGTGAAGCTTCAGCAGGAGCCTCCGGGTTAGGATCATCGAAGACCATCAGAAAGGCCACCAGGAAGGCCATTAGGTCCCGGAGGATCGGATCCTGTGTTTCATATAGGGGGTTGATCCATTCCAAGGCATCACCCGCCAGGTAAGACATCATAAAGGCCACTTTAGCCCAATCGGAAGGAAAATAAAGAGGGTAGGCCTTAAAGTGTAGCATGCATTGCTCCACAAATGCACGACACTGTCTTGGATCCCCATAGTAACGTGGCGGATCCGCAGGAACGAGAGCTGATAGATCCATCTGGACGGAGCGTAATTCGCCTGGAACTCAGCTAAGAGAAAAAAAATTTATTTATTTATTTTAATGCATATATTCGCTGGAAAACTTCTCAGAGGGCGAAGGCCGTGGGGCTCAACGGGAACCATGGCCTGAGCATGCTGTTATGCACACGCCCGGGCTAAGCGGCGTGTGCGTGTGATTGGTAGTGATTCCACTGGACCGTGCCGGAGAGTGAATGCCTGGAGGGGCGTGACTAAGTATTCACCCGATCCGACCAGGGTCGCACGACGGCATACGACGCCAGTGCACCAAGGAGGAACCGAGCAGAGGGACCAGGTGCTACTCCAGGACAGACCCCGGACACGGCTGTTGACCCACACAGGGGAATACAGGAACAGGCTGGTAGGCTGGCACACAGACTGGTGGGTATAGGCAGGCACGACTGGTATGCAGGCAGGCGGGTATGCAGGCAGGGGGGTAAAGGCAAGCACAGCTAGAGTGCAGACAGGGAGGCACTAGCAGGTAGGAACACAGGCGGGATAGGGCCCAGTACACACCGGAACACAGGAACAATACAGGCAAAGGGGTACAGGCAGGGCAGGACAGGACTGCCGGAGCAGCGGGCAGAAGCAGGGCAGAACAGGACTGCCGGAGCAGCGGGCAGAAGCAGGACAGGACTGCCGGAGCAGCGGGCAGAAGCAGGGCAGGACAGGACTGCCGGAGCAGCGGGCAGAAGCAGGGCAGGACAGGACTGCCGGAGCAGCGGGCAGAAGCAGGGCAGGACAGGACTCTGTTCACACGGAACAGACAGGAAGGGAAAGACAGAGCCAGACACCCACAGGGTACTTGCAGTGAAGTAGCGAGTGGACCACAAACTCACAAACGGGAGTACAGAGACAACAGGCAGGAGTTAGGTACGAGTTCAGACTCTGCAGAAAAAGTAAGGGAACGGACATAGAGGCAAAACAGGTAAAGGATAGGAGAGAGTTCAGACTGGAACTGAGTGTACGGAGGAGACCGACACTGCAGCGGGATACAGGAGCGGGTCTGGGAATACTGCCCCCAGAGAGGCGGGACGAACAGGCAAGGAGCGAGTTCAGACAGGACAGACAAGATACAGGAGCGGGTCTAGGTAATCGGCCCCTAGAAGGCGGGAGGAACAGGCTAGGAGCGTGTTCAGACAGGACAGACAAGATACACAGAAAGGACTCAGTTCAGACACGGGAACTAATACCGCAAAGCAGGAGACATACAGGACTCAGTTCAGACACGGGAGCTGATACCGCAAAGCAGGAGACATACAGGACACAGTTCAGACACGGGAGCTGATACCGCAAAGCAGGAGACATACAGGACTAAGTTCAGACAGGCCTGGAAATACAGCCTCCAGGAAAGGCAGACAAGGAAACAAAGACGGGACCTGGCACCTTCAGAGTGCAAGCACACACTGAAGGAAACACTATGCTCAGGCAGGGATAGAAGGGAGCTGCTGAGCTATATACCAAGTGTCAGACAGCAATAGGCTGAGGACGCACAAGGGGTGTGACCCACAGCAGGTACAAAAAGCAGGAAGTGATCGGGCGCCGCCCTTAAGCAGCAGAGACAGACACAAACAGACAGCATGGAGGGAAGCCAGAGAGACATTCTGGACAGGAGATCAAGTGCGCGCTCCTGCACAGTGGGAGATGGACCACTATGCAAGGACGCCGCCAGGTATGTTACAGTACCTCCCCCCTTACGCCCCCTCTTCTTCAGGCCAGCCAGAATCTTCCGCAGGGAATTCGAGGACCAGTCGTTCACTGGGTTGGAGGGGGACAGAGACTTGAGGGTAATCTCTGCTTCGAGGTACATCTTGTCAAGCTCACAGGAAAAAATAGACGGGTTATCAGGTACATAATGAGGAAAAGTCACTGTCTCTTTGTTATCTGGTGGTACCCCGGAGGATTCAGGAAACAACTGGAGGTCCTCCGCCGGGTCAGAAGAGTGCAGAGGCTCAGAGAAAACAACTGCTTCAGAGTACACTAGGTCGGACTCACTGGAGGAAGCAGGCGAGGTATCGGGTACCGAGTATAGGAAAGTCTCTGTCCATTCACCACCAGGTGGCACCCCGAAGGGTTCTGAACACAACTGGAGGTCCTCCGCCTGGTCGGAGGGGTGTAGAGACTCGGGAGTAACCTCTGCTTCGGAGTACACTAGGTTGGACTCACTGGACGAAGCGAGCGAGGTATCAGGTACAGAGTATAGGAGAGTCTCTGTCCTTTCACCACCAGGTGGCACCCCAAAGGGTTCTGAACACAACTGGAGGTCCTCCGCCTGGTCGGAGGGGTGTAGAGACTCGGGAGTAACCTCTGCTTCGGAGTACACTAGGTTGGACTCACTGGACGAAGCGAGCGAGGTATCAGGTACAGAGTATAGGAGAGTCTCTGTCCTTTCGCTACCAGGTAGCACCCCGAAGGGTTCAGGAGACAACTGGAGATCCTCCGCCTGGTCGGAGGGGTGTAGAGACTCGGGGGTAACTACCACTTTGGGGTACCCATTGTCAGGCTCACAGGACGAAGCGGACAAAGTATTGAGTACCGGGTGTAGAGAAGTCTCTCTCCATTTGTCATCGAGAGGTATCCCGGAGGATTCTGGGTGGGCAGTAGTCTCATTGGGCTGGAGGACTATTGCGCTACCCACACACATTACCCATTGGGGCTGCTCCGGGATATTGGGAAGTGAAGCTTCAGCAGGAGCCTCCGGGTTAGGATCATCGAAGACCATCAGAAAGGCCACCAGGAAGGCCATTAGGTCCCGGAGGATCGGATCCTGTGTTTCATATAGGGGGTTGATCCATTCCAAGGCATCACCCGCCAGGTAAGACATCATAAAGGCCACTTTAGCCCAATCGGAAGGAAAATAAAGAGGGTAGGCCTTAAAGTGTAGCATGCATTGCTCCACAAATGCACGACACTGTCTTGGATCCCCATAGTAACGTGGCGGATCCGCAGGAACGAGAGCTGATAGATCCATCTGGACGGAGCGTAATTCGCCTGGAACTCAGCTAAGAGAAAAAAAATTTATTTATTTATTTTAATGCATATATTCGCTGGAAAACTTCTCAGAGGGCGAAGGCCATGGGGCTCAACGGGAACCATGGCCTGAGCATGCTGTTATGCACACGCCCGGGCTAAGCGGCGTGTGCGTGTGATTGGTAGTGATTCCACTGGACCGTGCCGGAGAGTGAATGCCTGGAGGGGCGTGACTAAGTATTCACCCGATCCGACCAGGGTCGCATGACGGCATACGACGCCAGTGCACCAAGGAGGAACCGAGCAGAGGGACCAGGTGCTACTCCAGGACAGACCCCGGACACGGCTGTTGACCCACACAGGGGAATACAGGAACAGGCTGGTAGGCTGGCACACAGACTGGTGGGTATAGGCAGGCACGACTGGTATGCAGGCAGGCGGGTATGCAGGCAGGGGGGTAAAGGCAAGCACAGCTAGAGTGCAGACAGGGAGGCACTAGCAGGTAGGAACACAGGCGGGATAGGGCCCAGTACACACCGGAACACAGGAACAATACAGGCAAAGGGGTACAGGCAGGGCAGGACAGGACTGCCGGAGCAGCGGGCAGAAGCAGGGCAGAACAGGACTGCCGGAGCAGCGGGCAGAAGCAGGACAGGACTGCCGGAGCAGCGGGCAGAAGCAGGGCAGGACAGGACTGCCGGAGCAGCGGGCAGAAGCAGGGCAGGACAGGACTGCCGGAGCAGCGGGCAGAAGCAGGGCAGGACAGGACTCTGTTCACACGGAACAGACAGGAAGGGAAAGACAGAGCCAGACACCCACAGGGTACTTGCAGTGAAGTAGCGAGTGGACCACAAACTCACAAACGGGAGTACAGAGACAACAGGCAGGAGTTAGGTACGAGTTCAGACTCTGCAGAAAAAGTAAGGGAACGGACATAGAGGCAAAACAGGTAAAGGATAGGAGAGAGTTCAGACTGGAACTGAGTGTACGGAGGAGACCGACACTGCAGCGGGATACAGGAGCGGGTCTGGGAATACTGCCCCCAGAGAGGCGGGACGAACAGGCAAGGAGCGAGTTCAGACAGGACAGACAAGATACAGGAGCGGGTCTAGGTAATCGGCCCCTAGAAGGCGGGAGGAACAGGCTAGGAGCGTGTTCAGACAGGACAGACAAGATACACAGAAAGGACTCAGTTCAGACACGGGAACTAATACCGCAAAGCAGGAGACATACAGGACTCAGTTCAGACACGGGAGCTGATACCGCAAAGCAGGAGACATACAGGACACAGTTCAGACACGGGAGCTGATACCGCAAAGCAGGAGACATACAGGACTAAGTTCAGACAGGCCTGGAAATACAGCCTCCAGGAAAGGCAGACAAGGAAACAAAGACGGGACCTGGCACCTTCAGAGTGCAAGCACACACTGAAGGAAACACTATGCTCAGGCAGGGATAGAAGGGAGCTGCTGAGCTATATACCAAGTGTCAGACAGCAATAGGCTGAGGACGCACAAGGGGTGTGACCCACAGCAGGTACAAAAAGCAGGAAGTGATCGGGCGCCGCCCTTAAGCAGCAGAGACAGACACAAACAGACAGCATGGAGGGAAGCCAGAGAGACATTCTGGACAGGAGATCAAGTGCGCGCTCCTGCACAGTGGGAGATGGACCACTATGCAAGGACGCCGCCAGGTATGTTACAGTACCTCCCCCCTTACGCCCCCTCTTCTTCAGGCCAGCCAGAATCTTCCGCAGGGAATTCGAGGACCAGTCGTTCACTGGGTTGGAGGGGGACAGAGACTTGAGGGTAATCTCTGCTTCGAGGTACATCTTGTCAAGCTCACAGGAAAAAATAGACGGGTTATCAGGTACATAATGAGGAAAAGTCACTGTCTCTTTGTTATCTGGTGGTACCCCGGAGGATTCAGGAAACAACTGGAGGTCCTCCGCCGGGTCAGAAGAGTGCAGAGGCTCAGAGAAAACAACTGCTTCAGAGTACACTAGGTCGGACTCACTGGAGGAAGCAGGCGAGGTATCGGGTACCGAGTATAGGAAAGTCTCTGTCCATTCACCACCAGGTGGCACCCCGAAGGGTTCTGAACACAACTGGAGGTCCTCCGCCTGGTCGGAGGGGTGTAGAGACTCGGGAGTAACCTCTGCTTCGGAGTACACTAGGTTGGACTCACTGGACGAAGCGAGCGAGGTATCAGGTACAGAGTATAGGAGAGTCTCTGTCCTTTCACCACCAGGTGGCACCCCAAAGGGTTCTGAACACAACTGGAGGTCCTCCGCCTGGTCGGAGGGGTGTAGAGACTCGGGAGTAACCTCTGCTTCGGAGTACACTAGGTTGGACTCACTGGACGAAGCGAGCGAGGTATCAGGTACAGAGTATAGGAGAGTCTCTGTCCTTTCGCTACCAGGTAGCACCCCGAAGGGTTCAGGAGACAACTGGAGATCCTCCGCCTGGTCGGAGGGGTGTAGAGACTCGGGGGTAACTACCACTTTGGGGTACCCATTGTCAGGCTCACAGGACGAAGCGGACAAAGTATTGAGTACCGGGTGTAGAGAAGTCTCTCTCCATTTGTCATCGAGAGGTATCCCGGAGGATTCTGGGTGGGCAGTAGTCTCATTGGGCTGGAGGACTATTGCGCTACCCACACACATTACCCATTGGGGCTGCTCCGGGATATTGGGAAGTGAAGCTTCAGCAGGAGCCTCCGGGTTAGGATCATCGAAGACCATCAGAAAGGCCACCAGGAAGGCCATTAGGTCCCGGAGGATCGGATCCTGTGTTTCATATAGGGGGTTGATCCATTCCAAGGCATCACCCGCCAGGTAAGACATCATAAAGGCCACTTTAGCCCAATCGGAAGGAAAATAAAGAGGGTAGGCCTTAAAGTGTAGCATGCATTGCTCCACAAATGCACGACACTGTCTTGGATCCCCATAGTAACGTGGCGGATCCGCAGGAACGAGAGCTGATAGATCCATCTGGACGGAGCGTAATTCGCCTGGAACTCAGCTAAGAGAAAAAAAATTTATTTATTTATTTTAATGCATATATTCGCTGGAAAACTTCTCAGAGGGCGAAGGCCATGGGGCTCAACGGGAACCATGGCCTGAGCATGCTGTTATGCACACGCCCGGGCTAAGCGGCGTGTGCGTGTGATTGGTAGTGATTCCACTGGACCGTGCCGGAGAGTGAATGCCTGGAGGGGCGTGACTAAGTATTCACCCGATCCGACCAGGGTCGCATGACGGCATACGACGCCAGTGCACCAAGGAGGAACCGAGCAGAGGGACCAGGTGCTACTCCAGGACAGACCCCGGACACGGCTGTTGACCCACACAGGGGAATACAGGAACAGGCTGGTAGGCTGGCACACAGACTGGTGGGTATAGGCAGGCACGACTGGTATGCAGGCAGGCGGGTATGCAGGCAGGGGGGTAAAGGCAAGCACAGCTAGAGTGCAGACAGGGAGGCACTAGCAGGTAGGAACACAGGCGGGATAGGGCCCAGTACACACCGGAACACAGGAACAATACAGGCAAAGGGGTACAGGCAGGGCAGGACAGGACTGCCGGAGCAGCGGGCAGAAGCAGGGCAGAACAGGACTGCCGGAGCAGCGGGCAGAAGCAGGACAGGACTGCCGGAGCAGCGGGCAGAAGCAGGGCAGGACAGGACTGCCGGAGCAGCGGGCAGAAGCAGGGCAGGACAGGACTGCCGGAGCAGCGGGCAGAAGCAGGGCAGGACAGGACTCTGTTCACACGGAACAGACAGGAAGGGAAAGACAGAGCCAGACACCCACAGGGTACTTGCAGTGAAGTAGCGAGTGGACCACAAACTCACAAACGGGAGTACAGAGACAACAGGCAGGAGTTAGGTACGAGTTCAGACTCTGCAGAAAAAGTAAGGGAACGGACATAGAGGCAAAACAGGTAAAGGATAGGAGAGAGTTCAGACTGGAACTGAGTGTACGGAGGAGACCGACACTGCAGCGGGATACAGGAGCGGGTCTGGGAATACTGCCCCCAGAGAGGCGGGACGAACAGGCAAGGAGCGAGTTCAGACAGGACAGACAAGATACAGGAGCGGGTCTAGGTAATCGGCCCCTAGAAGGCGGGAGGAACAGGCTAGGAGCGTGTTCAGACAGGACAGACAAGATACACAGAAAGGACTCAGTTCAGACACGGGAACTAATACCGCAAAGCAGGAGACATACAGGACTCAGTTCAGACACGGGAGCTGATACCGCAAAGCAGGAGACATACAGGACACAGTTCAGACACGGGAGCTGATACCGCAAAGCAGGAGACATACAGGACTAAGTTCAGACAGGCCTGGAAATACAGCCTCCAGGAAAGGCAGACAAGGAAACAAAGACGGGACCTGGCACCTTCAGAGTGCAAGCACACACTGAAGGAAACACTATGCTCAGGCAGGGATAGAAGGGAGCTGCTGAGCTATATACCAAGTGTCAGACAGCAATAGGCTGAGGACGCACAAGGGGTGTGACCCACAGCAGGTACAAAAAGCAGGAAGTGATCGGGCGCCGCCCTTAAGCAGCAGAGACAGACACAAACAGACAGCATGGAGGGAAGCCAGAGAGACATTCTGGACAGGAGATCAAGTGCGCGCTCCTGCACAGTGGGAGATGGACCACTATGCAAGGACGCCGCCAGGTATGTTACAGTACCTCCCCCCTTACGCCCCCTCTTCTTCAGGCCAGCCAGAATCTTCCGCAGGGAATTCGAGGACCAGTCGTTCACTGGGTTGGAGGGGGACAGAGACTTGAGGGTAATCTCTGCTTCGAGGTACATCTTGTCAAGCTCACAGGAAAAAATAGACGGGTTATCAGGTACATAATGAGGAAAAGTCACTGTCTCTTTGTTATCTGGTGGTACCCCGGAGGATTCAGGAAACAACTGGAGGTCCTCCGCCGGGTCAGAAGAGTGCAGAGGCTCAGAGAAAACAACTGCTTCAGAGTACACTAGGTCGGACTCACTGGAGGAAGCAGGCGAGGTATCGGGTACCGAGTATAGGAAAGTCTCTGTCCATTCACCACCAGGTGGCACCCCGAAGGGTTCTGAACACAACTGGAGGTCCTCCGCCTGGTCGGAGGGGTGTAGAGACTCGGGAGTAACCTCTGCTTCGGAGTACACTAGGTTGGACTCACTGGACGAAGCGAGCGAGGTATCAGGTACAGAGTATAGGAGAGTCTCTGTCCTTTCACCACCAGGTGGCACCCCAAAGGGTTCTGAACACAACTGGAGGTCCTCCGCCTGGTCGGAGGGGTGTAGAGACTCGGGAGTAACCTCTGCTTCGGAGTACACTAGGTTGGACTCACTGGACGAAGCGAGCGAGGTATCAGGTACAGAGTATAGGAGAGTCTCTGTCCTTTCGCTACCAGGTAGCACCCCGAAGGGTTCAGGAGACAACTGGAGATCCTCCGCCTGGTCGGAGGGGTGTAGAGACTCGGGGGTAACTACCACTTTGGGGTACCCATTGTCAGGCTCACAGGACGAAGCGGACAAAGTATTGAGTACCGGGTGTAGAGAAGTCTCTCTCCATTTGTCATCGAGAGGTATCCCGGAGGATTCTGGGTGGGCAGTAGTCTCATTGGGCTGGAGGACTATTGCGCTACCCACACACATTACCCATTGGGGCTGCTCCGGGATATTGGGAAGTGAAGCTTCAGCAGGAGCCTCCGGGTTAGGATCATCGAAGACCATCAGAAAGGCCACCAGGAAGGCCATTAGGTCCCGGAGGATCGGATCCTGTGTTTCATATAGGGGGTTGATCCATTCCAAGGCATCACCCGCCAGGTAAGACATCATAAAGGCCACTTTAGCCCAATCGGAAGGAAAATAAAGAGGGTAGGCCTTAAAGTGTAGCATGCATTGCTCCACAAATGCACGACACTGTCTTGGATCCCCATAGTAACGTGGCGGATCCGCAGGAACGAGAGCTGATAGATCCATCTGGACGGAGCGTAATTCGCCTGGAACTCAGCTAAGAGAAAAAAAATTTATTTATTTATTTTAATGCATATATTCGCTGGAAAACTTCTCAGAGGGCGAAGGCCATGGGGCTCAACGGGAACCATGGCCTGAGCATGCTGTTATGCACACGCCCGGGCTAAGCGGCGTGTGCGTGTGATTGGTAGTGATTCCACTGGACCGTGCCGGAGAGTGAATGCCTGGAGGGGCGTGACTAAGTATTCACCCGATCCGACCAGGGTCGCATGACGGCATACGACGCCAGTGCACCAAGGAGGAACCGAGCAGAGGGACCAGGTGCTACTCCAGGACAGACCCCGGACACGGCTGTTGACCCACACAGGGGAATACAGGAACAGGCTGGTAGGCTGGCACACAGACTGGTGGGTATAGGCAGGCACGACTGGTATGCAGGCAGGCGGGTATGCAGGCAGGGGGGTAAAGGCAAGCACAGCTAGAGTGCAGACAGGGAGGCACTAGCAGGTAGGAACACAGGCGGGATAGGGCCCAGTACACACCGGAACACAGGAACAATACAGGCAAAGGGGTACAGGCAGGGCAGGACAGGACTGCCGGAGCAGCGGGCAGAAGCAGGGCAGAACAGGACTGCCGGAGCAGCGGGCAGAAGCAGGACAGGACTGCCGGAGCAGCGGGCAGAAGCAGGGCAGGACAGGACTGCCGGAGCAGCGGGCAGAAGCAGGGCAGGACAGGACTGCCGGAGCAGCGGGCAGAAGCAGGGCAGGACAGGACTCTGTTCACACGGAACAGACAGGAAGGGAAAGACAGAGCCAGACACCCACAGGGTACTTGCAATGAAGTAGCGAGTGGACCACAAACTCACAAACGGGAGTACAGAGACAACAGGCAGGAGTTAGGTACGAGTTCAGACTCTGCAGAAAAAGTAAGGGAACGGACATAGAGGCAAAACAGGTAAAGGATAGGAGAGAGTTCAGACTGGAACTGAGTGTACGGAGGAGACCGACACTGCAGCGGGATACAGGAGCGGGTCTGGGAATACTGCCCCCAGAGAGGCGGGACGAACAGGCAAGGAGCGAGTTCAGACAGGACAGACAAGATACAGGAGCGGGTCTAGGTAATCGGCCCCTAGAAGGCGGGAGGAACAGGCTAGGAGCGTGTTCAGACAGGACAGACAAGATACACAGAAAGGACTCAGTTCAGACACGGGAACTAATACCGCAAAGCAGGAGACATACAGGACTCAGTTCAGACACGGGAGCTGATACCGCAAAGCAGGAGACATACAGGACACAGTTCAGACACGGGAGCTGATACCGCAAAGCAGGAGACATACAGGACTAAGTTCAGACAGGCCTGGAAATACAGCCTCCAGGAAAGGCAGACAAGGAAACAAAGACGGGACCTGGCACCTTCAGAGTGCAAGCACACACTGAAGGAAACACTATGCTCAGGCAGGGATAGAAGGGAGCTGCTGAGCTATATACCAAGTGTCAGACAGCAATAGGCTGAGGACGCACAAGGGGTGTGACCCACAGCAGGTACAAAAAGCAGGAAGTGATCGGGCGCCGCCCTTAAGCAGCAGAGACAGACACAAACAGACAGCATGGAGGGAAGCCAGAGAGACATTCTGGACAGGAGATCAAGTGCGCGCTCCTGCACAGTGGGAGATGGACCACTATGCAAGGACGCCGCCAGGTATGTTACAGTACCTCCCCCCTTACGCCCCCTCTTCTTCAGGCCAGCCAGAATCTTCCGCAGGGAATTCGAGGACCAGTCGTTCACTGGGTTGGAGGGGGACAGAGACTTGAGGGTAATCTCTGCTTCGAGGTACATCTTGTCAAGCTCACAGGAAAAAATAGACGGGTTATCAGGTACATAATGAGGAAAAGTCACTGTCTCTTTGTTATCTGGTGGTACCCCGGAGGATTCAGGAAACAACTGGAGGTCCTCCGCCGGGTCAGAAGAGTGCAGAGGCTCAGAGAAAACAACTGCTTCAGAGTACACTAGGTCGGACTCACTGGAGGAAGCAGGCGAGGTATCGGGTACCGAGTATAGGAAAGTCTCTGTCCATTCACCACCAGGTGGCACCCCGAAGGGTTCTGAACACAACTGGAGGTCCTCCGCCTGGTCGGAGGGGTGTAGAGACTCGGGAGTAACCTCTGCTTCGGAGTACACTAGGTTGGACTCACTGGACGAAGCGAGCGAGGTATCAGGTACAGAGTATAGGAGAGTCTCTGTCCTTTCACCACCAGGTGGCACCCCAAAGGGTTCTGAACACAACTGGAGGTCCTCCGCCTGGTCGGAGGGGTGTAGAGACTCGGGAGTAACCTCTGCTTCGGAGTACACTAGGTTGGACTCACTGGACGAAGCGAGCGAGGTATCAGGTACAGAGTATAGGAGAGTCTCTGTCCTTTCGCTACCAGGTAGCACCCCGAAGGGTTCAGGAGACAACTGGAGATCCTCCGCCTGGTCGGAGGGGTGTAGAGACTCGGGGGTAACTACCACTTTGGGGTACCCATTGTCAGGCTCACAGGACGAAGCGGACAAAGTATTGAGTACCGGGTGTAGAGAAGTCTCTCTCCATTTGTCATCGAGAGGTATCCCGGAGGATTCTGGGTGGGCAGTAGTCTCATTGGGCTGGAGGACTATTGCGCTACCCACACACATTACCCATTGGGGCTGCTCCGGGATATTGGGAAGTGAAGCTTCAGCAGGAGCCTCCGGGTTAGGATCATCGAAGACCATCAGAAAGGCCACCAGGAAGGCCATTAGGTCCCGGAGGATCGGATCCTGTGTTTCATATAGGGGGTTGATCCATTCCAAGGCATCACCCGCCAGGTAAGACATCATAAAGGCCACTTTAGCCCAATCGGAAGGAAAATAAAGAGGGTAGGCCTTAAAGTGTAGCATGCATTGCTCCACAAATGCACGACACTGTCTTGGATCCCCATAGTAACGTGGCGGATCCGCAGGAACGAGAGCTGATAGATCCATCTGGACGGAGCGTAATTCGCCTGGAACTCAGCTAAGAGAAAAAAAATTTATTTATTTATTTTAATGCATATATTCGCTGGAAAACTTCTCAGAGGGCGAAGGCCGTGGGGCTCAACGGGAACCATGGCCTGAGCATGCTGTTATGCACACGCCCGGGCTAAGCGGCGTGTGCGTGTGATTGGTAGTGATTCCACTGGACCGTGCCGGAGAGTGAATGCCTGGAGGGGCGTGACTAAGTATTCACCCGATCCGACCAGGGTCGCACGACGGCATACGACGCCAGTGCACCAAGGAGGAACCGAGCAGAGGGACCAGGTGCTACTCCAGGACAGACCCCGGACACGGCTGTTGACCCACACAGGGGAATACAGGAACAGGCTGGTAGGCTGGCACACAGACTGGTGGGTATAGGCAGGCACGACTGGTATGCAGGCAGGCGGGTATGCAGGCAGGGGGGTAAAGGCAAGCACAGCTAGAGTGCAGACAGGGAGGCACTAGCAGGTAGGAACACAGGCGGGATAGGGCCCAGTACACACCGGAACACAGGAACAATACAGGCAAAGGGGTACAGGCAGGGCAGGACAGGACTGCCGGAGCAGCGGGCAGAAGCAGGGCAGAACAGGACTGCCGGAGCAGCGGGCAGAAGCAGGGCAGGACAGGACTGCCGGAGCAGCGGGCAGAAGCAGGGCAGGACAGGACTGCCGGAGCAGCGGGCAGAAGCAGGGCAGGACAGGACTGCCGGAGCAGCGGGCAGAAGCAGGGCAGGACAGGACTCTGTTCACACGGAACAGACAGGAAGGGAAAGACAGAGCCAGACACCCACAGGGTACTTGCAGTGAAGTAGCGAGTGGACCACAAACTCACAAACGGGAGTACAGAGACAACAGGCAGGAGTTAGGTACGAGTTCAGACTCTGCAGAAAAAGGAAGGGAACGGACATAGAGGCAAAACAGGTAAAGGATAGGAGAGAGTTCAGACTGGAACTGAGTGTACGGAGGAGACCGACACTGCAGCGGGATACAGGAGCGGGTCTGGGAATACTGCCCCTAGAGAGGCGGGACGAACAGGCAAGGAGCGAGTTCAGACAGGACAGACAAGATACAGGAGCGGGTCTAGGTAATTGGCCCCTAGAAGGCGGGAGGAACAGGCTAGGAGCGTGTTCAGACAGGACAGACAAGATACACAGAAAGGACTCAGTTCAGACACGGGAACTAATACCGCAAAGCAGGAGACATACAGGACTCAGTTCAGACACGGGAGCTGATACCGCAAAGCAGGAGACATACAGGACACAGTTCAGACACGGGAGCTGATACCGCAAAGCAGGAGACATACAGGACTAAGTTCAGACAGGCCTGGAAATACAGCCTCCAGGAAAGGCAGACAAGGAAACAAAGACGGGACCTGGCACCTTCAGAGTGCAAGCACACACTGAAGGAAACACTATGCTCAGGCAGGGATAGAAGGGAGCTGCTGAGCTATATACCAAGTGTCAGACAGCAATAGGCTGAGGACGCACAAGGGGTGTGACCCACAGCAGGTACAAAAAGCAGGAAGTGATCGGGCGCCGCCCTTAAGCAGCAGAGACAGACACAAACAGACAGCATGGAGGGAAGCCAGAGAGACATTCTGGACAGGAGATCAAGTGCGCGCTCCTGCACAGTGGGAGATGGACCACTATGCAAGGACGCCGCCAGGTATGTTACAACTGTTACCAGATTAAGTAGTAAGAAAACAGAATTGCTCACCTTGCACAACACATGTGGTAGGTACAATGGAGGGCTGCAGGCCGCACTGAATCCACAGAGGGATACACAACGTAAAGATTGGCTATATACCTGAGGAAGTGGACAGGACTTCCATGAAACGCGTAGTTTTTCAGCCTTAAGTAAAAGATGGACTTTAATTGAACCTTTGATTCCTTTTCCATATGTGGAGGAGTGCGGATTTAATTGGCACCATTCCTATCCTCTCTAGCTTTATATTTTTGTATTACCGTATATACTCGAGTATAAGCTGACTCGAATATAAGCCGAGGCACCTCATTTTACCACAACAAAATGGGAAAACTTATCGATTTGAGTATAAGCCTAGGGTGGGAAATGCAGCAGCTACTGGTAAATTTCCCCATCCTGTTAAGCATGGCCCACTCATCCCCAATCCTGGTATGCATGGCCCACTCATCCCCAATCCTGGTATGCATGGCCCCCTCATCACCGATCCTGGTATGCATGGCCCCCTCATCACCGATCCTGGTATGCATGGCACCCCTCATCCCCAATCCTGGTATGCATGGCCCGCTCATCACCAATCCTGGTATGCATGGCACCCCTCATCCCCAATCCTGGTATGCATGGCCACACTATCCTGGTATGCATGGCACCCCTATCCTGGTATACATGGCCCCCCATTACTGCACACATGAAAAAAATAAACATTTCTACTCACCTTCCTTCCCTCTGCTCTAGTGCTGTGTCCTGTTCTACCTGCAGCTCACTTCAGCATCTGAGCAGTGCATGACGTCACAGCCATGCGCCCTCAGACGCCGAGGTGAGCTACCGGGATATTCACTCCTCTCCACGCCGGGACTATGTATGTGGAGAAGAGTGAATACTAATTTTCTTTACTAGCGCACACAGTGGCAGCGCTATCCTCTATGCCCGCTATTAAAGAGAATGAATATTCACTCTTCTCCACATCCATGGGAGTGGAGAAGAGTGAATATTCATACTCTCTAATAGCGGGCACAGAGGATCGCTGCTGACAGTGCGCGCTATTAAAGAAAATGAATATTCACCCTTCTCCACTCCCATGGGCATGGAGAAGAGTGATTATTCATTCTCTTTAGCAGTGGGCACACGTGGTAGCTGCAGCAGCCGGCTACTGCCTGTGCCCCGCTCCTCCGCCACATCAACCCCCCACCCTACCGGTATATACTATATATATATATACAGTACAGACCAAAAGTTTGGACACACCTCATTTAAAGATTTTTCTGTATGTTCATGACTATGAAAATTGTACATTCACACTGAAGGCATCAAAACTATGAATTAACACATGTGGAATTATATACTTAACAAAAAAGTGTGAAACAACTGAAATATGTCTTATATTCTACACCGCGTGCAGAATTATTAGGCAAATGCGTATTTTGATCACTTTGATACTTTTTATACATGTTGTCCTACTCCAAGCTGCATAGGCTTGAGAGCCAACTACCAATTAAGTAAATCTGGTGATGTGCATCTCTGTAATGAGGAGTGGTGTTGACTAATGACATCAACACCCTATATAAGGTGTGCTTAATTATTAGGCAACTTCCTTTCCTTTGGCAAAATGGGTCAGAAGAGAGGTTTGACGGGCTCTGAAAAGTCCAAAATTGTGAGAGGTCTTGCAGAGGGATGCAGCAGTCTTGAAATTTCCAAACTTTTGAAGCGTGATCACCAAACAATCAAGCGTTTCTTGGCAAATAGCCAACAGGGTCGCAAGAAGCTTGTTGGCCAAAAAAGGCGCAAAATAACTGTCCATGAATTGAGGAAAATCAAGCGTGAAGCTGCCAAGATGCCATTTGCCACCAGTTTTGCCATATTTCAGAGCTGCAATGTTACTGGAGTATCAAAAAGCACAAGGTGTGCGACACTCAGGGACATGGCCAAGGTAAGGAAGGCTGAAAAACGACCACCTTTGAACAAGAAACATAAGATAAAACGTCAAGAATGGGTCAAGAAATATCTTAAGACTGATTTTTCAAAGGTTTTATGGACTGATGAAATGAGCGTGACTCTTGATGGGCCAGATGGATGGGCCAGAGGCTGGATCAGTAAAGGGCAGAGAGCTCCACTCCGACTCAGACGCCAGCAAGGTGGAGGTGGGGTACTGGTATGGGCTGGTATCATCAAAGATGAACTTGTGGGACCTTTTTCGGTTGAGGATGGAGTGAAGCTCAACTCCCAGACCTACTGCCAGTTTCTTGAAGACAACTTCTTCAAGCAGTGGTACAGGAAGAAGTCGGTATCGTTCAAGAAAAACATGATTTTCATGCAGGACAATGCTCCATCACATGCATCCAACTACTCCACAGTGTGGCTGGCCAATAAAGGTCTAAAAGAAGAAAAAATAATGACATGGCCCCCTTGTTCACCTGATCTGAACCCCATAGAGAACCTGTGGTCCATCATAAAATGTGAGAACTACAGGGAGAGAAAACGGTACACCTCTTGGGACAGTGTCTTGGGAGGCTGCACGCAATGTTGATCGAAAACAGATCAAGCAACTGATAGAATCTATGGATGGAAGGCTGTTGAGTGTCATCATAAAGAAAGGTGGCTATATTGATCACTATTTTTTTTGTTTTTGCATGTCAGAAATGTTTATTTCTAAATTTTGTGCACTGATATTGGTTTGCCTTGTGAAAATAAACAAGTGAGATGGGATTATATTTGGTTTTTATTAAGTTGCCTAATAATTCTGCACAGTAATAGTTACCTGCACAAACAGATATCATCCTAAGATAGCCAAATCTAAAAAAAACCCACTCCAACTTCCAAAAATATTAAGCTTGGATATTTATGAGTCTTTTCAGTTGATTGAAAACATAGTTGGTGATTAATAATAAAAATAATCCTCTAAAATACAACTTGCCTAATAATTCTGCACACAGTGTAGGTTCTTCAAAGTAGCCACCTTTTGCTTTGATGACTGCGTTGCACACTCTTGGCATTCTCTTGATGAGCTTCAAGAGGTAGTCACCGGAAATGGTCTTCCAACAATCTTGAAGGAGTTCCCAGAGATGCTTAGCACTTGTTGGCCCTTTTGCCTTCACTCTGCGGTCCAGCTCACCCCAAACCATCTCGATTGGGTTCAGGTCTGGTGACTGTGGAGGCCAGGTCATCTGGCGTAGCACCCCATCACTCTCCCTCTTGGTCAAATAGCCCTTACACAGCCTGGAGGTGTGTTTGGGGTCATTGTCCTGTTGAAAAATAAATAATGGTCCAACTAAACGCAAACCGGATGGAATAGCATGCCGCTCCAAGATGCTGTGGTAGCCATGCTGGTTCAGTATGCCTTCAATTTTTAATAAATCCCCAACAGTGTCACCAGCAAAGCACCCCCACACCATCTCACCTCCTCCTCCATGGTTCACGGTGGGAACCAGGCATGTAGAGTCCATCCGTTCACCTTTTCTGCGTCACACAAAGACATGGTGGTTGGAACCAAAGATCTCAAATTTGGACTCATCAGACCAAAGCACAGATTTCCACTGGTCTAATGTCCATTCCTTGTGTTCTTTAGCCCAAACAAGTCTCTTCTGCTTGTTGCCTGTCCTTAGCAGTGGTTTCCTAGCAGTTATTTTACCATGAAGGCCTGCTGCACAAAGTCTCCTCTTAACAGTTGTTGTAGAGATGTGTCTGCTGCTAGAACTCTGTGTGGCATTGACCGGGTCGCTAATCTGACCTGCTGTTAACCTGCGATTTCTGAGGCAGGTAACTCGGATAAACTTATCCTCAGAAGCAGAGGTGACTCTTGGTCTTCCTTTCCTGGGGCAGTCCTCATGTGAGCCAGTTTCTTTGTAGCGCTTGATGATTTTTGCAACTGCACTTGGGGACACTTTCAACGTTTGCCCAATTTTTCGCACTGACTGACCTTCATTTCTTAAAGTAATGATGGCCACTCGTTTTTCTTTACTTAGCTGCTTTTTTCTTGCCATAATACAAATTCTAACAGTCTATTCAGTAGGACTATCAGCTGTGTATCCACCTGACTTCTGCACAACACAACTGATGGTCCCAACCCCATTTATAAGGCAAGAAATCCCACTTATTAAACCTGACAGGGCACACCTGTGAAGTAAAAACCATTTCCGGTGACTACCTCTTGAAGCTCATCAAGAGAATGCCAAGAGTGTGCAAAGCAGTCATCAAAGCAAAAGGTGGCTACTTTGAAGAACCTAGAATATAAGACATATTTTCAGTTGTTTCACACTTTTTTGGTAAGTATATAATTCTACATGTATTAATTCATAGTTTTGATGCCTTCAGTGTGAATGTACAATTTTCGTAGTCATGAAAATACAGAAAAATCTTTTTAAATGAGGTGTGTCCAAACTTTTGGTCTGTACTGTATAAGTATAATCCGAGGGGGGCGTTTTCAGCATAAAAAATGTGCTGAAAAAGTTGGCTGATACTCAAGTATATACGGTATTTTATTTTGAATGTTGCGAAAGGGGGTTGATTTGAACTTTTATATTTTTTAAATATTTTTTTTCCCGTTCATACCTGCTTCAGTAGTCTCCATGGGGGGCTAGAAGCTGCTATCATCCGCTCGCCTGTGCTACACACTGCAGGGCTTCAACACTGTAGCAGAAATGCTCACTTGCTATGGGCGCCGACCGCTGGGTGGAGCTCATTGCATCCCGGCAATGACAACCGCATCTCCTGCAGACCCTGGGTTGTCATGACAACCCATCCGCGACCCACAGTCATGTGACAGGCGCCGATGGGCGGTATCAGTGATGCACTTCTGGCGCGGCCATGTTAAATGCCACTGTCGGAGATTGACAGCAGTATTTAACATGTTAACAGCCGCGAGTGGATCACGATACCACCTGCCAGCTGTTGGGGTCACATGACAGCTGATCAGACCAGCTGTCATATCCCCAAAAAGGTGCGGGCTCATCGCCGGAGCTCGTATCATAGGGGGAGACACACCATGTCATGTAAGGGTTAATATTAATATCCCCTTAACGGAGAGGCAAAATTTAAAAAAACAACCAAAAAAAAAAGCATGTTTTATTCTGCTTAGTAGGCTCTAATAGATCGTGTGTCCAGTTCAACATGAAAAATTTGGTGAAAGGTTCTCTTTAAAGGGAAGCTCTCGTAAAGAAATGACCTATTGTTTATATCTGGCTTTTGTGTGAAAGCTATGTTATAAAAAAAAATATTTTTCTTATTTAACCCCTTTACCCCCGAGGGTGGTTTGCACGTTAATGACCAGGCCAATTTTTACAATTCTGACCACTGTCACTTTATGAGGTAATTACTCTGGAACGCTTCAACGGATGCCCCTGATTCTGAGATTGTTTTTTCGTGACATATTGTACTACATGATTTTGGTAAAATTTCTTCGATATCACTTGCGTTTATTTGTGAAAAAAATGGAAATTTGGCGAAAATTTGAAAATTTTGCAATTTTCAAAATTTGAATTTTTATGCCCTTAAATCAGAGAGATATGTCACACAAAATACTTAATAAATAACATTTCCCACATGTGTACTTTACATCAGCACAATTTTGGAACCAAAATTTTTTTTTGTTAGGGAGCTAAAAGGGTTAAAAGTTGACCAGCGATTTCTCATTTTTCCAACAAAATTTACAAAACCATTTTTTTAGGGACCACATCACATTTGAAGTCACTTTGAGAGGTCTTTATGACAGAAAATACCCAAAAGTGACACCATTCTAAAAACTGCACCCCTCAAGGTGCTCAAAACCACATTCAAGAACTTTATTAACCCTTCAGGTGCTTCACAGGAATTTTTGGAATGTGGAAGAAAAAAATGAACATTTAACTTTTTTCACAAAAATGTTACTTTACACCCAATTTTTTTTATTTTCACAGGCGTAACAAGAAAAAATGGACCCCAAAATTTGTTGTGCAATTTCCCCTGGGCACGCAGATACCCCATATGTGGGGAAAAAACACTGTTTGGGCGCACGGCAGGGCTCGGAAGGGAAGGAGCGCCATTTGACTTTTTGATTTTAAAATTTGCTTGAATAATTAGCGGATGCCATGTTGCGTTTGGAGAGCCCCTGATGTGCCTAAACATTTGGAGCTCCCCAACAAGTGACCCCATTTTGGAAACTAGACCCCCCAAGGCACCTATCTAGATGCATAGTGAGCACTTGGAACCCCCAGGTGCTTCACAAATTGATTCGTTAAAATGAAAAAGTGGAAAAAAAAACACTTTTTCATTTTTACGAATCAATTTGTGAAGCACCTGGGGGTTCCAAGTGCTCACTATGCATCTAGATAGGTGCCTTGGGGGGTCTAGTTTCCAAAATGGGGTCACTTGTGGGGGAGCTCCAATGTTTGGGCACACAGGGACTCTCCAAATGCAACATGGTGTCCGCTAACAATTTGAGCCGATTTTCCATTCAATTTGTTAGCGGACACCATGTTGCATTTGGAGAGTCCCTGTGTGCCCAAACATTGGAACTCCCCCACAAGTGACCCCATTTTGGAAACTAGACCCCCCAAGGCACCTATCTAGATGCATAGTGAGCACTTGGAACCCCCAGGTGCTTCACAAATTGATTCGTAAAAATGAAAAAGTGGAAAAAAAAACACTTATTTTAACAGATTAATTTGTGAAGCACCTGGGGGTTCCAAGTGCTCACTATGCATCTAGATGGGTGCCTTGGGGGGTCTAGTTTCCAAAATGGGGTCAATTGTGGGGGAGCCCCAACGTTTAGGTACACAAAGGGCTCTCCAAACGCGACATGGTTCCAATTTGTTAGCGGACACCATGTTGCGTTTGGAGAGCCCCTGTGTGCCTAAACATTGGAGCTCCCCCACAAGTGACCCCATTTTGGAAACTAGACCCCCCCAAGGCACCTATCTAGATGCATAGTGAGCACTTGGAACCCCCAGGTGCTTCACAAATTGATTCGTAAAAATGAAAAAGTGGAAAAAAAAACACTTTTTTATTTTAACGGATTAATTTGTGAAGCACCTGGGGGTTCCAAGTGCTCACTATGCATCTAGATAGGTGCCTTGGGGGGTCTAGTTTCCAAAATGGGGTCAATTGTGGGGGAGCCCCAATGTTTAGGCACACAAAGGGCTCTCCAAACGCGACATGGTGTCCGCTAACAAATTGGAACCATGTCGCGTTTGGAGAGCCCCTGTGTGTCTAAACATTGGAGCTCCCCGACAAGTGCCCCCTTTTTGGAACGGATTCCTGATTTTATAATGTAGTGTTATATGCCAGTTGTGTATTACAACCTGACAAACTACACAACTGAAGTATGACAACCTGACGAACACTACGTCAGCTGTGTAGTGTTCGTCGGGTTCTCATACGTCAGAAATTAATTCAATAGTCCATGGAGGTATGGTATCTTCTGAAGCAGTCTTTCATACAGAGGCCAGGTTTGTCGGGGCAGGTGTCACATTGGTAAATGGTGTCCTTGCGTATTCCTCTTCGGTAGCACACTCGGCACTTCTTTTGTGACTTACCCTTTTTTCTGCTGTGAGGGATCTGCCCCGGGAAATGCTGGCCCAGTACAATTCGAGGTCCTTCAGTTCCAGAAGTAGTGGGACCCGCTCCACCACCACTGTCAAATATCAGGGCCTTGATAACTGTCTCCTGAAAGTGAAAATACGAAGCAGAAGTCTGGCCTGCAGATTGAGACCGAAGGAAAGCGTTGTGCATTGCCATCTGAACAATGTGCACGTCCAGCTTCTTATACCATACCTTGGCCTTTCTCAAAGCACTGGACGGCTGGAGGACTTGATCGGAGAGATCAACTCCCCCCATGTACTTGTTGTACCCCACTAGACAGTCTGGTTTGGCGACCTGTGTAGTGGAACCTCTTACAGTGCTGAGGGTGCAGCCATCACCATGTATGGTGGTCAAGAGAAGGACATCCCTCTTGTCCTTGTACTTGACCACCAATAGGTGGTCGCTACATTGGGCTCTGCTCTCACCCCTTCTGAGCAGCTGCCCAATTAGCGTCTTTGGGAGGCCTTTCTGATTTTTGCGGACAGTACGGCAAGCTGCGGTATGTCGCGCAGAGAGAGACTTGAAGAGTGGGATACTTGTATAAAAGTTATCCACGTACAGGTGATAACCTTTATCCAGCAGTGGGTGCACCAAGTCCCACACAATTTTCCCACTCACTCCCAGAACAGGGGGGCATTCAGGGGGTTCAATCCGGGAGTCCTTCCCTTCATAAACTCTAAACTTGTGAGTGTACCCTGAGGTACTCTCACAAAGTTTATACAGCTTGATCCCGTACCTGGACCTTTTACTGGGCAGGTACTGCCGGAATCCAAGCCGCCCCTTGAAAGAAATTAAGGACTCATCCACGCAGATGTCCCTTTGGGGCACGTACACTTCACCAAACTTGTTGTTGAAGTGCTCGATGACCGGCCGAACTTTGAAAAGACGATCAAAGTTCGGGTCATCGCGTGCAGGACACCTTGCATTATCTTGGTAATGCAAGAACTTGTGGATGGCCTCAAAACGTTTCCGGATCATCACCATTCGGAACACTGGAGTGTTATACAAAACGTCAACACTCCAGTATTGCCGAATCTCTGTTTTTTTCAGGATCCCCATATGAAGGACCAGGCCCAAAACTTCATCATTTCTTCTGCGTCTACAGGAGACCAGTTAGAAAATGATGAAGAGGGGTTTTGTTCCAAAAATTGATGAGCATACAAATTAGTTTGGCCCACCATGAGGTTTATAAAATCCTCAGAGAAAAAGACTTTGAAAAAGTCTATTTCTGTGAGGCCTGTGGTGTCAAACTTGATTCCTGATTCCGCCACGAAATCAGGAATCAATGGCTCAAAATTTTCGGGGGGCGAGATCCATATGGGGTCAGTATTGGGGGGCACTGGAACATCTTCTCTCCTGCGATGACTGCGGGGCGGTCCAGGAGAACCTGAGGAGGAAGAAGAGGAGGACGATGAGGCGTCAGAAAAGCAAAGAAATGTGGGATCCTCGCCCTCGCTGTCGGTCTCAGTGTCGGAGGCAACAAAAGAGTATGCCTCCTCCGCTGAATAGCGAGTTTGGGATGAGCCGGCCATTTTTTTTTTCCCGTGTATGTGGTGCGTGTGTGTCAGTTCTTTATTTAGTGTGTGTGTGTCAGTGTGCTTGGTGTGAACTTTTTTTTCCTAGAAAAAAAAAGAGAAAAAAAAGAACTACCGTAGGTGGTTCAAACAGCGAGCACGAGTGCGGATCAGTGAACTATGTCACCAATCAACTCTCGACAGCTGCTGGGTGTGTGCGCGGATGTGGTGCAAAGGTGGGTGGGGGGGGAATTGACAGGGAAAAGAAAAAGAAGAAAAAAAGAAAAGTCGTGAAAACAGCGAACACAGAAAATAAAAAAAGAAAAGTCGTGAAAACAGCGAACACAGAAAAGAAAAAAAGAAAAGTCGTGAAAACAGCAAACACAGAAAAGAAAAAAAGAAAAGTCGTGAAAACAGCGAACACAGAAAAGAAAAAAAAAAGTCGTGAAAACAGCGAACACAGAAAAAAAGAAAAGTCGTGAAAAGCAGCGAGCACGGACGTTGATCAGTGACGTAGACACTGCTCAGCGCTGGGCCGCTGCGGGACGCACGAAAAAAAAAATTGGTAAAAGGAGGGGGGGGGGAGAGGAGGAGGGGGGGGGAGGGGTGGATGAAGGGAGAACCGAGATGCACTTACCAAAGTCTTCTCTGTTCTTCTTTCAGCAGGATCAGCAGCAGGTTCTGGAAGAGGCTCAGGAGCAGGATCCGCAGGATAAGAAGCTGGAGACCGACGACCCAGGAGACAGGAGCAGGAGATCCAGGACCCTGGACAGCAGCCGGACACCGAAGCTGAAGATCCAGCAGATCCAGCAGCCTGAACTGCTCAGCAGATGCCGGAGCAAGAGATCCAGGACCCTGGAGAGTGGCAGCAGCGACTGGAGCAGGTAGGAGGAGGTCTTGTAGTGTCACAGAAGATTGTGGAACTACAAGGCCCAGCACAGAGTGATCAGACGTGACCGCTCTGTAGAAATCCTCACCAAGTGTGAGGATCTGCAGGGCGGTCACAGGGGGGTGACAGGGTGGTGACAGTCAGGTCACAGGCCGGTCACCACCCAATCAGAGATGGCTGGGGCCTGGGCACGCACCACAAGGGGTTACAGGGAGGTGACAGGCATGTCACAAGCCGGTCACCGCCCTGTGACCGCCGTGTCACCTGTGTTCATGTACTCTGATTGGAGCGATCGATGTCATCATCGATCTCTCCAATCAGAGCTGGCAGGGGGCTTGTATGACTTCACAGGGGGTCATGGGGAGGTGACAGGCAGGTCACAAGCCGGTCACCGCCCCTTGACCGCCCTGTTACCGCACGGTCCCGCTGTGATCGGTGCGATCGATTTGATCGGCGATCGCACCGATCCTAGCAGTTTGGGGAGAGGGCTGGGGTTACTAGGCAACAGCCTAGGATCGGTGCTCTTAGGAGCACCGATCCTAGGCTGCACAGCACTGTTTCCGGCAATCTGATTGCCGGAAACAGTGAGAAATGCTGTGATTGGCTGTTCAGAATTGAACAGCCAATCACAGTGATCGTGGGTGCTGGGGGGCGGCGCCACCCCCCGAGATGCCGGCGCCTTTTACCCTGAGGTAAGATGGCACCGGAATTCTAATTTTATCACCGCGACTTCGGTCGCGGTGCCGCTTTAAAGATAGGGCGTACTAATACGTATCAGGTCCATAAGTCCCAGGGCACAGATACGTATTAGTACGCCTTGGGTCGGAAAGGGGTTAATATCATGATCTTTATTAAAGGGAACCTGTCATGTAAAGTAACGCTGTTAACCTACAGATATGGGGTTAATTTGCAGGTTCATAGTCTTCTGACTCTGAGAGCCCTGCTGCTGGGAGGAAATGAACTTTAGTCCTCCCAGAAGGCTCGTTCTTTTAGCCATAGGGGCGCTGGCAGCACAATTTCTGTCACAGCTCCTTTATAGAGAGTGTTGGCTGAACCATGCCCACAGCACTGACTGACAGCTGACCCTACTGCTGAGGCTGCTGTCAGTCAGTGCCAGGGGTGAAGTTACAGCCGCTGCTCTCTATACACTGAGAGGTGACTGAAAACGTGCCTGTACCGCCCCTAGGACTGGAGGAGCGAGGCTACCCGGGGAAATATAATTTCCTCCCGGCAGCGGGGCTCTCAGTGTGGCACCGCACTGTGTCAGAACGCCATTAACCTGCAGATTAACCCGCTATATGCAAGTTAATAGCGTTTTTTATATAGCAGCAGTTTTCCAATGCAGTCAGGAAAAAACAATGTGTGTGCATGAGATTTCTGAAATCTCATAGCTTTTGCTGTTACTTTAAAACGCAGCTATTAATTTGCATAAAAAAGCAGCAAAAATGCAACATGTGAACATAGCCTAATAAACTCCCCTTTTGTATACAAAGAAGTAATATTACTTTGTAGGGACACCAGGGTGTCATTATTGTCTATGGAGGACAACAGGAGTATGTGAATACAAGGGGCATTATGACAGTGTAGCAGCATAAGCGTTCTTATTGTGCTAGGTCTTACTGTTTGTGAACACTGAAAAAATCCCTATTAGGACAATTTCACATTGGCGTCTGAAAAATTGAGTTTCATCCAGAAAAATTGGACAATTTTTTTCTCACTTGTCATCCGTGTGCAATCCATTTTTTACAGAAAGCAGCTATTATTCATTTACAAGACCGTTTACAGTTTCCTATGTTAAAGAATTGCAATGAATCCATAAAAAATGGATGCTATATGTACAGTGTTGGTGTTTTTTTTTGCCCACTCATAGATTTCAATGGATGAGTCTCATCCGATTTCCGGAAACAGTTAGTGCATTCTGCAATTATTTTTTCACAGATTTAATCACTCTTCTGCACTGCCTCATTGAATAACATTGATCCGAGTGTGGTCCATTTTATTATGTACAGCACTCAAACCGGAAATATGTTCGTGTGAACGAGCCCTAAATGTGTGTTCTGAGGTTCAGTATTTGGCGGCACTCTGCCAAACAACAGTTACAATAATGGGGGCAAAGGGACAGAATTGGTAATATGAGCAGTATGGGGAATTTGTATTGATTGAGAAATGGTAGGGAACAAAGGTCGCCGTAATGCCTGTACAGGCTATTTTATTCAACGTATGAGACTTCTCTGTTAGTCAGTGGTAAATGAGTGTAAAGGTAATGTTAATATCTACTCAGTTGTCCAAAACCAATGCTGACATTGAGGACCTTTCACCAAATATTTCATGTTGAACTGGACACACAATTTAATAGTGGTTGCAGAGTAGAATAAAAAGTTTTTTTGTTTTTTTTTATTTTGCCTTTGTGTTGTGGATATATTAGCAATCAAGTATTTGGGATCTAATGAGTTAACTCCAAGTGCGTGTTAAAAGATATTTTTCACTGGGGGTGTGTACTACTTCTTCCTGTATGACACTGACCAATCATAAGCAGACAGCAACATAGAAGTGCCTAAGGATTTGTGATGATGTCATCAGGATCACAAGACCTGAGTCAACAGCTCCTGCTAGCCGAAGTGAAATAAGCAATGGAGATATATTACACAGTTTCACTGCTTTATGAAAATATACCATCTAAGTTAGGGTAGGGAAACCTTAGGATGTGAACTCAGTATCTTTAATACGTCTCCTCCCTATGCACCTCTCGTGGCTTTCGAAAATGGCACAAATAATAATTTTTATAATAATTTTTAATTAAATAGCGCCAACATATTCCGCAGCACTTTACAATTAATTGGGGACATGTACAGACAATATAAACAATACAAGATAAGACAGTTTAAACAGATTAGGAGTGAGGTCCCTGCTCGCAAGCTTACAATCTGCAAGGAAATGGGGTGACACAGTAGGTGAAAAGTGCTTGTTATTTCAGGTCTAGCAGTTATAATAGGGATTTTTATATAAGGCTGCATGATCCGGTCATCAACACGTGTGTTTAAGTGCAATAATCAAGTATCGAGTGCAGTTATCGTGTGCATGTAGGGTGTGAAGACAGATGAATACTATGGAACAGATTCTGAATAATATTTAGAAGGAGGGTACAGGGGAAAGTTAGTTTACTGAGTTGAGGTGGTAGGCTTGTTAAAAGAGAGAGAGGTTTTTAGCGCGCGCTTGAAGACGTGGTGGCTAGGCATCAGTTGGATCGTCTGGGGTAGAGCATTCCAGAGAACTGGTGCAGCACGAGAGAAGTCTTGGAGACGGAGGTTCGAGGTTTTTGATTATGGGGGATCTTAGTCTTAGGTCATTTGTAGAATGGAGGGCACGTGTAGGGCGATAGACAGAGATAAGAGAGGAGATATAAGGCAGTGCAGAACTGTGGAGAGCTTTGTGGGTGAGAGTGATGAGTTTATAGTGTATTCTGTAGCAAATGGGTAACTAGTGTAATGACTGGCACAAGATGGAGGCATCGGTGAAGCGGCTGGACAGAAATACGACCCTGGCTGCTGCATTCAGGACGGATTGGAGAGGAGAAAGTTTGGTAAGAGGGAGACCTATGAGAAGAGAGTTGCAGTAGTCCAGACAAGAGTGAATAAGATCGACACTAAGAGTTTCAGCAGTTTCAAAGGTGAGAAAAGGTCGGATTCTGGAGATGTTTTTAAGATGCAGGTGACAAGAGCGAGTGACTGATCGTATATATGGAGTAAAGGAAAGGTTAGTGTCGAATATGACCCCAAGGCAGCGGGCGTGCTGCTTGGGAATTATGGTTGAACCCTCCAAGGTAATTTAAATGTTAGGTAGAGTTGGGTTAGTAGAGGGGAGAAACATAAGAAGTTCAGTTTTGGAGAGATTCAGTTTAAGATAGAGGGAGGACATGATGTTATAGACCGCAGACACAAATAAAATATTGTGTAAATGAGGCCTAAATGTTAATTCAATTTATCTCAATGTTTGATTCTCTTTTTTTTTTTTCTTTGTATATAGGTTTCTCACCATGCCCACCTGTGTTGTGTATGGTTGTGGTCGTAGTAATGGTCGCTTGGCGAAGAAACGTGATCCTTCTCGAATTCTTCATAGTTTTCCAAGAGAACCGGAGAAAATCAAGCTGTGGCTTCTACAGACAGGACAATATGGCGATGACATCGACAAAATGGTTATAAAAGTATATCTAGTAAAAGTTTACGACACGTATAGAATGTGTTCGTTACACTTCACACATGACTGTTACCGCTATGATGGTTATCGGAGGATTTTAATAAAGGGTGCCGTTCCTACTGTTTTTAATGCAATAACACCATCTACAGTCATATCGATATCAGAGCTACCAAGATTTTCTAGTCATCAGATAAAAAATGGATCTGATGCTGACAGCCAGAAACAGTCTTCCTCTAGTAGATCTCTTACATATCGGACAGATCTACCAATTATTTTTCCAAAGGCGCCCTCACATCCAACCATTCAGAAAATGACTTTAGTTCCCGTTGTTCCTCAACGTGTTTTTTTACAACCATGTGGACTTAGTCGAAATTCTAATACTGTATTTAGCGACAAATCCTCACCAGTAACTGTTCAATTAAGTACAACCACAATGGCCACACAAATGTCTCCGTCTTGTTTAATGTAAGTCAGCAGACGTCCGTATCAACACATTCTGCCTCATCCATTGTTGAGGTACCAGTGTCATCATCGTGCGTTCAACTGGGTACGTCTGCAATTTCACAATTTAAAGCATCATCCCATGGTGAACAGCTAACATCTGTTAACTTGCAGCAAAGTATTATAGCCCCCATCACATTTCTGCAAAAAGTTTCCTCTTCTGTTCTCACAAATGCAAACCTGCCTTTAGATACTAAGCTCAGACCTGAAGATACATCTTCAAACATCACAACATCATCATCCACATCTTCATCCCCAATAACATCTTTGTCCCCCGCACTGAGTTCTGTAATCTCTGTTTCTGGTTTTAAAAAGTCTTCCAGCAAAACTCTGATATCTCCATCAATCAATGTTCCTTTGACTGCTGTTAGTGACACAAAGCCATGCTCTATGACACTTCTTCCAGTTTCTGGAATAGTGTCCAATGTGACACAGACATCGCCGACATCTAGTTTGGCACAGAAGTCGCCTTCTTTATCTGTTGTACACACTGCGCCTACTGTTATGTTCTGCTACCAGAGCTAAGGAAAGAGAGGAGATCTGTCCCTACGATAGAACTCAGCTGAATCCCTACGATGTAACAGGGAACCTGATCCTGCGATCAGACCTGCTAAAGTCCTAAGCTAGTCTGTACGGAGACCTATAGATGTGGGGAAGGAATCCCTACAAGTACTAAGGACTGGGAGGAAAATGGACACCTCCTAACAGAAATAGTAGCAGACAGACGAACAAACAAAATATATAGAACATAGAGGTCCGTAGACCAAGCAAACTAACAGAGTTAGATACAGAGCACAGGCTAGCTAGAAAGTAGTTATACAATGAAGTCCAGCAAAGCCAGAAGGGCGGAGCAGGATTAAATAGGCCAACAAGGTCATGTGACCAGCAAAGGAAAAAACCTAAGAGCAAGGTTCTAACAGTACCCCCCCTTCTAAGAGGATCCTCCGGATCCCCTAGGACCAGGCTTATCAGGAAATCTCCTGTGAAACGCTCTGATAAGTCTGGACGCGGAAACATCATCTGACCTCACCCAAGAGTTATCCTCGGGTCCGAAACCTTTCCAGGCCACAAGATACTGCAAACTACCCCTATACCGTCTAGAGTTAAGGATGCGAGAAATTTCATATTCCCCGTCCTCCACCACCGGAGGAACAGAGGCAGAGGCGTCACCATCCGACACAACAGCTTTTTTTAACAGAGAGACATGAAATACCGGATTAATTCTCCAGGAGGTAGGAACCTCCAACCTAACAGCAGATTGGTTGACAACCTGAAGCACCTTAAAGGGCCCTACAAACTTGGGACCCAATTTTTTAGAAGGAATCCTCAACCGCAGATTCCTAGAGGACAACCAAACCATGTCACCAACAGCGAACAAAACCTCCTGTCGTTTCCTATCAAAGTAGTCTTTAGATTTTCTGTTGGCCTCCTGAAGATTACTACGCACATCCGTCCAAACTCTCTCCAAATCACCGGAAAAATTCTCCTCCTCAGGCACGGCAGATCCCAACTTGGAGAACGACCCAAACGACGGATGTCTCCCAGAACAACAAAAAAAAGGCGAACATCCAGCAGAAGAAGATGTATGATTGTTCAGAGCAAATTCAGCAAGTGGCAGAAACTCAGACCACCCCTCTTGATTGTCTGCCACAAAACAACGCAAGAACTGCTCAACATCCTGGTTTTTCCTTTCTGTCTGGCCATTAGATTCAGGATGATATCCGGACGAGAACGATAAATGAACTCCCAACCTGTCACAAAAGGCACGCCAAAAACGAGCCACGAACTGAGGACCCCTATCAGAAACAATGTCAGTAGGAACGCCATGAAGTCTGACAATTTCCTTGACAAAGGCCTTAGCGAGAGTTTTAGCGCAGGGCAGTTTGACGAAGGGAACCAAGTGACACATCTTGCTAAAACGGTCCACGACCACCCAGATGACAGTAAAACCCTCAGAGGGGGGAAGGTCAGTTATAAAGTCCATAGCCAAATGTGTCCAAGGAGCACTGGGAACCTCCAAAGGACAAAGCAACCCCGCAGCAGGAGTATGTGAGGACTTAGATCTAGCACATATAGTACATTGACGCACCCACTTAATGACTTCCTTCTGCCATCCAGGCCACCAAAAACTGCGACCCACCAGTCTCTTGGTCTCAGAGATTCCGGGATGACCTGCCAACCGAGATTCATGACACTCAACAAACAAATCTCTCCTAAAGGTCCCAGGCACAAACAACCTCCCATGAGGAGTGTTAGATGGGGCATTCTCCTGTGCTTTAAGAATCTCATCTTCCAAAACGGAGTCCAAAGCAGCTATCACAACACCTTCTTGTAAAATGTTCTCCTCTTTCTCAGCACCGACTATGGGAGAAAAACTGCGAGACAAGGCATCCGCCTTAACATTCTTAGTACCAGGGATGTAAGTAACGGAGAAATTAAACCGCGAGAAAAACAGTGCCCACCTAGCCTGACGGGCATTCAGGCGCTTGGCAGCATCAAGATATATCAGATTTTTATGATCCGTAAGAACCTGAACGGGAAATTCCGCACCTTCCAAGAAGTGGCGCCAGTGTTCAAATGCGAGTTTAATAGCCAATAATTCCCGATTACCAATATCGTAATTCAGTTCAGTCTCCGAAAATTTTTTTGAAAAAAAGGCACAGGGATGTAATCCATCCCCGTTATCCTGAGACAATACTGCGCCAACCCCCACAGAGGAAGCATCAACCTCAACCAAAAACGGCTTAGTCACATCAGGCTGCATAAGGATGGGAGCAGAGGTGAACCTCTCCTTGAGATACACAAAAGCTTCAATAGCCTCAGAAGACCACTGAACCGCATCAGCACCTTTCCTGGTGAGATCGGTCAGAGGTTTGACAATACTAGAAAAAATTTTTATGAATTTTCTGTAATAATTGGCGAAACCTAAAAACCTCTGTATCGATTTCAAACCAATAGGCCTAGGCCATTCCTGTACAGCTTGAACTTTAACCGGGTCCATCTCAAAACCTTCGCTGGAGATAATGTAACCCAAAAAACTAATTCTCTGTACAGCGAACTCACATTTCTCCAGCTTAGCAAAAAGCGAATTGTCCATTAACAACTGTAATACCTCACGTACGCTCCGCCAATGAGACTCCAGATCCGGCGAATAAATCAAAATGTCATCCAAATACACAACCACATTTTTGCCGATCAAAGGTCTAAGGATGTCATTAATAAGATTCTGAAAAAATGCAGGAGCATTGGTAAGACCAAAAGGCATCACCAGATTCTCAAAATGACCCACAGGAGTGTTAAAAGCAGTCTTCCATTCGTCACCCTCCTTCATGCGCAACAGATTGTATGCCCCCTTAAGGTCAATTTTAGAGAACCACTTGGCCCCCATTAACTGGTTAAATAAATCAGGAATCAATGGCAGTGGGTAAGGATTGCGTACAGTAATTTTGTTAATCTCACGAAAATCCAGACAAGGACGTAAACCGCCGTCCTTTTTTTTTACAAAAAAAAATCCAACCGCCACAGGAGACTTAGAAGGCCTAATGTGACCGGCGGCCAAACTTGTCTGTATGTATTCCTCCAAAGCCTTCCTCTCAGGAATAGTAAGGTTAAATAAACGACTTTTAGGAAGAGTCGCTCCAGGGACAAATTCAATAGAACAATCATAGTCTCTATGGGGAGGCAAAACCTGCGATTCCTTCTCAAAAAAAACTCTCCAAAAATCCTGAATAGGAACAGGCAATTCTCCCCTATCCAAAGCTGCAATACGCCCGTTACAACACTTAAAAACAAGCAATGTGAACTGAGGTCTAAGATGGTAGACATGCAAGAAATAGGAGCATGTTCACACTAGCAAAAAGAAACAAAACCTACAAAAGACAAAATATATCTCATACCCTACCATCATTATATATAAATGTAAAGCAAAGTTGCATAATAAATATAGGGTACTTAGTGAACTATTTTTGATCAAAAAAAGTATACAAGCCGTCCCACCAGCGGCAAGGTGACCCTAAATTGGGACGGTACCTATACTGCCTATATTAAAAACCTTACTGTATATCAAAGTTGAAGTAATGCATATAAAAGGGTAGACAAATAGGACCGGGTCCCAACTCCAGACCACCCAGGCCCGTGGTAAGCTACATATATACCAGTCAGCTCAACAAAGGGGATGCCACACCCTTAAATTGCACAGAATGCAAACAAGACAAAAAAAAAACACTTGTCATAACATTTATGGCTCCAGGATTTAATTTCACTGGTAGACCAATCCAGTACAGGATTGTGAAATTTTAACCAGGGCAATCCCAATATTACTGGAGAAGGCAAGTTATTCAACACTACCAAATCCAATTTCTCATGGTGAACACCATTAATAGTGAGAGGAAATTCACAGACCTTGAGAGTAATATTCTTCAAAGGGGAACCATCCACAGAAACCACAGCAATGGGGGATGATAAAGGTTCAGGTTTTAAATTGAGTCTTTCCACGAATCCCCCATCAATTACATTCAGAGTAGACCCGCAATCAACAAACACCCGAAATTCCATTAATTTTTCCTGAGCAATCGTGGAAGCAGCTAAAAATACACCCTTGGAATTTAAACAGGCAATACGGGCATGACTGACCATTTTTTTTTCTTTCTTCATACGAAGCTCACAGCCTTTAATCAAATGACCAGATTTTCCGCAATAGAAACACAAGCCTTCAAAAAGTCTACGGTCTTTTTCTTGAGAGCGAGGTGCCACCGATCCAATCTCCATCGGTTCACCACTGTTAGTACACACATTCTTATAACCAGAAACTGACATAGCAGAGGATTTGCTCTCATTAACCCTTGTACGCAGTCTTCTATCCACCCGTATAGCTAATTGCATAGCCTGTTGCAAATCTTCAGGTGTAGGATAAGCAATTAGCAGGTCTTTAACCCTTTCATTGAGCCCAGCAAGAAATAGACTTTTCAGAGCAGAATCGTTCCACCCTGTTTGAGTAGACCATCGACGGAAATGAGTACAATATTTTTCCACATTACCTGATCCCTGTCTCAAACGTCTTAACTCAGTCTCAGCTGATGCGACACGGTCAGGATCATCATATAATAGCCCCAAAGCAGAAAAAAAACTATCCACTGATCTGAAGCATGTATCACTAGGTTGCAAAGAAAAGGCCCACTCCTGAGGCTCTTTGCGCAAAAGTGACATTATGAACCCTATGCGCTGGGATTCATCCCCAGAGGACTTGGGTCTCAAACGAAAATACAATAAGCAAGCATTTTTAAATGAAAAAAATTCTCGGTGTTCACCAAAAAATAAATCCGGCAAACATACCTTAGGCTCCAAGAAATGTGCTCCAGGACAGTTACTCACGTGCTGACGGAGCTCGGCCACCTCCAGAGAGAGTCCCTGCAGGCGATGAGCCAAATCCTGAACCGACACCATGATGGAACAGAAAAATCTTTCCTTAGAGAATTTGCAGGCTGGACTTACTGTTATGTTCTGCTACCAGAGCTAAGGAAAGAGAGGAGATCTGTCCCTACGATAGAACTCAGCTGAATCCCTACGATGTAACAGGGAACCTGATCCTGCGATCAGACCTGCTAAAGTCCTAAGCTAGTCTGTACGGAGACCTATAGATGTGGGGAAGGAATCCCTACAAGTACTAAGGACTGGGAGGAAAATGGACACCTCCTAACAGAAATAGTAGCAGACAGACGAACAAACAAAATATATAGAACATAGAGGTCCGTAGACCAAGCAAACTAACAGAGTTAGATACAGAGCACAGGCTAGCTAGAAAGTAGTTATACAATGAAGTCCAGCAAAGCCAGAAGGGCGGAGCAGGATTAAATAGGCCAACAAGGTCATGTGACCAGCAAAGGAAAAAACCTAAGAGCAAGGTTCTAACACCTACTGCTCAAACTGTAACCCCTGATTGTGTGCCACCGTCAAAGAAAAGAAAACTGGAAGAAAATGTTGTTTTCTTGAAACCTTTAGCTGTATCGTCTTCAACTCCAAGTGCTCTGCCTAGCCAAACACCTTTTAACACAGGTAAACTTATTTTCGTGCCACATAGCGCACCGTTGGTTCAACCATCATGTCTGCTCCAGAAGCCTTTAATGGTCGACAAAGGTGTCAACACTGATTTCTTCACAAATAGAAAAAGTTGCTGTGTTGCTACTGACCCAATGCATAGGAGAAGAAGTATACACACTCAAACTAAAATATATAGAAAACATCGTAAAATTATGTGCACCTTGTTACTTGAAAGCAAAAAAGGCAAAGAAATTGATGACTCCAAATCGGACTCAACTGTATCTCTTGCCAGCCCAGAAGACATAGGATTCAGTGACTGCAGTTCTTCCAGCTCAAGTGATGATGACAATGATCCGAATGAAGTTTTGGAAACTGTTAATTTAGATCTCATTAAAGTTGAAATCTTATCTGATTCTGAAGTTGATGCATCTAGACCTACTTCAGGTAAAAATCAAGCAATTAATATTAAACAAGAAGATGATTTATCAGCAGGGCAAGAAGTTCTATCCTTAACCTCTCTTAAAAGTCACTTTACAATACCAGATTTTGACATCAATCCTCTGAAAATTGAACCCAATATAAAAACAGAAGTAGATCAATTTCTATCCCTACACAAAACATCACAAACTTTAGATCACAAAATCCTAAAATTGAACGTATTTCTCCCATTTCAAGTGAACCGATTGCTACAACTGACAAAAATTCAGTTTTATGGGGAACTTCTGCCAAACAAACCAATGATGAACAAGAAGACCCGAACAATTCCTCCTTTCATATTAATGAATTGAGTGAGGATGAAGATGAGTCATTCTTGGTTCCAAGTGATGTAGAAGATGAAGATGATGTAAAACGTGTCTTCCAGGACTTAGATTCACCAGTGGAAAGTCCTGTTGAAGAAGAAAAGTATCTTGTATTTGAGTCCTGTCTCAGAAAACTGATAATGATGATCCCATGTATGTCCGAAACAAAATGTACGTCACCTCTTATACAGTACAGGAAGGAAACTGTTGGATCATATTTGTCAGTAGAGGTTCGGTGCCGGTCTGGTTATACAAGATTACTATGGGAAAGCCAGCCAAGACAAGGCTATCAGCCACTGGGAAATGTTCTGTTATCGGCAGCAGTGCTGTTCAGCGGCTCAAGTTTTCTAAAATCCCAACATATGTTCAAATTGCTCAATGTGAAATCAATAGACAAAACTACCTACTATAAAAATCAGTCCATGTACCTGTTCCCGGCCATCAACCATCACTGGAAGGAGGAGCAAAAGGCCATCATACAAAGTATCCAGGAAAGACCACTTTACTTGTCAGGAGATCAACAATTAGACAACCCTGGGTTTTCTACCAGGTATTCTGTATACTCTCTGATGGACGTGGCTAGCAAAAAAATATGTTCATTTTCTGTTGATCCTGTTACTCCAGAAGTGACATCGGAAACCCCAGAAAAAGTGGGATTTCAGAAGACAATGGGTGAACTCCAAACTATGAACGCTGATGTGAAAATGATTGTTACTGACAGAAGTGTCGCTATCCAAGAACTTCTAAAGGACAATTATCCGGGTATCGTACATCAGTTAGATCTGTGGCATTTATCCAAATCAATTGGTAATGAAGTTTTAATGGCAGCAAAACAGAAAGACTGTGAAGTCCTGTATGAATGGGTGGAGGCGATCAGAAACCATATTTGGTGGAGCTCTTGCACATGTTGCAAAAACCCTGATTTGTTAATTCAAAAATGGAAATCAGTTCTTCAGCATGTCGCCAATGTCCATGAGTGGGGAGGCGATAGTGACTGCAAAGCCTGTCATCATCCACCTCTCCCAGAAGAAGTGGTGAACAATACAAACTGGCTGGAGGAAAATTCAACCGCCCATGAACAACTCAAAAAGATAGTTGAAAATCCCATTTTATTACAAGACCTAAAACGGCTGTCTTTCCTCTGTCACACGGTAGAGTTAGACATTTACCATCACACTTGCCTTAAATATCGTCCAAAGACATTACACTTCTTCATGGACTCTATGGTAGCACGCACACAACTTGCAGCCCTTGACCATAACAGAAATGTCCATAGGGTGAAAGAAGTGGTGAAAAATGCTTCAAGTGAAGATGTTTTAGATACTGTGACACAGAGTTTGGAGGTTTCAAATGGTCTAAAGTCATGGATTGTCAAGGCACTGTATAAGCCCCCTTGCCAAAATTTTCTTTTTGACATTATTAATGACATCATAGCACTTGTCAAAGAGCAGAAAACCTTTCAATGACCTCGACCTGCGGAAAAGTACCACCTTACAAACATTATCTGAGTTATAATTGACAGAATTTTAAAGGGAACTAGTCAGGTCTGGAGCACAGCTGACTAATTTCAGCAATCTGACACTTTTGGGTACAATGTGACACCAGGAAGATGTCGGGGTCGTAGCGACATTCCACTCGTCCTCCAGTCACTCCAAATTAAGGCTATGAGCATGGGTCAACCATTCAAAGAATGAGTCAGACAACAAGCTGGTTCAAACTCAGAGCATGCTCAGAAGGTGTAGCGCCGGCGTCCCTGCCCTCTGCTAGGCAGAGACGCTGTTCCCCTCACCCCTCTGCTCCGAGCCCGGCGTCCTCCTCCCGCTCTGCTGGCAGCGCGCGCTCCTTCCCGGCCACTGTGCTTAGGGCGCGCGCGCTCCCTCCCTCTTAAAGGGGCCACGCGCGCCGTCCTAAGGAGTCCCCGGCCAATGGCCGGAGGACTTCACCATATATAAGGCACCTCCTCCAATATGGAGGTGCCCGAGCAATGTTGTTGCACTGTTCACTACTCTGCTTCAGCCCTCAGGTCCCGTTGCCAGTTACCTGCCAGAATCCTGCCAGTTTGCTGTCTGTTTCCTGCCTGACATTCCTCTTACCTGCTTGCTAGCCTGAGGTCCGACGGTCTGCCTTCCTACTCCTGTCAGTCTGTCTATGGACCAGCTTGCCCGCTCACCTGGGAGCGCACATCTGCTACCTGCCTGCTAGCCTACCTGGAGGCTCCGCCGTCACGTGCTGTGACCACCTGCCATTCCAGAGACTCCTGCCCGCTCACCTGGGAGCGCACATTTGCTACCTGCCTGCTTGCCTACCTGGAGGCTCCGCCGTCACGTGCTGTGACCACCTGCCATTCCAGAGACTCCTGCCCGCTCACCTGGGAGCGCTCATCTGCTGCCTGTCTGTTGGCCTACCTGGAGGCTCCGCCGTCACGTGCTGTGACCACCTGCCATTCCAGAGACTCCTGCCCGCTCACCTGGGAGCGCTCATCTGCTGCCTGTCTGTTGGCCTACCTGGAGGCTCCGCCGTCACATGCTGTGACCACCCGTTTATCCAGAGACTCTCGCTTGCTCACCTGGGAGCACACATCTACCATCCGCCTGCTAGCCTACCTGGAGGCTCAGCCATCACAGGTCGTACCTACCCTTTACCCAGAGACTGCCCCGGTCACTTGCCGTGACCTCCTGCCCGTTCATCCAGAGACTGCCCCGGTCACTAGCCGTGTCCTCCTGCCCGTTCATCCAGAGACTACCCCGGTCACTTGCCGTGACCTCCAGCCCGTTCACCCAGAGACTGTCCCGGTCACCTGCTGTGACTGCCTGCCGGTCTTCCCTGGTCGCCACCCGCTCCCTTACAAGGACCGCTCCCTTGTATAGTAGCTCAGAGGTTCCGCCTCCCAGACCCGTTACAGAAGGCTACTGGCAAGCCACGATCTCAGCAATGTTCTGTCTTTATTTCCGCATGCACAAACCTAAATACACTACATAATGGGGAGGGGATAGGGGTTGTTCGGGGCGGGGTAAGCCATAAATGTCTAGTATCCGGCCACTCCTGATTGGTCCACGTCTCCTTAACTCAGTCTCTGGGCAGACAACCGTCAGTTGATGATTCGGTTTCATTTCTCTGAAACAGGTGATGGCTGATACTGGCGCCATCTTAGCATAAATTTCGATCTAAGTAACACGTAGCAAGGAAAGCTTATTGTTATAAGACACAAAATGGTGGTTAGTACATAAGCAAAGCGTATAAAAGTAGAGAAAATATATATTCTTTTTTACCCTGACAAAGACACTGTGCAGATAGAATTTGATGATTTTCATATGTGGGCTTCTTCTGCTATACAGCCACTGATTGACAAGATTTCTCACTTTTCACAGTATGTTAGTCAGTGACTGGACTTCAGGGGGAGCCTTGATGTAATGAATATCATCATTATCTTCCTGTACAACAGACTCCTTGCTTGCTGTGCCCTGCAAAGTTCAGGATATGTTCTTTAACCTCTTCACAACATCCATCGTATATGTACGGTGCAGGTCGGGAGTGGGTGTATAGAGCGGGCTCAGGAGCTGAGTCTGCCACATTTTCAGCAGATAATGGCTTTGATACAATCTATCATCAACCTCGCAAGACAGCGAGTCGAGCTGAGGTCTGCCCACTACTGATAATACAATTGTATTTCAGTATACAGTGGGGAAAATAAGTATTTGATACACTGTAATTTTTATCGTAGGTACACTTCAACTGTGAGACTGAATCTAAAAAAAAATCCAGAAAATCACATTGTATGATTTTTAGATAATTAATTTGCATTTTATTGCATGAAATCAGTATTTGATACAATAGAAAAACGGAACTTAATATTTGGTCCAGAAACCTTTGTTTGCAATTACAGAGGTCAGACGTTTCCTGTAGTTGTTGACCAAGTTTGCACACATTGCAGCAGTTCTTCTCCAGATCTTTCTGGTTTCTGGGCTCGTCGCTGGGCAACATTGAGTTTCAGCTCCCTTCACAGATTTTTTATTGGGTTCAAGTCTCGAGACTGTCTAGGCCACTCCAGGACCTCGAAATACTTCTTACGGAGCCACTCCTTAGTTGTCTGTGTGTTTTGGGTTATTGTCATGCTGGAAGACCCAGCCACGACCCATCTTCAGTGCTCTTACTGAGGGTAGGAGGTTGTTGGCCAAAATCTCACGATACATGACCCCGTCCATCCTCCCTTCAATACGGTGCAGTCGTCCTGTCTCCTTTGCAGAAAAGCACCCCCAAAGTATGATGTTTCCCCAACCATGCTTCACCGTTTGGACAGTGTTCTTGGGGTTTTACCCATCCTTCTTCCTCCAAACATGGCAAATGGAGTTGACACCAAAAAGTTCTATTTTGGTCTTATTTGACCACATTCAAAGTGGAAAAAGACACGGCACTTCTGGAAAGAGGTGGTGCACAAGTAGGATACCAAATCCGTCATCAATAATGTAAAAACAGTTGGTACTCGTTTTGGTGTGTTCAACAGTAAAATGTATTTTTTTATTTAACAGGTGCAATTAATAAAGGTAATGAGTGCAGAGTAGGAGGGCTTCTCAAAGAAAAGCTGGTCTGTGAAAGCCGGAATTCTTGCTGGTTGGTAGGTGATCAAATACTTATTTCATCCAATAAAATGCAATTTAATTATTTAAAAATCATAGAATGTGATTTTGGTTTTACTTTTTAGATTCTGTTGCTCACAGTTGACGTGTACCTACGATAAAAATTACAGACCTCTCCATTCTTTGTAGGAGGGAAAACTTGCAAAATCGTCAGTGTATCAAATACTTATTTTGCCCACTGTATAGTACAAATGATCAGATGATTGCAGGTCCCTTAAAGGGGTTGTCCACTACTAGGACAACTTCTTCTTGATCTAAATGTTTGGCCCCCTTTAAAATAAAAAAAACCTTTACTATCCTCCCGTGCCGGCGCAGTTACAGCGGTGTCAGCACCCATGGTCCCTGGGCTCTCGTGCAGTTGTGACAAGTGAGTCTGGCGCCCAATCAGCGCTGGCGTCACTGTCTCCACCTTTGAATGAATTGAACATGAAGAACCAACAAATAAAGTAGCACTCTGTAGCACTGTAGTATGCAAACAATGGTTTTAGTTTTAGCAGGATCCTTCCTTCTCTTTTACACACGTGGTCAAAATTGTTGTTACCCCTTGTTTAATGTGCTGCCTAGTGTCAGAAAGCTTGGTCTCAGTCGCAGGTCATGGGTCTTGCAACAGGATAATGACCCAAAACACATAGCTAAAAACACCCAAGAATGGCTAAGAGGAAAACATTGGACTATTCTGAAGTGGCCTTCTATGAGCCCTGACCTAAATCCTATTGAGCATCTTTGGAAAGAGCTGAAACATGCCATCTGGAAAAGGCAACCTTCAAACACGAGACAACTGGAATAGTTTGCTCATGAGGAGTGGGCGAAAATACCTGTCGAGAGGTGGAGAAGTCTCATTGACAGTTACAGGAATCGTTTGATTGCCTCAAAAGGTTGTTCAACAAGATATTAAGTTAAGAGTACCATCATTTCTTTCAAGGCCTATTTCATGAGTTACATTTTTTTAAAAATTCTGTGGAAGCAGGGCTGAAAAGCAATGTCTGACTTTCATTTGTTCATTTTCATGGATTTTTAATTTATTATTACTTTTGTCAGATTCAAGTTTGTAACATCCCTGGCGGCGTGCTGGCATGGCTTACCACCTCCCACCATGCAAGACCGCCATCTTGCCTATCAATCCAGGCTGCACACTTTGCTCCAGTACCTGCTGTGTCTCTTGTCTGATTGCTTAGGGCGGCGGCGCGGCTACTGCCTGATTCTTATAGTTACTGTGTGCCCACTCCTAATGCCTCCCCAGCCTATTGCTGTGAGTCACTGGATACTTAAACCCCCTCCACCCAGTAGGGGGTGCCTGAGCAACACTTTCATTCAGGGTGTTCTGTGCAACTGAGTTGCCAGGTCCTGTCCTGTATCTTGTCTGTTTCCGCCACCCTGGGGGCTGTATACCCAGGCCTGTTACCTGTATCTCTGACTTCTCATCTGTTCCGCCACCCTGGGGGCTATATACCCAGGCCTGTTGCCTGTATCTGTGACTTCTAGTCTGTTTCCGCCACCCTGGGGGCTGAGTTCCCAGGCTCGTTCCTGTATCTTGTTCCTGGTTCAGTTCCTGTCTGAACAGTGTCCTAGCCCGTTGCCTGTTTGTCTCTGTGTCCGTACCTTCCCTTTTCCTGCAGTGTCTGAACCTGCACTTAACTCCTACTCGTTGTCTCTGTACTTCTGTTTGTGAGTTTTGTGTCCACTCGCTACTTCATTGTAAGTACCTTGTGTGTATCTGGTTCTGCTTGTCCCCTTTCCCTGCCTCCGTATCTACCTCCTGCATTCTAACTATCTTCCTGTATTTTCCAGTCTGTTCCATGTGAACAGAGCCCTGTCCTGTCTGCTGCACCGGCGGTTCCGCTCCTCTCTGCTTGTTCACCGCACCTGCAGTTCCGCTCTGCTCTGCTTGTTCACCGCACCTGCGGTTCCGCTCTGCTCTGCTTGTTCACCGCACCTGCGGTTCAGCTCTGCTCTGCTTGTTCACCGCACCTGTGGTTCAGCTCCACTCTGCTTGTTCACCGCACTTGTGGTTCCGCTCTGCTCTGCTTTTTCACCGCACCTGCGGTTCCGCTCTGCTCTGCTTGTTCACTGCACCTGCGGTTCCGCTCTGCTCTGCTTGTTCACCGCACCTGCGGTTCCGCTCTGCTCTGCTTGTTCACCGCACCTGCGGTTTTGCTCCGCTCTGCTTGTTTACTGCACTTGTGGTTCCGCTCTGCTCTGCTTGTTCACCGCACTTGTGGTTCCGCTCTGCTCTGCTTGTTCACCGCACCTGCGGTTCCGCTCTGCTCTTCTTGTTCACCGCACCTGCAGTTCCGCTCTGCTCTGCTTGTTCACCGCACCTGCGGTTTTGCTCCGCTCTGCTTGTTTACCGCACCTGCGGTTTTGCTCCGCTCTGCTTGTTCACCGCACCTGCGGTTTTGCTCCGCTCTGCTTGTTCACCGCACCTGCGGTTTTGCTCCGCTCTGCTTGTTCACCGCACCGGCGGTTTCGCTCTGCTCTGCTTGTTCACCGCATTGGCGGTTTCGCTCTGCTCTGCTTGTTCACCCCATCTGCGGTTTAGCTCTGCTCTGCTTGTTCACTGCATCTGCGGTTTCGCCCTGCTCTGCTGTCCACCGCACCTGCGGCTCCGTTCCTGTGTCCCAGTCTGTACTGGTCCCTATCCTGCCAGTACCCGCCTGTCTGCATACCAGCCGTGCCTGCCAATACCCATCTGTCTTCATACCAGCCGTGCCTGCCAGTACCCACCTGTCTGTATGACAGCCTAACCTGCCTGTTCCTGCATTCCCCAATGTCGGTCAACAGCTATGACCGGGGTCTGACCTGGAGTAGCACCTGGTCCCTCTGCTCGGTTCCTCCCTGGTTCACGGAGTCGACTGAGCCGCCGTGTGACCTGGGTCGGACCGAGTTGATACTTAGTTACGCCCCTCCAGGCACTCCTCGGTTCATGGTCCAGTGGGATCACTAATCAAGCTCACGCCAGTCAGTCCGGGCGCCAGCGTAACAAAGTTATTTCTGTGACCATTGTGCGTTTTTCTTTCATTAAATGAGTGGTACCAACAATTTTGACCACGTGTGTACATGTAGACTTTATAAGAGAGCGTTCACACTAGGCAGTTTCCCAGCAACGAGAATCGCCTTATCACGGCTGTCGGGTACACATGAATTGGCCTAAGAATTGCGCTAAGAATTCTCAATTATTTCTATTTTCTAGAGCAGTAATGCTATTCAAATTTCATATATTTCATGTTTGCATGCTATAGCGCTACAGAGTGCTACTTTATTTGTTGGTTATATATGAAAATGGCTACTCTTAGTAAGCATCTGTACACACCAGTTTTCTGTTTTGGAAGTGACGGTCAGTCTTTTGATATTTGAACATGAAGAAGTCAGGGCTGCGGCTGATCTGACTTTCTCTTCATGTTCAATTTGTTCTAAAGTGGAGACAGCGAAGCTGGCGCTGATTGGGCACCAGGTTCACGTGTCACAACAACAGCACGAGTGCCGATATTGCTGGAACGGCGCCGACACGGGAGATAAGTATAGGCTTTTTTATTTTATCTCGGCCAAACATTTAGATCAAGAAGGGGTTGTCCTAGCAGTGGACAACCCCTTTAAGGGGACTAACAATGTTATAAAAAAAAAAGTTAAAAATATTGAACATAAAAATTTGAATCGTCCCAATTTTCCCCAGTCAAAAATAAATATATTTTGAAATATACACATTTGGTATCGTTGTGTCCATATAAATGCTGTGTGGAGAAAAAAAACAAAGTACCAGAATTGTGGTTTTCAGTCACAACTTCACAAAGAAAAATCAAATAAGAAATAAAGATGAGAGAATTGATTCACAGGATTCTGGTTCATCGGATAAGTCAGTTTTCTTTGACCGCTGTATGGGAGGCCTGCGAATTTCTTTGCCACCTGGCATTCCCAGATCTTTTTTTGATAAGCCAGGCTGGAGCAAAATTGTGTATGTACACCACGCTGCAATGATGACATCGCAGCAACCCGGCTATTCAAAAGTAGAGCCAGGAATAAAACTTTGGTATCACCATAATTGTATTAGTGTGGTGAATCTCAACACCAGTGAACACTTTAAAGACAAAATAAGGTAAGTTGCAGAGTGCTGATGTGTGAGGGGGCCGCATATCTTGACAGGTTTCCTTTAATATGTAGTTCCACTATCCAAAAAACCTAAAGATTTGTCTATCTTGCACATTCAGAACATTTTATTTTAAAAAGTTGTTCACATTACTACTCCCAATTCCTGCACCTACATATTTCCTAAGTAATTCTTTTTGGTTCCAAAGATTTTTTGTAAATTGCTATTTTATATTAAAATACATATTATATAATTGTGTCCTTGCTGTTTGTCACCCACCAAATGCATATTAATCTAGCTATACTTTGATTTAAGGGACCTTTCCCTATTAAAATCACTCTAGCACTGTACCTGTTAGTGGTACAGTGTCTGAGAACATTACTTTTAAATGCAAATGGGGGGCCTCATTGCAACTTGGAATGACCAAGGGCTTTCCCAGCTTCTAATTGATAGCGCTCGCTTGCCCACAGCCAGCACTGCCTGAACTTGACCTGCATGTCCATGCATGCGCACAGGGTCGGACTGGCCTGGCAGGGTACCGGTAAAATTCCCGTTGGGCCCCAGCCGCCCCTGAGACAGAGTTTAAAAAAAAATTAAGGGACATGGGCCCTTTAAAAGCACGGGAGTCGGGTGCGCGCACACATGACCCCCCGCGATGCCCGTGGCCGACGGCCGCTTCACCACCCAGCGCACCCAGGTAAGTGCTGGGACCCCGGGGGGAAGGTGCACTATTGTGTCGGGGGAGGGAGAGCCCCCCATCCTCAGATACGCACCTCTCCTTGTTCCCCCCAGCTCGAGTGACGTCACAGTCCTCTGATTCTGACGTCTCAGGGCAGAGGGCGAGGTGACGTCACTACCACCCTCTGCTCTGAGAGCTGCAGCATCAGAAGACGGTGACTACACCAGACCTGCAGCCAGGGAGCGGGAGAGGTGAGGATTTGATTTTTTTTTTTATGTATACAGCAGCATGGGGGCCCATATACTGTATGGAGTAACATCATGGGGGCCCATATACTGTATGGAGTAACATCATGGAGGCCCATATACTGTATGGAGCAGCATTACATGGGGCCAATATACTGTATGGAGCAGCATTACATGGGGCCCCATATACTGTATGGACCAATATCATGGGGTCCCATAAACTGTATGGAGCAACATCATGGGGGCCCATATACTGTATGGAGCAGCGTGGGGCCAGTATACTGTATGGAGCAGCATGGGGCCAGTATACTGTATGGAGCAGCATTGGGTCCCATATACTGTATGGAGCAGCATAGGGGCCCATATACTGTATGGAGCAGCAACATGGGGCCAATATACTGTATGGAGCAGCATTACATAGGGCCTATATACTGTATGGAGCAGCATGGGGGCCCATATACTGTATGGGGCCCCATATACTGTATGGACCATCATCATGGGGGCCCTTATACTGTATGGAGCAACATCATGGGGGCCCATATACTGTATGGAGCAGCATGGGGCCAGTATACTGTATGGAGCAGCATTGGGGCCAGTATACTGTATGGAGCAGGATGGGGGCCCATATACTGTGGAGCAGCATGGGGGCCCATATAATGTATGGGGCCAATGTACTGTATGGAGCAGCATTACATGGGGTCCATATACTGTATGGACCAGCATGGGGGCCCATATACTGTATGGAGCAACATCATGGGGGCCCATATACTGTATGGAGCAACATCATGGGGGTCCATATACTGTATGGAGCAGCATGGGGCCAATATACTGTATGGAGCATCATGGGGGCCCATATACTGTTGGAGCAGCATGGGGGCCCATGTACTGTATGGAGCAGCATGGGGGCCCATATACTGTATGGAGCAGCAACATGGGGCCAATATACTGTATGGAGCAGCAACATCGGGCCCATATACTGTATGGAGCAGCAACATCGGGCCATTATACTGTATGGAACAGCATGGGGCCAATATACTGTATGGAGCAACATGGGGCCAACATACTGTATGGAACAGCATCATGGGGCCAACATACTGTATGGAGCAGCATTACATGGGGCCAATATACTGTATGGAGCAGCATCATATTGGGCCAATATACTGTATGGAGCAGCATGGGGCCAATATACTGTGTGGAGCAGCATGGGGCCAATATACTGTGTGGAGCAGCATCATATGGGGCCAATATACTATATGGAGCAGCATTACATGGGGCCCATAATTCTGTATGGATATAGTCACTGTATCACCTGTATATACCTGTATTGCAGGATATATAGGTACTCTGTGTATGCTGTAATGTCACAGGTGATCACTGTATTACCTGTACACTATATACAGGGCTCCTGTGCATAATGTCAATGGTAATCCCTGTATTACCTGTACACTATATACAGAACTCCTGTGTATAATGTCACCAGTGATAATATTGGTGTTATTAGTATTGTTTTTTTTATTAATGATCACTATTGTATTATTCGGTCACTATGAGGTGGTAATATATGATCTGGTCATGGTGTGTGGGTATTTGTTCCTTGTATGTGGTATTATTCGGTCACTGTGGTGGTAGTACATGGTCTGGTCATGGTGTGACAGTATTATTCAGTCTATGTGGTCTGGTCATGGTGTGGAGGTATTTGTTCCTTGTATGTGGTATTATTCGGTCACTGTGGTGGTAATACATGGTCTGGTCATGGTATGACGGTATTATTCAGTCTCTATATGGTCTGGTCATGGTGTGACGGTATTATTCAGTCACTATGTGGAGGTAATATGTGGTCTTGTCATGGTGTGACTGTATTAATCGCCTGTATGTGGTATTCGGTCACTATGTGGTGGTAATATGTGGTCTGGTCATGGTGGGGCGGTATTTGTTCCTTGTATGTGGTATTAGGGGCTATTTGACCAAGAAGGAGAGTGATGGGGTGCTACGCCAGATGACCTGGCCTCCACAGACCTGAACCCAATCGAGATGGTTTGGGGTGAGCTGGACCGCAGAGTGAAGGCAAAAGGGGCAACAAGTGCTAAGCATCTCTGGGAACTCCTTCAAGATTGTTGGAAGACCATTTCCAGTGACTACCTCTTGAAACTCATCAAGAGAATGCCAAGAGTGTGCAAAGCAGTCATCAAAGCTAAAGGTGGCTACTTTGAAGAACCTAGAATATAACACATATTTTCAGTTGTTTCACACTTTTTTGTTAAGTATATAATTCCACATGTGTTAATTCATAGTTTTGATGCCTTCAGTGTGAATGTACAATTTTCATAGTCATGAAAATACAGAAAGATCTTTAAATGAGAAGGTGTGTCTGGTCATAGAGTGGCGGTATTTGTTCCTTGTATGTGGTATTAAGGGCTATTTGACCAAGAAGGAGAGTGATGGGGTGCTACGCCAGATGACCTGGCCTCCACAGACCTGAACCCAATCGAGATGGTTTGGGGTGAGCTGGACCGCAGAGTGAAGGCAAAAGGGGCAAAGTGCTAAGCATCTCTGGGAACTCCTTCAAGATTGTTGGAAGACTATTTCCGGTGACTACCTCTTGAAACTCATCAAGAGAATGCCAAGAGTGTGCAAAGCAGTCATCAAAGCTAAAGGTGGCTACTTTGAAGAACCTAGAATATAAAACATATTTTCAGTTGTTTCACACTTTTTTGTTAAGTATATAATTCCACATGTGTTAATTCATAGTTTTGATGCCTTCAGTGTGAATGTACAATTTTCATAGTCATGAAAATACAGAAAAATCTTTAAATGAGAAGGTGTGGCCAAACTTTTGGTCTGTACTGTATATACATATATATACACACACATACAGTATATATATACACACACACACATATAGATATACACATATGGGTATATTTTGTGCATGTACGCAATAATGTAATATATATATGAAGTAAAAATCTATATACTGTATGCATACATTAAATGTATTCCATATTTGACATAGTTCAGAGTTTGCCTATGGCTGTAAAATGACAAGCCTCGGCATACTGATGTAATTAGCCCACCGCAGAACAAAACCATGGTTTCTAGCCGATTTCAGATTAGGTTTCAGGTCATAACATGTCAGATGTTTTGTATTGTTAGGTTGAAAATTCCTCCAAAACATTTTATTGCCATTTAAAATTACGGAGATTATTATGCAGGTGATTTCCAAAACAACAAAAGGTCCCCGGCACAAAGCGCTTTATCCCGAGCAGTGAATGCAATGCTCTCCTGGTTTAATAACACATAAAAGTGATAAAGGTCTAGTGGAATGAAACCAAAACGGAGCCGAATGTAAAAGACATATTACATTATACAGCGGTCGGCAAAGCTGGGGCACTCCAGATGTGCTGAAACTACAACTCGCAGCGGGCACTGACAGCCACAGGGCAATCAGTTCTGTGTTAGCAATCTTACACCAATAATACTATCTAAATGAATATGTACATACACACAAAGTAAGGCAAATGTTTTAGGCTAGGTTAGAAAAAAATGCTATAAAAAATAGAAGTGTTAATAGTACATTTTTATCAATTAAAATGCAACGAAACACAAGTCTAAATCATACTAATATTTGGTGACCTCCCTTTGTCTTCATCAGATCTTCTAGATACCCTTGTACGTGCACACAGCTTTTGAAGGAACTTGGCAGGAGATTGTTCCAAACATCTTGGAGAACTAACCACAGATCTTCTGTGGATGTCGCTTGTACCAAATTCTTCTGTGTCTTCATACTAGACTGATTGGATGATATTGAGATCAGTGCTCTATGAGGGCTATACCATCTGTTATGATTGTGTAGCTACTCAATCTGGAAAAAAGCTAACAAACTAAAAAATTGCAACTGACCCTGCTGGTTCCTGTACAGACTAGAGATCCTGACCCGCAGTCCCTAATGGTTCCTGAGTGAGGAGAGATAGCCCTAACCACAGACTAGAAAGATGGCAACTCGGACCTATACTGCCTATTAGGCCGTCGAGCGCACTAAGTTCCTCCCAAAGAACCAGAGGGCAGAGAAGAGTGAATTGCCTACAAAAGGGAAAGTGTTCTGAAAAAAAGAAAAGATCTCCTTTTGAAGGAACTTGGCAGGAGATTGTCCCAAACATCTTGGAGAACTAACCACAGATCTTCTGTGAATGTCACTTTTGCCAAATTCTTCTGTGTCTTCATGTAATACTAGACTGATTGGATGATATTAAGATCAATGAACTATGAGGGCCATACCATCTGTTATGATTGTGTAGCTACTCACTCGGGAAAATAGGTAACAAACTAAAAAACTGCAACTGACCCTGCTGGTTCCTGTACAGATTAGAGATCCTGACCCGCAGTCCCTAATGGTTCCTGAGTGAGGAGAGATAGCCCTAACCACAGACTAGAAAGATGGCAACTCGCACCTATGCTGCCTAAAAGGGCGTCAAGCGCATTAAGTACGTCCTAAAGAATTGGAGGGTAGAGCAGAGTGCAAATTACCTACAAAAGGGAAAGTGTGCTGAAAAAAAGGAAAGATCCTAGAGTGAGTAAAATAAACCATGAAATACAAAATAAAAGTATAAAGTACGTACTGTTAGAAAATATGCCACCTACTTCCTAAAAAGAAACCGAAGGTAGATGCAAAGTACAGAACAGAAACAGGAAAGAGATAAACCCTAGCTGGAATTTCACTAACTGGTTTTAAACTACAGCAGAATGGCTGGACATCCAAATGAGAATATCATCAGCAGGGGGAAAGAATATAAAGCCGCACCCGAAAGGTGATAGGACAAACAAATGAAAACACCTGTGTTATGCCAAGCAGACTGCAGCCAGAATAGCATAACCTAAACACCCGGAAAAAGGTGTGTCTGCTGTGGCTCAGAGTACTGAGAAGCCGATCACAAAATACAGACTCAAGGGTTGGAACCCAGGAGCATGACACCATCACTTCCAGGACGCCATCCTGCTTTTGTCTTGGACAAAATTCTAGCCAGAGATTGGTCTGGAGACCACATGGGCCAAGCCATTAAAAGGCCTTCACGAGTGAACATGAAAGTGTGAGAGGAGCAGTTTTTAAACATGACAACTTCAGGCCACATGTTGCTGGTGCTACTGTAAGCATCCTGTGTGGCCTAAATATGCTACCACGACCTGCAGTGTATACTGGATATTATCTCCCTTTGAGCATATCTGGGATGTTGCTGGTCGACAATTACCCAGAAGCTGCCAGCAGCGGATCTTGATGATTTCCACAACTGCATTCAGCGAGACAGAACATTCCTGATATAGCCATTATTAAACCTCACTGAAAGCAGTCAAGGCTGTAATTTCTATCTATATATAATACTAGCTTTTACCCGCGGCTTCGCTCGCGTGGAATTTGGTCTGCCACATTAAGTTTCGTGACAGATCATTTTAATAGTAAAAAAAAATAATCTTAATAGTAAAAAAAAATAATCTTATTTAGTTACTCGTACATCCAAAATTTCAGATGTCTAACTTCAAAACTGACGGATTCCATACAATCTTTGAACCCCTATAATATTAAGAGGGAAAATCTTGAGGGTGGAATTATCAAAATTCCTTTCTTAGTGCTCATTTAAGCTATAATAGAACCTATCTGCAAATTTCAAGATGCTAAGTTCAGTGGTTTCGGCTGTGCGTTGACCGCTAGGTGTGTCAGTCAATCAGGTTTACAGTTTTATATAATCTTTGCCTGTATGGTGTGTTTATAAAAAGTAGCCCTATGTCCTTCCCCAGGCTTGAAATTATCCATATCAAATTTCATCACAAACGGATTACTAAACACTGATTAATAAACAGGACGGACAGAAGTTACTTGCGTTTAATATTGTTCGTGTTAGTAAAGAATTAGTATGTAATTGGAATAATGGACATCTGCAGGTAATTTATCTATGCGTTTTTACTGCAATATACTCCTGTAAACTATGTTATTTGATTTCTTTCGTTCAGCGAAAATATGTAGATTTTGCGATTTAGAAACACGTGAGCAAGCTACGTATAGCTGACCGTGGGAAAAACAGGGCGTGCCTAAATGTATCCCCGCTACCTTCAAAGTTTGCCCTCGCGATTTATTGATGGTCATTGAAAATGCAACTTTAAGTGGGAACTGCAAACGTTTGAAATTAAAGGGTAAGTTATTGGGTATTATTGGGATGCGTGGTATAAGAATATTTTCACCCTTAACTTCTCCAGTTAAAATTGTGGCCTTTACAATGTGCCTGCCTAGTTCAGTGACTCGCAATCTAGTGCCATTACATAATCTCGGGGCGTCCAAGTTGCGCATTAACAAAACGGGTATACCGACCTTTAATTCGAGCTTATGAGATGGGACCCCGGATAGCTCCAAAGAGTTAAGAAACTCCACGGGGTAGCTCATACAGTCTTCAGATGACATGACTGTGTCGATGGAGTTGTAGGTTGTTGCATCGCTGGTTACTTGGTCCAAGATAATTTTATTGATTTTCGCAACTGTTTCATTTCTTGGTGCTAGTATAGTTCTTTCACATAGCCAATTTTCATCGTGGATGTTTTGTTGCAAATTTAGAAAAACTTGAGCAATAAGTGCGTCTTCCGAATCCACAACATGACAAAATTGGTTAGTGAATAGAACCATACCTTCTTCGTCAGTTTCGATTCGACCTTCACCGATCTCGAGCAGTTTCTCAGCGTACGCGCCCGACTCTAGATCACTGAATAACTGGACACGCATGTTGGTGGTGAGGTGCAGCTTTTCAACTTTGGTCCATAAATATGAGGATTTCAGACATGCGTTAATTTCGTCTGCTGCAGTGCCTCGCTCGATGACAGGCAAAGTTTGCCTAAAGTCCCCAGCCAATAAAACAACCACACCACCCATTATTGTTTGTTTACTGTGTAAGTCTTGTAGACAACGATCAAGAGCTTCGATGGCGCGTTTGTGTGACATTGTGCACTCGTCCCACACGATTAGTTTGCACTGTTGCAACTGGAGGCCACGGGCGCTGCTCTTGCTGATATTACACGATGGGGTTTCTTCGTTCACCAGATTAAGAGGTAATTTAAAGACTGAATGTGCCGTCCGTCCACCGCTTAGCAATGTTGCAGCAATTCCAGAGGAAGCCACAGCTAATGCAACGTTATGACCGCTACGAATTTTTGCTAAAAGTAAATTAAGCAAGAAAGTTTTTCCTGTACCACCCGGGGCATCAAGGAAAAAAAGTCCGCCTTCACCATTCTCAACTCGTTCTACTATTTTGTGATAAATCTATCTTTGATCAGGTAGCAAACGTGGCTCCGTTTCGCAAACGTGAGCGTCTAACTGGTTGGTATCATAGCTTAGCTCTTTTATCAACTCGTTCGATAGCTCTCCTCTACGCCGCGGTGAGGGTAGACCAAAATCGGACAATTTCTTTCCAGAAATTATTCATATTTTGTCCTCGATAAGCCCCAACGCCTCATTGAAACAGAGATCATCTTTAACGTGATCCATTCTTTCATATCTGTGCATGATATCCTCTGATAACGCAGTTTTATACTTGTGCCAGAGTTGTAGAGGATTGGATAAACCGCAAGTGCATATCAATATGGCAAACAGCTCTCTTATTTGCGCCGGGGAGCGACATAGCACGGCCTCTTCTAAGGTGGTATCCCAGTGGTTATCATCTTCCAACAACCCCATCTTCTCACACACCTGCCGAAAAGTTGCAAGTTCTTGACCTTCAAATGTTTTTAAATCCGAGAAGTTGGTTGGACCCCTTATTACATTCAGCAGCATACGCAAGCAATAACATTCAAAATTGCTAACGTGCACCGTGTAAATGCGACCTAGAGCGTCTCCAGCCATCGACAGGTGTTCCTTGTAAACGACGTTTCCATTGCTTCCGTGCCACATTCCAAGTATAGTAGCGAGGCACGTCAATGTAAAGTAATGTTTTTGCAAACGTATCACTTTGGCACAACAGGAAAAATGCAGTTAGTGTAGTTTTAGGTGGTGCTTCTAATCTCTCTCTAAAATTATTTTCCGTAAAGTAAACCCTCTCGCCATTGGGTAAATGAATCGCGAGATGAGTGACGGTTGGGTGTCTCTCATGCAGAGGCAGACCTAAGATCCGCCACGCTGCTTCGTTACTACTAACATATCGGCCGGTTCTAAAGGTCTGCACCTCATCTCTTGGGTCAATGTTAACATTCCCTTGCTGGCGGATGTTAAAAATAGCCTGGTCACTACCCTTATTAATATATTTACAAATATATTTTATCACCTGTACCATATTACAGAACTCTACATTTAAATGAGAATTTAAATTTTTTGATAAGAGTGGAGAATATGGGACCACCCAGCTATTGTCCACCAATATTTCCTGTGTTCCTCTACGGGTTTTTATAATCGTCGTGCGTCCACCATTCTCTGGTGCTCTGCGCCTGTACAAAGGATAACCTTTGTCATTGGTTTGAGTATCTTTTAAAAGCTTCCTCGGATATTTTTTGGTACATTTTCCTTCCTTCATGGCGATGAAGAATTGAATGTACCACATGGCCCGTGAATCATATTCTTTGTCACTGTATCATAGAGCTTTTGATCGGTTTCTGGGTTTGGTATCTCAGCACATATGATTTTGTCAATTTGGTTCGGATGCAATTTTTCCTTTAACCACAGCAGTAAGTGCTGCACATGAGGCAAACCTTGCTTTTGCCACTCGATCGAGTACATGAAGCATTGCATATCACCAAATATGTTACCTTTTGTAAGTAGAGCTACCAACTTCTGTACTTTTATTCTAAATACTCGGGCTGTTAAGTCATGTCTGTCCGTTGAATTTTGACCAGCCATAAGCTCTTTGGTGATTTCTGGCCAAGCGGGGTTGCAAGTCATTGTAATAAATAAATCAGGCCTCCCATAATTACGTACGTATGTGAACGCATCTTGTGTGTATTCGTGTAGGTATCTCGGGCTATTTACAAATGATGACGGGAGAATCACCATCTGACCTAAGTTATTTGGATCCAAATCCGCATCATTTCTTATTGCATCTTGCAAGTGAATATAGTTTTCTGCGCGCAGTTTTTTTGATTTAAAGAAATGAACCTTAAGCGCTCACTTTCCATCTTTACATACATGTCGACCAGAAACTGATGAAGTAGGAGCCTACACTTAAGCATCAAATTAAAATCGCTGCGACGGACCATCAAGTGAAAGGCATAAAAATCTTTGCAGGACACCTTTTTGCTTGGCATTGCTTGTTTGGTAATTGGATTTATCTGAGGAATATCAATGCTGTACCCCTCTTGTCCTTTCCAAAAAATTATTGGGCACTCGAGAGCGTCATAGAATCTATGTGTATCGGGAACCCTAGTGAGCATGCCATCGCGCGGCTGCACAACGATGTCCCGAGACATAGTTTGTTCGCTACTAACTATTACAGCAGCTATTTCATTTGTAGTAGGGGCATTGAATCGTCTCTCATGTTGACCACGTGGTACACGGTCTGGGTGAATCACTACTTTGAAATGATCGTCATTGATCATTCTGTCTCTAGCCGTTTTAAATTCATGCACCAAAATGTTGTGGTCTTGAAGTACTCGTTGTAATTTTTTAACTATGTTTCTATCTACGCTTTGCACGCACTCAGTACGCCTGTTGATTTGTTCTTCTTCGTCACCTATGAAATAAACTTGTAAAAATTGTGGTTGCGAAATGGACGTAGGAATTAAAGAACCGATACGGTGGTATACTTGTCCTTGTATTGTAAAGGTCGGGCAAAACCCTGGCATTGAGACCATTTGATCTGCTCCAAAAGACGTCATATGAAAGCACATGTTGTATTTTCTTATATTATTTAGAAAAAGGCGAGATTCATCAGTTTCATTAGAGAAAAGCTCTTTTAAAGGTTGAACTGGCTCGTCTATATAAGGAAGAGCTACTTTCCCGCCCAAACAACACATACCTGCTGCTTCCTCTTTCCACTTAAGAGCTCCGCAATATTTGCAATCTATGGTCATTGCTTCTATTTTTATAAGCTTGTGAGTTTCATAATCAAGAGTCTCGTCATACTCAAATGCAGCTTTATTAAACAATATCCATGTATTTCTTGTAAATGTTTGACGTCGCTGTGCTGCCCTTTCAGCAACAGTGCGTCTGCGAGATTCGGCCATTTCATAAGTTTCAGTGGCTCTTTGGGACGCCATGTAAGTCGCTTGCTGCTGACGTCGAGCTTGGGACTGTTCTGGAGTTTCAGCAGCCCGTTGAGACGCCAGATACTCCGCATGCTGTTCACGTCGTGCTTGGGACTGTTCTTGAGTTTCAGCAGCCTGTTGAGATGCCAAAAACTCTGCATTCCATTCACGTCGGGCTTGGGATTGTTCTGGAGTCTCTGCAGCTCTATGTGCCGCACAACGCACCGCCTGCTCAAGCCTTCGTTGCTCGGCTTGTTGAGACGTCTCATCACGTCTAATTATTTTCATAGCTCGGGCTTTATTAGAGCTTTGCGAAATGTTAGACTTCCGCTTTTGCGGCATTTTTATAAGTACTAATTACAAAATAGGTACTTAGTAAAGTTCAAACAAAATACTAAAACAATCTAATTAGTTATATTACGATCGCTGTACAGACGATATCAGTTGTATATGACTGGTCTATGAGGAGCAGCTGTGGCACGGTTACCCATAGCAACCATTCCCAGTGCTCTGTGGGAGCTGAGAGCAGCCTGCTGGTGCTGTGGGTGACATGCTGCGCTGCACACACACAGGGCTGTGCTGCACACAGGAGGGGAGGACGCCATTTGTGTAGCGCTGCTGCCGATGCTGTCAGGCTGCGGTGTGTGCATCCTCCATGGAGCCGCGCTCAGGTTACTGCCCCTCCCCGTGTGTGAGTCACTTCCCCTCCGCCCAGGTGAGGCGCTCGGAACTTTCCCGGCTGCAGCAGCTGGCGCAGGTGAGCGCATGTTTTATTATACGGTGTTATGTGGAGGGACAATGGCGGCGGGGACCCCCTGTGTGAGGACAATGACGGCCCGGTGCCCCTGGGCAACCTGCAGGAGGAAGCCTCACACTCCCCCCGGGCTGTGGGCGCGGGCAGGCCGTGCTGGGACGTGTAGTTCCCTAGTAACCTGTTCCTGACATATGGGCTGTTTTCTGTGTTTTTTTTTTTTTTTAAGTCTGAGAAAATGTCATAAATTATCCTTCTCCCTTCAGCTGTTTCCAGAGTGTAATGTATCAGGGTGAGCTCATGACTGACAGCTGCCAAAGTTTCTAGGAAATGTCAGTCCCTGGGGGTCGTGTGTGAACCCCCTGTGCCACACTTGTACCTGGCCACGGTATATGATCACCCCTGTATTCTGACTGTGGACAGGCGGCAACTGTGACCTCACTATACAATGATCCACTATGGGCAAATTATTGTATTATCAATCTCTTCTGACTGCTGTAAATCAGCCATTTAAATATCACCTGTGTATGTGTGTATATAAGAGTTTGATAAATATACTAAAAAGTTTGATAAATATACTAAAATGTGCATTGTAAAATTGTAAAATAGTATCTAATTTAATTAAATTTATGGTTCACAATTTTGGTCATAGTGGCTTCCACATAAAAGGTAGATATATGCTGTCGCGGACTATTATTTAGAACTATTCAAGACAAACAATTCTACGGTACATCATCTTTGTGTAACTCCAACGGTTTAGGCAGCGTACGCCAAGATAGCTCTCAGAGGCCAGATTTTTTTACGACTTAATTGACATGTATCGTTATATTACGACCAAAATTACATAAAATCATTACAAATTGTAGCCTATATGTTATTCCGATGTATAATCTATATTACTGTAAAGTTTCATGCAAATCCATCCAGTAGTTTTTTCGTGAAAGAGTAACAAACATACATACTCACAAACTTTCCCATTTATAATATTAGTAGGATATATCTATATGCATACCGTGTTTCTGATGGGGATAAGATTATTATACTCTCCTTTCTTTTTGGCCCAGAATTTGAGTGACGTGATAAAGATGAATATGGATATTAGGGATTTGCGGGTTTATTGAATATACGGCATTAACACACAAAAGAGGAAAAAGCCAATACACAAGTGACGAGCACACCTTATCATGAATAATAAAAATATGTCTTTATTAAACACCACAGAAAACAGAGTAAAAACATATTAAAAACCAAACATTAAGATAAGTGATCAAATGCATCTGGGTCTACAGTAGACAGGGAAAACCCTGAAAATACACTGTATGATTATTTAGTAATATACATCAGGGATAAATATCCCAACAGGACCTCCTCCTACAGAGTCACAAAATACAGGTACAAATACAAAAACCGGGTGACCCCTTAATAGTCCAAGAACAATGGTGACCACAATCGGAAACAACAGGGTCTGTGGAGCCACGGATATATACAGGGCCTTGGGATGTCAAGAAATGGTGGAATATAAGAAGAAAAAATGCATGGTATATGTGCCAAGGAAAAGGAGGAGGCAGGCTATCAAGCAGAAAGGGGGTCTACAAGGGCTCCGAAGATCCCAACTCAATTGTGAGGTCCAGTGCAGACCATCACTAATGCCAAGTCACATGAGTCCATGAGAATGGAAAGAAACCATGTGGTAAGGTGTTGTAACAGCAATACGCGTTCTTGACAACAGCTTCATCAGGGGAGGCAAGCATACCTGATGAAGCTGTTATAACCGCAATATGCATGGGGTATTGTTACATGCACACCGCTAGGTTCAGATAGGGGCGAGACAGGTTACATGAATTCTTTGGAATCCTGGGGGAACCGTTACTCAGGGCGACCATAGACCATGTGCTGCAGCTTCTCTCAGGCACACAGGGGTATTGACCCTCAGGCACAGACACGTAGGTTGTTTCACTTGCTGACCAGACACATTTGACAAGAGTCCTCATAAACGGTAGAACAGTAGCATTTAATAAGAAGCCGCACAGCCAGTGCAAGTGAGGTCTTATGAGCAACAGGCTCCAGTGACAAACAGTACAGTTTCCTTAGCAGCACAGCAGTTCACAGTCTTCCCAGTAGTACAGGACAGCACAGTTCTAATGCAAAGGCACATTAATGAGCACAGCATTCTTTACAGCACAGTGAGATGGAGGAGGGAGATGATCCCTGTGTCACCATTTCTTCCAGTCCTTATCTATCTGCCTGACAATACTCTGCACTGCTAGTTCAGGAACTCTACCTGACCCGTGCTTAGCCTCACTCCTCACTTGAATCCTTTTCACTGCAGGGATGCTTCTGTGAGATACAGAACACACACACTACCTTTCTCTTCGGCACCAACCAGACAGTAAACAACTTCCCCACAATCCCCCTGGGGCTCTGCTAAAACACTCCCCTTCTCCTGTGACTGTTAGCCCCTCTAGTTGATGGATGCTTCTGGAGCACAACACTTCCTGTCTCCTGTGCTTGTGTTACTTCTAATAGCTGCTGAATACTTTTAAAGCAACAGCACTACTTCTGCACGTCACACTGTGCAACAGCACTACTTCTGCATGTCACAGTATCTCCTTACACCCTTGTTGTTCTTGACAACACCTTATCATGTTTTTTTTCCCATTTTCATGGACTCATGCGAGTTGGCCTTAGTGATGGTCTGCACAGAACCTCACAATTGATTTGGGATCTTGGGAGCTCTTGATAGCCTCCCTCCTCCTTTTGCATCTCTTTACCATATATATATATATATATATATATATATATATATATATATATATATATAGTGGTAATAGAAGACATGACATACAGTACAGACCAAAAGTTTGGACACACCTCATTTAAAGATTTTTCTGTATTTTCATGACTATGAAAATTGTACATTCACACTGAAGGCATCAAAACTATGAATTAACACATGTGGAATTATATACTTAACAAAAAAGTGTGAAACAACTGAAAATATGTCTTATATTCTAGGTTCTTCAAAGTAGCCACCTTTTGCTTTGATGACTGCTTTGCACATTCTGGCATTCAGTGTGAATGTACAATTTTCATAGTCATGAAAATACAGAAAAATCTTTAAATGAGAAGGTGTGTCCAAACTTTTGGTCTGTACTGTATACCATGAACCTTTTCTTCTTAGATTCCACCATTTCCTGACCTGACTAGGCCCACAGACCTTATTGTTTCCAATTGTAACTATTGTGCTTATACTTTTAAGGGGTCCCTGGTTCACCAGGTTTCTGTATTTTGTGACTCAGTAAGAGTCCTGTTGGCATATTTATCCCCGATGTATATTACCAAATAATCATACAGTGTATTTTCAGTGTTTGCCTTGTCTACTATAGAACCAGGGGTGCTTGATCACTTTTCTTGATGTTTGGTTTTTATTATCTTTTTACTGTGTTTTCTATGGTGTTTAATAAAGACATGTTTTCATTATTCATGATTAGGTGTGCTCATCACATGTGTATTTGCTTTTCCCTCTTTTGTGTATTGGGTTTTCCCTATTTTGTGTATGTAATTTATTCCATACATGATGTAGCATCCTCTACTTTAATTTTTGCAAACTGTCTCCCACTCACAACCTGCCGCTTAGCAGTAATTTAATTGGTGTTTTTCACTTGGTGACTTGGTGTCAAGCTCATATATAGGGTGTTATAGGGATATGAAGGGTTAGTCCACGGTAAGCGGGGGTGTCATATCGCTAATCCTAGGGTGCCAACCTCCACGGGCAGACAGGGTGATTTATAGCTTTAGACCCCTGTCGATTTCTTGCCCCCATCTTTCTCTGGACACCCTAGACACATTTTTTTACCATTTTTTTGCTTTGTGTTGTCTTTTCCCCCAGTATTTTTAAGACCTAGTTAAATAATGTTATATTTTATAGGGTTTTTTCTTTTTTTTGGTTGGTTGTTTATTAATAGGGAAGTAACCATTATGAGACATTTGTGAGGCCCTCCCTGAGAAATGGGGTTACTCGGAGCCGGGTCAGTGTAGGTGTCTCGGGGTTGAAGTCGTGGCCCGGACCGGGTCCGTGCCCAGGGCGGTCACATAAAAGATTTTTAATGGGCTTTCAGGGTTGAGTGGTATTTTCCGACTACGCCACCTACGGTTTCCGGTGATAGACACCAGCGCTGCTTCAGTCCACTGAGGCCGGTGTTACAGGCAGCTAAGATGGAACGGCTCCCCGCAGGCGGAGCAGGCCTCAGGGCACTGTGAGAAAGGATGGTGGGTGCAGTGCCGCGCAGGAAATAACAGGCTGAAGCGGGGTGTGAAGTCATCCAGGGTTTTTACTCACATTCAGATGAACTTTAGCCGCAAAGCTTCCCTCTGCTCCTCGCGGCGTACTGCGGCCACCGGGAAGGGGGTCCAGCACTTTCCAGGTAGATCAGGAGCACCTGTCGAGACCCCTCTGGTGTGTGTTCCTGTCCTTGGTGAGTTCTCCCACTAAGTCTTCTCCTGACTGTGTGTGTGGTTAGAACTAGGTGTAAGGCCGCGTCCCACTGGATAAACGCAGGTAGAGAGTTACAGGTGGCGTATGCCGCTCCGTCCGTATCCCTCCTGGGATCCACTAAGTCTCCGGGCTTTTCTGACTGAGACGTGAAGTAACAGAGTCAGATATCGGGGGCCGGTCACCCCTCTTGCAGCAGGTGTCCCTCTGACTAGGCCAGAGTAAGAAATACAGGTGGCGTGTGCTGCTCCGTCCGTATCCCCCAGGGATCCTTTTGCCTGTGGAGCTTGTCTCCTCTGCTCCCCTCCAGGCCTTCTTAGGTAGGGACCTTGACCAGGTAGAGGCAGTGGTTAACTCTGACCCGCTCCTCGTCTCAAGGCCAGAGAACAAGGACCGTGTATCTTCAATAGGCTGCAGGTTCTAGCAGAAGGCCACAATCAGCGATGAAGATCACAATCAAAAGACCTTGAACCTAAGATGGCCGTAGATTAAATATGAATGAATAAGTGTAACCTAAAAGTGTGTTCTCCACCCTCACCCACTACATGGATCCCCCTAACTTTGGTTCCCCCACATCTCCTATATCCCGGGCCGGGGCAGCACCCTGGTGCATTTAGGCCCCCTTCAGGACAGGAGTGGTGTAGTGTTGAATGGTGAAGTAGGGTCCCGAGAAATGCTCCATCCTTACCTGGAAGAGGAGATACCACACCTCTTCTGAGGTGCAGTACCCCTGTGGCGACTGAACCCTCAGGGGTGCCACACATTACAAGTGCCATCTTGTTATACTGTTACATACACAGGGTGGACAGCAGTGTGAGCAGCTTCTTACCTCAGCACTCCTAGCATCTCCAGTATTAGATCAGATAGACATGGTGGACAGCAGTGTAAGCAGCCTCTTCTTACCTCAGCACCCCTGGTATCTCCAGTATTAGGTCAGATAGATATGGTGCACAGCAGTGTGAGCAGCCTCTCATTACCTCAGCTACACTGATATCCCCAGTATTGGATCAAATAGACATGGTGGACAGCAGTGTGAGCAGCTTCTTCTTACCTCAGCACCCCTAGTATCTCCAGTATTAGGACAGATAGACATGATGGACAGTAGAGTGAGCAGCTTCTTCTTACCTCCGCACTCTTAGTATCTCCAGTATTAGATCAGATAGACAGGGTGGACAGCAGTGTGAGCAGGTTCTTTTTACCTCAGCACCCCTGGTATCTCCAGTATTAGATCTGGTAGACATGGTGGACAATAGCGTGATCAGCCTCTTCTTACTACAGAACCCTTGATATCTCCAGTATTAGATCAGATAGACAAGGTGGGCAGCAGTGTGAGCAGCCTCTTCATACCTCAGGACCCCTGGTATCTCCAATATTAGGTCAGATTTTCCACTAGGAGCACAGTTTCCTATATATAAAAGGAGGGGCAGAGCTTCCTACTGTACATGCTCACAGGCTCCTGTCATTAACATTCCAGGACAGGTTTCGATCAGTTTAACAAGGTGGCATTCGTTTTAATCCTATACTGATTACCTCTCTAAACAAATTAATTGTGATTTGCTAATTTAAAAAGTATATAGAAATATTATAATGATCTTTTATTTTCTTCCTAGTGAACCCCTTTAATAAACAATTCTTCTATAACTTTTCTTCCTAGATGCATTGGAGCAGCTCCTTATCCATTCGCTTATGACATAGTTGTACTCGTTGGACGTCTGGTGCCAATTTTCCCCCTTTTTTTTGTGGGTTTTTATCTGACTCCTTCTTTATTCAGATGTTTGGCAATAACAGAAACAAAGGGCTTTTTTTATGGCTTAGGATATCTTGCAGCCTTTGTATCCTGACCATCGACAGTAACGTCAGCGCATTGTATCCAAGGAGCTAAATGTGCAAGACCCGGGGTCACGGCAGCTGAATACACCGACCTCAGAAAACAGAGACAATGAATTGCAAATGACACTCTGAACAAAAAAAAAAAAAAGGAAAAAGAAAAAAAAAAAGGAGGGGAAAAAAAAGCCCCTCATTCAGGGAGAAGATGACAAAAGGCCTGTGCGAGGCTGAATTGGCTTTCTGTACACACTGATCCAGTCTGACTGTGTGTGGCAAGGATCAAAATGCGTTCCAGCAAAGGAAGCCAAATCCAGTAAAACCCTTACGGTTTTTTTTTTCTTACAAAGTGTTGGGATATTACATTATCCCTAAAATCACACAATGGTTTAACACACAAATAAAAGTTGAGTAGTAGAGGCTAGCCGACAAGTGGGGCTTATGCTTTTTTGGTAATGATTTTTTCACATTTATTGATCCTCTCCAGGATCTGCCATTCCCTTTCCTGGTTATTTTTATTTCTCACAATGCACTACTCCTGGGAAGTCCTAGTTTCACACTTATTGGAAAGCCACAGGGTGGAGGCTATATTCCCTGATGGATCAGAGCAGGGTGCACGTCACATTTAAGGCAATTTTGGAAAAGTTGAAGACCTGTCGATGAACGTTAGTTGGAAATGAGCGTTGTTATAAATCAGCCTAAGTAAACATTTTGGCGCTGGTACCACGAGCGATCCGATCGGTCATGCCAGCATCAAAATCATCGTTGTCGACAGAACGATCATTTTCAAAAATTTTGGTTGGCCCTTTTAAATGGATCAGTAAACAACTGATTTGTGTATAGACGATCGGCGCTCATTAAAAAGCCAAAATCGTCCAGCCTAAATGGGGCCATAGCCAAGACATGACAAAAAATGGTTTCCTTACCCATGGCTTGCTTTCCCATAGCACACTGGTAAGTGTTTCTTGGGGACTGGTTGTGATGTGGGTACGGGATAAGTTCAGCACAAACCCCGAGCAATGTAAAGGGCTCAATTTCCAAATGGGTGGTTTGCCTACAAAACAATCACAGACAACAGCCATTACTATAAAGCGTGAGGCATCGGAACGAAGACAAGTCTTACAAATATAATGTAATAATTATATTAGCAAATACCTCCAATTAGAAATGTAGTACAGTTCTTCTGATCGCTATCGATTTCCTCATGTGCAGGGCACATGGTTACGACCACTAAAAGCTAAGGTCACTATATGAGTGGTCGTAACCATGGATACCTAAGCTACTGCAATGCCCTTCACATGGGGTAAGCGACATAGCCAATCTGAAGAACTATACTACATATCTAATTGGAGGTATTTGCTAATATTATTATTATTATTACACCTATTACATATTGGGATAGGATGTTGTAGATGGGAATATCCTTTTAAAAATATTCAAAACTTTGTAAAAATTTCACTTTACCGCATCATCCAAGAGACTAACAGCATTTTTCGGGGGAAAAAATAAAATTATGCTTGTAGTAGTGGCTTTTACTGTATGATTTTTTTTAAATGGACACTTTATGGGGCTTTTCTCACGTATTCGTATGATCAAATCGGTTCTAGTCCATTTTTGACAATCAGACTTGACCATTTTAGTCAATAGGAATGAGAAAATAAATTAATGCATATAAGTCATCCATGAGCTACACGATTTTCAAGGATTCAGATGCAAAACTGGACACAGTGGTGTGATTTTTCAGAATAAGCTGTACGTAAAGAATAACACTTCTGCTCATTATATGACTTCCATCCGGCATTAGTCTCCCCAGTTTCCCATCTGCAGAATCTTTCTTGAAGCTACAGCCTAGCTGCTATGATGTTTCAATACGCCGTACACAGACACCAGCACACGTAGGAGGATATTATACAACAGTACTGAGCAGTGTAACTGTGAATCCAGGGCTGAAAAAAGTAAACACTCATTAGAACCCTGCAGCACTGCTTTTACGTGTTTGTTCTTCTCTCTCTCACTCTGCTTCTCTCCCGCTCTCCATAAACGTCAATAAACATCTGTAATCTGATCCCTCGGTGAGCTGGCAGTTTTTGTTTAGACCAAGATGGATTTTAGCAGCTGTTCAGTGTGACACAGAAGTTCGGGATATAAGGGTAGAGAAAAAGTGTCTCATAACTGGAGAAAGAATCAGATCTCTAAGACAAATTCCAAAGTTTCTTGTAATCACTTGTACTATAGAGTTATACAAAGTTTGTTGAAAGTGACCTTTTAATTTAGTTTTTGGTGTAACATTTAGAAGAAAAAAAAATGAAATACAGCTAGTATAAACTTTTGAGAAAGCGGTCACTTACTTGGATATGGAATGTTCATACAGAGAGATGTAACAATCGTTCTCTTCATTCACATCCAAATATTCCACCAGACTTTCATGGAGGAAATCCTCAAAGCTCCTGTAAACGGTCAGTGAAATAATGAGGAGGGAGTCCCGGCACTCACATAATTACAGCAGTGTATAGAAATCCTCAGTCCCAGGAGCGGTCGCTCGCTCGAGTCGTCTGCCAGGCATGAGGAGTCAGACGCGTTCCTCGGGAGAATCATCTTTATTCCTTCTTATCACACTCTAAGACTCTCTATACTCCTGCTCATATTACTATCCCCTGGTGCTATTCTATTTAACAAGTAATTAGCATTGCCGGTTATAGCAATGACGTAACAAGAGAGAAATAGGATAAAAACTGAATGCAAAGTAGAAAAAAATAATCAATTCAAACACTATAAAAAGTATATGACGACTACTGAAATTGGACCACTAATACTCGTGTTCATGTATAAGTCATACTACTACAAATTTAAAGGGCTTGTCCATTTAGGCTATATTCACACTGTGTTCGCGGTAAAGTTCCCAACGCATGCGTCAAAATTAGCCCTCTATTAACCCAACAGTGACTAGATATCCAATTCCCAATTTCTTTTTTTCCTCTTTGCAATGTAAATCTATAGGATACGTTTTGGTTGGAGGCATATGTCTAGAAACCATTCTGAAAGCCATTGCAAAATGCAGTGTGAACACGCCAGATTACTCTTTCAAACCCGGCTCATTAAAGCGAATCTGTCAGCAGCATGACGTAGTGGCAGAGAGCCTGATTCTAGGGATGTGTCACTTACTAGGCTGTGTTTTGCAGTTTCAATAAAATCAGTGTTTTATCAGCAGGAGATTATCACTCCAGGACTAGGTGTCTCATGCCTCCTAGTCCTCCTGCTCTGTGTAACTCTGCCTCCACCACTGATTGGCAGATAATGTACAGTGTACACAGAAAGCTGCCAATCAGTGGTGTGGGTGGGGTTATACACAGTTCAGAATTCTGAGCTCTGCTAGATCTGCAGGAGAGAAAATATCAAAATCATGCAGAACAGCAAGTGACAGAGCGCAGGAATCTGGCTCTCAGCCCCTACATCATGCTGCTCTCAGATTACATAGCAGGAACCTACTGACAGATTCCCTTCAATATACCGCATGAGCTGACAATCATTAGAATGGTCTCTGTGGGGTAAGTAAAGCAATGGTTGCCACTTCCGCCAAGCACTAATAACTGATCATTTGGCCTCCATTGATAGAAGATACGGTGAGGTTGAGACAACCCCGTTATGCGTATGTCGACGTTGACAAGCGCTGATCGGCCATTTATCATGTCAATTGGCGCTTGTATATGGACCAACACTAACTATACTGGATCATTATCTCAATAGTTCCTTCCCCGTACTGTTTGCATATTGTCGGAAGCACATTGCAGGAAGATGTTCTGCAGACAGTGATCATTTTTCGGGCTGCATAAAAGAGGAAATTAGCTGAGCGTTTGATCACTGCCATATTTACAAGGGCCAATGGTAGATCAGCCTTGTAAAAGGGCCAATACAGGTGTAAGGCCGGTTTTACCTGTTGAGAAAACATGGACCGTGCTTGTATCGGAATACGAGGCTGAACAGCAGGGTCTGGTGACCGGAGGTAACTGGTGGTGGAGCGGGGTCTGAAGAGCATGGTCAGCCTGAACGGCCGGTTCTGATGACGTGGGCTAACTGGTGGTGGAGCAGAGTTCTCCACATGAGAGCATGGTCAACCTGAACGGTCGGGTCTGATGTCCTGGGCTAACTGGTGTTGGAGCGTGGTCTCCAGATCAGAGCACGGTCAGCCTGAATAGTTGGGTCTGATGACCTGGGCTAACTGGTGGCGGAGCAGGGTTCTGCAGATCAGAGCACGGACAGCCAGAACGGCCGGGTCTGATGACCTGGGCTAACTGGTGGTGGAGCGGGGTCCCCAGATCAAAGCATGGTCAGCCTGAACGGCCGGGTCTGATGATCTAGGCTAACTGGTGGTGGAGCAGGGTCTCCAGATCAGAGCATGGTCAGCCTGAACCACTGGGTCTGAGGACCTGGGGTAACTGGTGTTGGAGAGGGGTTCTCCAGATCAGAGCACGGTCAGGGTTTTAAGGACCTGTTAAACTGGTATTAGAGTCCGGTCTGTTCTGATCTATGGATGAGCAGCAGCGTATCATGGTCTCCATTCTTCGAAAGTAAAAGGCATAGATGCATTGATGACATTAGTAAGGGGCAGTGATCTTGTGATATCAAACTAACCTGGAACCCTGAGACCGTTCCAGGATGTGCTTGTTGGTCACCATCGGTCTCTGTTTTTTGACAATAATGTAAGTTCTGCCCAAAAAAAAAAAAAACGGATATTAAAGAACGAGTCAGCGAAATTTAATTTTATTGATTTACATTTTACTCTATTGATCATACACTGATCAACGCTCTCCGCTGTAAAGTCTGAGACAGCGGAGGCCATTTTTCAATGCAGAGAACAAAGGAACGACTACAGGAAGCGGCACCGGAGATGTGTATAGTCATGGCATTATACATTATTCTATCATCCCTTATCTAAACAGCGCAAAGACAAAAGTACTCAACATCATTGACTAGATGGATAACAATATTTGGCCACGGCCTTTATTTATTAAAACCATAACCTTTAAACAACCATATTGCGGCGCTGCACCCCTTTTATCACCCCCCTCCGCTAATGTCCGTTCCAATCAGGGGGCCGTCAGCAAAGCAGAAAAACCTACCTGCCCTACAACGGACCCCTGAATGGCCGGACAAAACCTCCAATCCCACACTTTATTTACCCTGGATATGTGACCCAGGCAAAAAAAAAGTGGGAAATCTATTTTCCCGCCATTTAACCCTTTCAGTAAGAGGAGGAACACACAGCATCAGATAATGCCATGTGTTCCATTCCTAATGGTCCGGGAAACTTTGACAGGAAGGTGCTGAAGACCCGGAAAGGAGGTTCTGCTCAGTATAGGACACCATTAAAGCTGCTCAACAGAGAGCATACAAAAAACTTACTATCCCTAATGGAGTACGACTGGTCCCAAACCCAAAGCCGTAATCTGCGTTGCCCTTTTCCCATACTACAGTTTTGAGTGGATTTTATAGTTTTGTACCATAAAAAGGCAACAAAAAAGAAAAATGACTTCCCAGCAACAATCTACATGCAGAAAAAAAAAAATTGAATCTGGCAAAAAGAAATATAAGGCCTTCAGGGAAGTCAGCGGCCAACTACAGATTAGCAGCTCCTATTCCCAGGTGTCTACGGGCCACCGGCACCAGATCCGTTCTGTAGAAGACTCCGGGGACCTCAGCTGTCAGACAGTACTGAAGCTACCAGGACACCCGGCAATTCAGGGTCGGCCATATTGTGGAGGGCTGGCAGGTAACATGCATTGTGCGTGTAGTTTGGCTTGTAGCCGACGACTGCTCCTATTGATAGAAAACCTCTCTATTTAGCGTAATAAACTTGTCTCTGCTGTCAATGAGGCTCCCGTCATGGTACGGGACCAATAGACCTCTGCCAGCTGCACCCTACTACTATAGGACCCTTTATTTTCCCAATACAGCAGCGTTACATTTTCCAGTCGAGCGATCCCTCTAAGGGAACGAGTTGCTCCAAAGAAATATTCATTAGCGTTTCTAGGATTCTGAAGACTTTCTTCTGTAGTTAAAAATTACATTTGGGAAAATCGACCATTCATCAGTGGTATAGTTAGCAAATTTAGGTACCGTATTATCTTAATGACTTTTCTGGGCTTTCCCACTATGTCATTGTTAATTGGACTGTTCATCCAGAGCTACCTGGTTCTTAAGATACAATGCCAGAACTACAGTTAAAACTGAAATCGATTTGGGGGGTATTTAATTGCGAATTGGGGTCCGTGTTACGACCCGTGGGCACTACTTGGGCTGTGGCGTTGGTAAGCCAAACCTCCGACTCCTCAATTTCCATGACACAGACTCCGACTCCCTCATACATGGCTCATGATTAACTGATAAATTTACTGCAGCACAGATTCATCTCAGCTAAAAGTCTAGACCCTTAGATCAGGAATAGGACAGACATTCATAGGACATTCCATAAATCCAAAGTTTGTAAGAAAAAAAAAAAAGGTCTCCATTTTTCAGGATCTGGGGCTTATTTTTTGCACCCTGAGCTGACATTTTTATTGAGAACATTTTGGGGTAGATACGATGTTTTGATCGCCCGTTATTACATTTTATTGCAATGTTGAGGCGGCCCAAAAAAACGTAATTCTGGAGTTTCAATTTTTTTTTTTTCTCATTACACCGTTTACTGATCAGATTAATCTATTTTATATTTTGATAGAATGGACATTTATGAATGCAGTGATACAAAATGTGTATTTTTTTATTTTGAATGGGGGCCGGCGTTCATAAGAGATGAACAATGACCACGATCAAGCGACAGGAGCGCCGATGATGACGCGCTTCCGGCCAGCGCGTGTTAAATGCTGCTGTCAGAGACTGACAGCGGCATTTAACTTGTTGACAGCCGCAGGTGGATCCCGCATTCACCCGTGGCTGTTAGAGGCACATGACAGCTGATCAGATCAGCTGTCATGTGCAGGGAAAAATGCGGGCTGAGAGCGGAGCCTGCATCAAATACAGGGACACGACCAATGACGTACCTATAATGCACCACAATGAGAAAACTAATTTCTTTTTTTTTTAAATAATCAAATCAACTTTTTCCTGTGGTTGTAAATTTAAAATAACAGTGACAGCTATTATGACATCACAGGGCACATGACATCATAGATGTCACATGACATCACAATTGGTGTAGAATGTACGAAGTTCCGCACCAGAGCCATCTTGTGTCACTAGGATCTGACCGCTGGAATTAGGGGGGTGACATTGAAGTTGTAGTTTTTTGCGGTCTGGAATTACAGTATGGAGTCCTGGGTTTTCTTTTAGTACATAGAGCAGTAGGTAATGTAGATAAAATAAAAGGGTCCCTTTAAACGTGCATATTACAATTATAAGATGAGGCAGGGGACTTTGTCTTTTTATTAAATTAATTTTTTGCTGATGTTGTAAACAGGATCCATAAAAAGCAGTGACGGTTCTGATAACATCATCGACACTCCATGACAACACAGTTGGAATAGAACACACATCAAACTCTGGAGCCAGGGCCGGATCTGTCCAGCAGGGTGAGTACATTTGGCCAGCGATGCAAAGCGCAGACCATGACACCAGGCAGGCTCCTGCCCGGCATCGCATTCTAAACTGTTATCTGCTCCCTCACCATCAATCTCCCTCTTCATCAGAAATCTCAGCGCAGCGGGCCCAATGACATCATTACAATGCTCCCCCTGTATGGAGGACTATATGGGGCCATTACACCATATAGAGCACTATGTGGGGCCAATTATACTGTATGGAGGACTATATGAGGCCATTACACTATATAGAGGACTATGTGGGGCCATTATACTGTATAGAGGACTATGTGGGGCTATTATACTGTATAGAGGACTATGTTGGGTCATTATATTGTATGGAGGACTGTGTGAGGTCATTACACTGTAAGGAGGACTATGTATGGAGGACTATGTGGGGCCCATTATACTGTATGGAGGACTATGTGGGGCCCATTATATTGTATAGGGGACTATTATTCTGTATGGAGGACTATGTGGGGCCCATTATTCTGTATGGAGGACTATGTGGGGCCCATTATTCTGTATGGAGGACTATGTGGGCCCCATTATACTACATGAAGGACCATGTGGGGCCATTATTCTCTATGGAGGACTATGTGGGGTCCATTATTCTGTATGGAGGACTATGTGGGGCCCATTATTCTGTATGGAGGACTATGTGGGGCCCATTATTCTGTATAAAGGACTATGTGGGGCCTATAAAGGACTATGTGGGGCCCATTATTCTGTATAAAGGACTATGTGGGGGCCCATTATACTGTATTTATTTTTTATTGTTTTATTTTGAATCGGGGAAAAGGGAGATTTTAATTTTTGGATTTTAATTTTAAAAACTTTTTTTTTTAAACTTTTTACTGTCTTCAATAGTCCCCTTAGCAGATTTGAAGCTGTACTACACATAGCAGGGCTGTAGCATAAATCATGTTTTCTTATGAACGCCAGCCACAGGCCAGCGCTCATAAGAGATGTACAATGACCGCGTTCAAGTCACAGGGGCGCCGATGATGACGCGCTTCCGGCCGGCGCGTGTTAAATGCTGCTGTCACAGATTGACAGCGGCATTTAACTTGTTGACAGCCGCAGGTGGATCCCGCATCCACCCATGGCTGTTAGAGGCACATGACAGCTGATCAGAGCAGATGTCATGTGCAGGGAAAAATGCGGGCTCAGAGGCGGAGCCTGCATCAAATGCATGGACACGACCAATGACGTACCTATAATGCACCACAATGAGAAAACTCATTTTTATGTATACCAGCGTTTTGCTGTTTTTTTTTAAAACAAATCAACTTTTTCCTGTGGTTGTAAATTTAAAATAACAGTGACAGCTATTATGACATTACAGGGCACATGACATCATAGTGGTCACATGACATCACAATTGGTGTAGAATGTGTGAAGTTCCGCACCGGAGCCATCTTGTGTCACTAGGATCTGACCGCTGGAAGGGCAATCACATCAAAGACGTCACATGACATAATTGGAGTAGAATGTATGAAGTTCGACACAGGAGCCATCTTTTGTGTCACTAGGACCGGACAGCTGGATGGGGACAAGTCCAGGTAGGCCGCTCTTTTAAGCTTTGGTATACTTATAGCATATCCACCGGATTTATCATGGATTGCCAGGACCACTCTGTAATAAGATATTTTCAGTACTACCCCTTCCCTAAATCAGGAGACGCTGATCAGTTGATATTACTGGGTATGGCAGCTAAAACCCCGAGCAATTATCTGCTGTATTCCCAGGGAAGTAACGACCCCTACAGGACACAGTTTTACATGGTCCCTATAGTAGAAGGATGACAATGTTTGTTAGGAGTCTTCCAGCTCTTTACACTGGCTCCCCACTATGGAAGTTTTCAATGGCATTCGCCCTCCATAACATCCATATGCTCCAGCAAGCTATATAAATACGGGGTGAGGGGGAGGATCAAGTTGGGACTTTTTCATGTGGCTATTTTTGGGGAGTTTTGCCATTTTGGTGGCGAAATAGCATTTTGTAAAAGATATCTAGTTATTATTCTCTGTTGTCAGCTCTTTTGTTCCTGTTGAATTAGAGGGGTGACATTGGAGTTGTAGTTTTTTGCAGTCTGGAATTACAGTATGGAGTCCTGGGTTTTCTTTTAGTACATAGAGCAGTAGGTAATGTAGATAAAATAAAAGGGTCCCTTTAAAGGTGTGTATTACAATTATAAGATGAGGCAGGAGATTTTGTCTTTTTATTAAATTAATTTTTTGCTGATGTTGTAAACAGGATCCATAAAAAGCAGTGACGGTTCTGATGACATCATCGACACTCCATGACAACACAGTTGGAATAGAACACACATCAAACTCTGGAGCGAGGCCCGGATCTGTCCAGCAGGGTGAGTACATTTGGCCAGTGATGCAAAGCTCAGACCATGACACCAGGCAGGCTCCTGCCCAGCATCGCATTCTCAATTATCTGCTCCCTCACCATCAATGACCCTCTGCGTCAGACGTCTCAGCGCAGCGGGCCCAATGACATCATTACAATGCTCCCGCTGTATGGAGGACTATATGGGGCCATTACACTATATGGAGCACTATGTGGGGTCATTATACTGTATGGAGCATTATGTGGGGCCATTATACTGTATGGAAGGCAACGCAGGGCCCATTATACTGTATGGAGCACTACGTGGGGCCATTATACTGCACAGAGCACTATGGGGGCCCATTATAATGTAGGGAGCACTATGGGGGGGCATTACACTGTATGGAGCACTATGTGAGGCCCATTATTCGGTATGGAGGACTACGTGAGGCCCATTATTCGGTATGGAGGACTACGTGAGGCCCATTATTCGGTATGGAGGAATACCTGAGGCACATTATTCGGTGTGGAGGACTACGTGAGGCCCATTATTCGGTATGGAGGGCTACGTGAGGCACATTATTTGGTATGGAGGACTACATGAGACCCATTATTCGGTATGGAGGATTACGTGAGGCCCATTATTCGGTATGGAGGACTACGTGAGGCCCATTATTCGGTATGGAGGACTACGGAAGGCCCATTATTCGGTATGGAGTAGTGATGAGCGGTGATGTTCTGTTAACCCTTTCTGCGAGTATGCTCGGGCAAATACCGAATATCTTCCGCGTGCTCGGGTGTTATGTTTCAGTCTCTGTGTGCATGATTTGCGACTGTTTGACAGCTTTAAGACATGTGAGGAATGTCTGCTTCTTAGGTATTCCTCACATGTATTAAAGCTGTCAAACAGTCACAAACCATGCACACAGAGAGACTGAAACATAGCACCCAAGCACGGGGAAGATACATGGTATTCGCCCAGGCATACTCGTTGAAAGGTTTAACAGAATATACTCGCTCATCACTAGTATGGAGGACTATGTGAGGCCCATTATTCTGTATGGAGGACTATGTGAGGCCCATTATTCTGTATGAAGGACTATATGAGGCCCATTATTCTGTATGGAGGACTATGTGGGGGTCATTATACATATGGAGGACTATGTGGGGCCATTATACTGTATGGAGCATTATGTGGGGAATTTGACAGCAGGACTGTGAAAACTTAAACCATAACTTTTAATAACAATATATAAAATGTAAAAAGTGCCACTCAAAAAATGTGGAACGAGTCACTAAGCCAAACTGATAACTACCAGATATAAAGCTCAGAGACCGCCCCTGTATATTTAAAATATTTTTTGAATCAACCCTGCAGTATGGAGATCAAAAAAAACGTTTGGATAGATTCTATAACCGAGGGAGGGTAGATGGACAGGGATCAGTACAACAACCATTTGTCAAACAGAAACCCTCTGAAATATAGATTTTTTTCATAAGTATAAATAACCAAGATAATCACTAAACATGTACTCATAGACCACGCATTTACCCAGTATCCAAGAGTTCATGAAGATAAAAGTGACATAAGAAAGTAATTGCACACTGTGTAGTCTGAATGCAGCCAAACACAATTATCACAATTCAATTACATAAAAGAAGAAAATGGAATTTTCTCACCCATTCTTTCTTTGTTTCCGAGGGAGGAGATTAATGTCCAGAGATTCCTTCTGAACAAAAAAGTGGGGACATGAGCTGGCCCTATTTATTCCCTGCCAGCTCACAATAATACTGACCCCAAACTTCTGCCCTCACAAGGGCAGTCCACAGCTAGCCCTGTATGGAGACCCTGCACTTTCCCTTTTTCATGTCCCTACGCGTTTCATCCAAGTAGAATCCTCAGGGGACTATCTTGTATCCAGGGTATGAAAGTGTTAGGTGCATAGAATCAACATAGGTCCCTCCACTCTCTGTCCTAATCTACAGAGTGGCACTTTTTACATTTTATATATTGTTATTAAAAAAAAGTTATGTTTTAAGTTTTCACAGTCCTGCTGTCAAATTGTCTATTATATTGTGAGAGCATTGTTATGAGTGGTGGGTATATACTCCTACCTTTTTGCTAATTAAAAAAAAAGCATTATGTGGGGCCATTATACTGTATGGAGGACTATGTGGGGCCATTATACTGTATGGAGGACTATTTGAGGCCATTATACTGTATGGAGGACTATGTGGGGCCATTATATTGTTTGCACCACTATGTGAGACATTATATTGTATGGAACACTATGTGAGGCCATTATACTGTATGGGGCACTACTGTATGTGGCGCCATTATACTGTAGGGAAGGCAATGCATTGGCAATTATACTATATGGAGGACTATGTGAGGCCATTATACTGTATGGAGCACTATGTGAGGCCATTATACTGTATGGAAGGCAGTGAAGTGCCCATTATACTGTATGGAGGACTATGTGGGGCCCATTATACTGTATGGAGGACTATGTGGGGCCCATTATACTGTATGGAGGACTATGTGGGGCCCATTATACTGTATGGAGGACTATGTGGGGCCCATTATACTGTATGGAGGACTATGTGAGGCCCATTATTCCGTATTGAGGACTATGTGGGGCCATCACACTGTATGGAGCACTACGTGGGGCCATTATACTGTTTGCACCACTATGTGAGACATACTGTATGGAGCACTATGTGAGGCTATTATACTGTATGGAGCACTAAGTGAGGCCATTATACTGTATGGAAGGCAATGAAGTGCCCATTATACTGTAGCGAGCAATATGAAGGGCCATTATACTGTATGGAGCACTATGTGGGCATATTATACTGTATGGAGCACTATGTGGGGCCATTATTCTGTATGGAGGACTATGTGGGGCCCATTATTCTGTATGGAGCACTATGTGGGGCCCATTATTCTTTATGGAGCACTATGTGTGGCCCATTACACTGTACATAGCACTATGTGAGGCCATTACACTGTGTGGAGCACTATGTGGGGCCATTACACTGTGTGGAGCACTATGTGGGGCCATTACACTGTGTGGAGCACTATGTGGGGCCATTACACTGTGTGGAGCACTATGTGGGGCCATTACATTGTGTGGAGCACTATGTGGGGTCATTACACTGTGTGGAGCACTATGTGGGGCCATTACACTGTGTGGAGCACAATGTGGGGCCATTACACTGTGTGGAGCACTATGTGGGGCCATTATTCTGTATGGAAGACTATGTGGGTCCCATTATTCTATGTGGCGGACTATGTGGGTCCCATTATTCTGTATGGAGGACTATGTAGGTCCCATTATTCTGTATGGAGGACTATGTGGGTCCCATTATTCTGTATGGAGCAGTATGTGGGTCCCATTATTCTGTATGGAGCACTATGTGGGGCCCATTATTCTGTATGGAGCACTATGTGGGGCCCATTATTCTTTATGGAGCACTATGTGGGGCCCATTATTCTGTATGGAGCACTATGTGGGGCCCATTATTCTGTACGGATTACTATGTGGGGCCTTTATACTGCATTGACGACTATGTGGGGCCATTATTCTGTATGGAGGACTATGTGGCGTCACTATACTGTATGGAGCACTATGTGAGGCCATTCTACTGTATGGAAAGCAATGCAGGGACAATTATACTGTATGGAGGACTTTGTGAGGCCCATTATTCTGTATGGAGAACTATGTGGGGTGATTACACTGTATGGAGCACTATGTGAGGCCATTATACCGTATGGAAGGCAATGAAGTGCCCATTATACTGTATCAAGCAATATGAAGGGCCATTATACTGTATCGAGTACTATGTGGGTATATTACACTGTATGGAGCACTATGTGGGGCAATTAAACTGTATGGAGCACTATGTGGGACAATTAAACTGTATGGAGCACTATGTGAGGCCATTATACTGTATGGAGCACTATGTGAGGACATTATACTGTATGGAGCACTATGTGAGGCCATTACACTGTATGGAGCACTATGTGGGGCCATTAAACTGTATAGAGTACTATGTGGGGCCATTAAACTGTATGGAGCACTATGTGGGGATATTACACTGTATAGAGCAATATTTGGATCACTATGTGGGGCATTTACACTGTATGAAGCACTATATAGTGCAATTACACTGTGTGGAGCATTATGTGGGGCCATTACACTGTATGCAGGATTATGTGGGTCCATTATACTGTATGGAGGACTATGTGGGGCCATTACACTGTATGGAGCACTATGTGGGGCCATTAAACTGTACGGAGCATTATGTGGGGCAATTACACTGTGTGGAGCACTATGTGGGGCCACTATACTGTGTGGAGGACTATGTGGGGCTATTACAGTATATGAAGCACTATGTGGGGCCATTATACTGTATGGTGGACTATTTTGTGCCCACTATTCTATATGGAGGACTATTTGGGGCCCATTATTCTGTATAGAGGACTATGTGTGCCCATTATACTGTATGGAGGACTATGTGGGCCAATTATACTGTATGGATGACTATGTGGGCCCATTATACTGTATGGAGGGCTATGTGGGCCCATTATACTGTATGGAGCACTATGTCGGGCCATTACACTGCATGGAGGACTATGTCGGGCCATTACACTGTATGGAGCATTATAGCATTATGTCGGGCCATTACACTGTATGGAGCACTATGTGGAGCCATTAAAGGGGTTGTCCACTACTTTATATGACCCCCAATGTATTCCCCCAAGGCCCATAAGTGTTTCTCTAAATACCTCGTGGTGCCTTTTCTGCTGTGAGTGGCGCTATCACTGGCCGCTCACAGGCATCACGTGACCCCCAGCTGCAGCCGACTGACTGAATGGCCTAGGGCCCCTTTGCCGCCCGCCTCGTTAATGTCCTCGGGCCCCCTGTTTTCGGGCCCCTTGGCCGGGCTTTGGCCTCGGGCCCCTTAGCTGCGCTTGCCTGCCTCCTCGGGCCCCTTGGCCTCCCGTCTCGGGAATGGCCTCGGGCCCCTTGGCAGCCTGCCTGGGGAATGGCCTCGGGCCCCTGGTTTCGGGCCCCTTAGCCGGGCTTTGGTTTCTGGCCCCTTGGCCGGGCTTTGGACTCGGGCCCCTTGGCCGAGCTCGCCTGCCCGCCTCGGGCCCTGTGGCCGCCCGCCTCGGGGCCCTTTGCCGCCCGCCTCAGAATGACGTCGGGCCCTTTGGCCGCCCACCTGGGGATGGCCTCGGGCCCCCTGGTTTCAGGCCCCCTGGCCGGGCTTTGGCCTCGGGCTCCTTGGCCGAGCTTGCCTGCCCTCCTTGGGCTCCTTTATCGAGCTTGACTGCCTTCCTCGGGCTCCTTGGCCGCCCGCCTTGGGAATGGCCTCGGGCCCCATGGCCGCCCGCCTCGGGAATGGCCTCGGGCCCCCTGGCCGAGCTTTGGCCTCGGGCCCCTTGGCCGAGCATGCCCGACCGCCTCGGGAAAGGCCTCGGGCCCCCTGGTTTCGGGACTCTTGGCCGGACTTTGGCCTCGGGTCCCCTGGCCGAGCTTGCCTGCCTGACTCGGGGTCCTTGGCAGCCCGACTTGGGAATGGCCTTCGGGCCCCTTGGCCGCCCGCCTAGGGAATTGCGTCGGGCCCTTTGGCTGCCCGCATCGGGAATGTCCTAGGGCCCCCTGGTTTTGGGCCTCTTGGCTGGGCTTTGGCCTCAGGCCCCTTGGCCACCTGCCTGGGGAATGGCCTCGGGCCCCTTGGCTGCCTGCCTCGGGAATGGCCTCTGGCCCCTTGGCCGCCCACTTCGGGAATAGTCTTGGGGAATTTGGCCTCATGCCTCTGGAATGGCCTTGGTCCCACTGATTTCGGGCCCTTTGGGCTTTGGCCTTGGGCCCCTTGGCCGAGCTTGCCTGCCCTCCTCGGTCCCTTTGGCCGCCCGCCTCGGGAATGGCCTCGGGCCCCTTGGCCGCCCGCCTCGGGAAAGCCCTCGCGTCTCTTGGCCGCCCGCCTCGGGAATGGCCTCAGGCCCCTTGGCCGCCCGCCTCGGGAATGGCCTCGGGTCCCTTGGCCGCCCGCCTCAGGAATGGCCTCGGGCCCCTTGGCCGCCCGCCTCAGGAATGGACTCGGGTCCCTTGGCCGCCCGCCTCGGGAATGGCCTCGGGCCCCTTGCACGCCCGCCTTGGGAATGGCCTCGGGCCCCTTGGCCGCCCGCCTCGGGAATGGCCTCCGGCCCCTTGGCCGCCCGCCTCGGGCCCCCTTGTTTCGGGCCACTTGGCCGGGCTTTGGCCGAGCTTGCCTGCCTGCCTCGTGTATGGCCTCAGGCCCCTTGGCCGCCCGCCTCGGAAATGGACTCGGGCCCCTTGGCCACCCGCCTTGGTAATGGCCTCGGGCCCCTTGGCCGCCCACCTCGGGAATGGCCTCTTTATCCCTGGTTTCGGGCCCCCTGGCCGATATTGCCTGCCTGCCTCGGCGAGGTCCTCGGCCGCCCGCCTCGGGCCACCTGGCCGAGCTTTGGCCTCGGGCCTCTTGGCCGAGCTTGCCTGCCCTCCTCGGGCCCCTCCGCCGCCCGTCTCGGGAATGGCCTCGGGCCCATTGGCCGTCAGTCTCGGGAATGGCCTTGGGCCCCTTGGCGCCGACCTCGGTCCCCTTGGCCGCCCGCCTCTGGAATGGCCTCGGTCCCCCTGGATTCGGGCCCTTTGGCCAGGCTTTGGCCTCGGGCCCCTTGGCCGCCCGCCTCGGGAATGGCCTCGGGCCTCTTGGCCGCCTGCCTCGGGAATTGCCTCGAGCCCCTTGGCCGCCCACTTCGGGAATGGCCTCGGGCCCTTGGCCGCCCGCCTCTGGAATGGCCTCGGTCCCCCTGGTTTCGGGCCCTTTGGCCGGACTTTGGCCTCGGGCTCCTTGGCCAAGCTTGCCTGCCCTCCTCGGGCCCCTTGGTCGCTCGCCTTTGGAATGGCCTCGGGCCCCTTGGCCGCAAGCCTCGGGAAAGGCTTCAGAGCCCCTGGTTCCGGGCCCCTTGGCCGGACTTTGGCGTTGGGGCCCCTTGGCCGCCCGCCTCGGAAATGGACTCAGGCCCCTTGGCCACCCGCCTTGGTAATGGCCTCGGGCCCCTTGGCGCCCGCCTCGGGAATGGCCTCGGTATCCCTGGTTTCGGGACCCCTGGCCGATCTTGCCTGCCTGCCTCGGCGAGGTCCTCGGCCGCCCGCCTCGGGAATGGCCTCGGGCCCCTTGGCCGCCCACCTCGTGAATGGCGTCGGGCCCTTTGGTCACCCGCCTCGGGAATGGCCTCGAGCCCACCCGTTTTGGGCCCCTTGGCCGGGCTTTGGCCTCGGGCCCCTTGGCCGCCCGCCTTGGAAATGGCCTCGGGCCCCTTGGCCACCCACCCGCCTCGGGAATGGCCTCGGGCCCCTTGGCCGCCCGCCTCGGGAATGGCCTCGGTCCCCCTGGTTCCGGGCCCCTTGGCCGGACTTTGGCGTTGGGGCCCCTTGGCCGCCCGCCTCGGAAATGGACTCAGGCCCCTTGGCCACCCGCCTTGGTAATGGCCTCGGGCCCCTTGGCGCCCGCCTCGGGAATGGCCTCGGTATCCCTGGTTTCGGGACCCCTGGCCGATCTTGCCTGCCTGCCTCGGCGAGGTCCTCGGCCGCCCGCCTCGGGAATGGCCTCGGGCCCCTTGGCCGCCCACCTCGTGAATGGCGTCGGGCCCTTTGGTCACCCGCCTCGGGAATGGCCTCGAGCCCACCCGTTTTGGGCCCCTTGGCCGGGCTTTGGCCTCGGGCCCCTTGGCCGCCCGCCTTGGAAATGGCCTCGGGCCCCTTGGCCACCCACCCGCCTCGGGAATGGCCTCGGGCCCCTTGGCCGCCCGCCTCGGGAATGGCCTCGGTCCCCCTGGTTTCGGGCCCCCTGGCTGATGTTGCCTGCCTGCCTCGGCCACAACAGCACTGAGTTTGTCAGCGACCACCACCACAGCAGCACAGAGTATGTCAGCGAATCCACCACCACAGCAGCACAGAGTATGAGAACGACCAACACAGCAGAACAGCGACCTCACCACAGCAGCGCTGACAGAGTATGTCAGCAGCCCCAGCACAGCAGAACAGAGTATAACAGCGAGTCTATTACAGCAGCACAGAGTATGTCAGCGACCCCGCCACAGCAGCACAGAGTATAACAGTGACTCCGGTCCTCGGCCACCGGCCCCGGGAATGTCTCGGGGCCCTTGGCCGCCCGCCTCGGGAATGTTGTTGGGTCCTTTGGTCGCCCGCCTCGGGAATGGCATCGGGCCCCCCCCCGCTAAGGGCCCCTTGGCCGGGCTTTGGCCTTGGGTCCCTTGGCCACCCGCCTCGGGAATGGACTCAGGCCACTTGGCCGACCCGCCTCGGGAATGGCCTCGGGCCCTTTAGCCGCCCGCCTCGGGAAAGGCCTCGGGCCCCTTGGCCGCCCGCCTCGGGAATGGTCTTGGTCCCCTTGGCCGCCCGCCTCGGGCCCCCTGGTTTCATGCCCCTTGGCCGGGCTTTGGCCTCGGGCCCCTTGGCCGCCCGCCTCGGAAATGGCCTCGGGCCCCTTGGCCACCCGCCTCGGGAATGGCCTCAGGCCATTTGGCCGCCCGGGAATGGCATTCGTCCCTTTGGTCGCACGCCTCGGGAATGGCATTGGGCCCCCCCGTTTCGGGCCCCTTGGCCGGGCTTTTGCCTCGGGCCCCTTGGCCGCCCGCCTCGGAAATGGCCTCGGGCCCCTTGGCCACCCGCCTCGGGAATGGCCTCAGGCCATTTGGCCGCCCGCCTCGGGAATGGCCTCGGGCCCCTTGGCCGCCAGACTCGGGAATGGCCTCGGGCCCCTTGGCCGCCCGCTTCGGATATGGCCTTGGGCCCTTTGGCCACCCGCCTCGGGCCCCTTGGCTGCCCACCTCGGGAATGGCCTCGGGCCCCTTGGCCGCCCACCTCGGGAATGGCCTCGGGGCCCTTGGCCGCCCGCCTTGGGAATGGCGTTGGGCCCTTTGGTCACCCACCTCGGGAATAGCATCGGGTCCCTTCTCGTTTTGGGCCCCTTGGCCGGGCTTTGGCCTCGGGCCCCTTGGCCTCCCACCTCGGAAATGGCCTCGGGCCCCTTGGCCACCCGACTCGGGAATGGCCTCAGGCCACTTGGCCGCCCGCATCGGGAATGGCTTTGGGCCCATTGGCCGCCTGTCTCGGGAATGGCCTCGGGCCCCTTGGCCGCCCACCTCGGGAATGGTCTTGGTCCCCTTGGCCGCCCGCCTCGGGAATGGCTTCGGGCCCATTGGCCGCCTGCCTCGGGAATGGCCTCGGGCCCCTTGGCCGCCCGCCTCGGGAATGGTCTTGGTCCCCTTGGCCGCCCGCCTCGGGAATGGCCTCGGGCCCCCTGGTTTCATGCCGCTTGGCCGAGCTTTGGCCTCGGGCCCCTTGGCCGAGCTTGCTTGCCCTCCTCGGGCTACTTGGCCGAGCTTGCCTGCCCCCCTCGGGCTCCTTAACCGCCCACCTTGGGAATTGCCTCGGGCCCCTTACCGCCGCCCTCCTCGGGAATGGCCTCGGGCCCCCTGGCCGAGCTTTGGCCTCGGGCCCCTTGGCCGAGCTGGCCTACCCTCCTCGGGCCCCTTGGCCGTCCGCCTCGGGAATGGCCTCGGGCCCCTTGGCCGCCCGCCTCGGCAATGGCCTTGGGCCACTTGGCCGCCCACCTCGGGAAAGGCCTCGGGCTCCTTGGCCGCCCGCCTCTGGAATGGCCTTGGTCCCCCTGTTTTCGGGCCCTTTGGCCGGGCTTTGGCCTTGGGCCCCTTGGCTGCCCGCCTTGGGAATGGCCTCGGGCCCCTTGGCCGCCTGCCTCGGGAATGGCCTCGAGCCCCTTGGCCACCCACTTCGGGAATGGCCTCGGGCCCCTTTGCCGCCCGCCTCGGGAATGGCCTCGGGCCCCCTGGTTTCATGCCCCCTGGCCGAGCTTTGGCCTCGGGCCCCTTGGCCGAGCTGGCCTACCCTCCTCGGGCCCCTTGGCCGTCCGCCTCGGGAATGGCCTCGGGCCCCTTGGCCGCCCGCCTCGGCAATGGCCTTGGGCCACTTGGCCGCCCACCTCGGGAAAGGCCTAGGGCGCCTTGGCCGCCCGCCTCTGGAATTGCCTTGGTCCCCCTGTTTTCGGGCCCTTTGGCCGGGCTTTGGCCTCGGGCCCCTTGGCCGCCCGCCTCGGGAATGGCCTCGGGCCCCTTGGCCACCTGCCTCGGGAATGGCCTCGAGCCCCTTTGCTGCGCACCTCTGGAATGACCTCGGTCCCCCTGGTTTTGGCCCCTTTGGCCGGGCTTTAGCCTCGGGCCCCTTGGCCGAGCTTGCCTGCTCTCCTCGGGCCCCTTGGTCGCCCACTTCGGGAATGGCCTCGGGTCCCTTGGCTGCCCGCCTAGGGAAAGGCTTCAGACCCCCTGGTTTTGGGCCCCTTGGAAGGACTTTGGACTCGGGCCCCTTGGCCGCCCGCCTCGGAAATGGACTCGGGCCCCTTGGCCACACGCCTTGGTAATGGCTTCGGGCCCCTTGGCCGCCCGCCTCGGGAATGGCCTCGGTATCTCTGGTTTCGGGCCCCCTGGCCGATCTTGCCTGCCTGCCTTGGCCACAACAGCACTGAGTTTGTCAGCGACCACTACCACAGCAGCACAGACTATGTCAGCGAATCCCCCACCACAGCAGCATAGAGTATGAGAACGACCACCACAGCAGAACAGAGTATAACAGCGAGTCTACTACAGCTGCACAGAGTATGTCAGCAACCCCGCCACAGCAGCACAGAGTATAACAGTGACTCTGGTCCTCGGCCGCCGGCCTTGGGAATGGCCTCGAGGCCCTTGGCCGCCCGCCTCGGGAATGGCCTCGGGCCCCTTGGCCGCCCGCCTAGGGAAAGGCTTCGGGCCCCCTGGTTTTGGGCCCTTTGGCCGGGCTTTGGCCTCGGGCCCCTTGACCGCCCGCCTCGGAAATGGACTTGCGCCCTATGGCCACCCGCCTCGGGCCCCTTGGCCGCCCGCCTCGGGAATGGAGTCGGGCCCCCTGGTTTCTGTCCCCTTGGCCAGGCTTTGGCCTCGGGCCCCTTGGCCGCCCGCCTCGGAAATGGCCTCGGGCCCCTTGGACACACACCCACCTAGGGAATGGCCTCGGGCCCCTTGGCCGTCCGCCACGGGAATGGTCTCGGTCCCCCTGGTTTTGGGCCCCCTGGCAGATCTTGCCTGCCTGCCCGACGGCCACAACAGCACTGAGTTTGTCAGCGACCACCACCACAGAAGCACAGAGTATGTCAGCGAATCCACCACCACAGTAGCACAGAGTGTGAGAATGACCACCACAGCAGAACAGCGACCTCACCACAGCAGCATAGAGTATGTCAGAGGCCCCAGCGCAGCAGAACAGAGTAAGACAGCGAGTCTACTACAGCAGCACAGAGTATGTCAGCGACCCCGCCACAGCAGCACAGAGTATAACAGTGACTCCGGTCCTCGGCCGCCGGCCTCGGGAATGGCCTCGGGCCCCTTGGCCGCTCGCCTCATGAATGGCGTTGGGCCCTTTGGCCGCCCACCTCGGTAATGGCATCGGGCCCCCCCCGTTTCGGGCCCCTTGGCCGGGCTTTAGTCTCAGGCCCCTTGGCCGCCCGCCTCGGAAATGGCCTCGGGCCCCTTGGCCATCCGCCTCGGTAATGGCCTCGGGCTACTTGGCCGCCCGCCTCGGGAATGACCTTGGTCCCCTTGGCCGCCCGCCTCGGGAATGGCCTCGGGCCCCCTGGTTTCATGCCCCTTGGCCGGGCTTTGGCCTCGGGCCCCTTGGCCGAGCTTGCCTGCCCTCATAGGGCTCCATGGTTGAGCTTGCCTGCCCTCCTCGGGCTACTTGGCTGCCCGCCTCGGGAATGGCCTCGGGCCCCCTGGCCGAGCTTTGGACTCGTGCCCCTTGGCCGAGCTTGCCTGCCCACCTCAGTCCCCTTGGCCGCCTGCCTCGGTAATGGCCTTGGGCCCCTTGGCCGCCCGAGTTGGTATTGGCCTTGTGCCCCTTGGCTGCCCACCTCGGGAATGGCATCGGGCCCCTTGGCCGCCGGCCTCTGAAATGGCCTCGGTCCCCCTGGTTTCGGGCCCTTTGGCCGGGCTTTGGCCTCGGGCTCCTTGGCCAAGCTCGCCTGCCCTCCTCGGGAATGGCATCGGGCCCCTTGGCCGCCCGCCTCTGAAATGGCCTCGGTCCCCCTGGTTTCGGGCCCTTTGGCCGCACTTTGGCCTTGGGCCCCTTGGCCGCCCGCCTCGGCAATGGCCTCGGGCCCCTTGGCCGCCTGCCTCGGGAATGGACTCGAGCCCCTTGGGTGCCCACTTCGGGAATGGTCTCGTGCCCCTTGGCCGCCCGCCTCTGGAATGGCCTCGCTCCCCCTGGTTTCGGGCCCTTTGGCCGCGCTTTGGCCTCGGGTCCCTTGGCCGAGCTTGCCTTCACTCCTCGGGCCCCTTGGTCTCCTGCCTCGGGAATGGCCTCGGGCCCCTTGGCCGCCCACCTCGGGATTGGCCTCGGGCCCCCTTGTTTTGGGCCCCTTGGCCGGGCTTTGGCCGAGCTTGCCTGCCCGCCTCGTGAATGGCCTCAGGCCCCTTGGCCGCCCGCCTCGAGTATGGCCTCGGGCCCCTTGGCCGCCCACCTCGGGAATGGCCTCAGGCCCCTTGGCCGCCCGCCTCTGGAATGGCCTCGGGCCCCCTGGTTTCGGGCCCCTTGGCCGAGCTTTGGCCTCGGGCCCCTTGGCCACCCGCCTCAGGAATGGCCTCGGGCACCTTGGCCACCCGCCTCGGAAATGGCCTCAGACCTCTGGTTTCGGGCCCCTTGGCCAGGCTTTGGCCTCCGGCCCCTTGGCTGTGCATGCCTGCCTCCTCGGGCCCCTTGGCCTCCCGCATCGGGCCCCTTGGTCGCCAGCCTCGAGAATTGCCTCGGGCCCCCTGGTTTCGGGCCCCTTGGCCTTTCTTTGGCCTCGGGCTCCTTGGCCGAGCTTGCCTGCCCTCCTTGAGCACCATGGCCGAGCTTGCCTGTCCTATTCGGGCCCCTTGGCCGAGCTTGCCTTCACTCCTCGGGCCCCTTGGTCTCCTGCCTCGGGAATGGCCTCGGGCCCCTTGGCCGCTCACCTCGGGATTGGCCTCGGGCCCCCTTGTTTCGGGCCCCTTGGCCGGGCATTGGTCGAGCTTGCCTGCCCTCCTCGAGAATGGCCTCGGGCCCCTTGGCCACCCACCTCGGGAATGGCCTCAGGCCCCTTGGCCGCCCGCCTCTGGAATGGCCTCGGGCCCCCTGGTTTCGGGCCCCTTGCCCGAGCTTTGGCCTCGGGCCCCTTGGCCACCCGCCGCCTCAGGAATGGCCTCGGGCACCTTGGCCGCCCGCCTCGGAAATGGCCTCAGGCCCCTGGTTTCGGGCCCCTTGGCCGGGCTTTGGCCTCCGGCCCCTTGGCTGTGCTTGCCTGCCTCCTCGGGCCCCTTGGCCTCCCGCATCGGGCCCCTTGGTCGCCCGCCTCGAGAATTGCCTCGGGCCCCCTGGTTTCGGGCCCCTTGGCCGGGCTTTGGTTTCGGGCCCCTTGGCCTTTCTTTGGCCTCTGGCTCCTTGGCCGAGCTTGCCTGCTCTCCTTGGGCTCCTTGGCCGAGCTTGCCTGTTCTATTCGGGCTCCTTGGCCGCCTGCCTCGGGAATGGCCTCGGGCCCCTTGGACACACGTCTCGGGAATGGCCTCTGGCCTCTTGGCCGCCCGCCTCGGAATGACATCGGGCCCTTTGGCCGTCCGCCTCGGGAATGGCCTCGGGCCCCCTGGTTTCATGCCCCATGGCCGGGCCTTGGCGTCGGGCACCTTTGCCGAGCTTGCCTGCCCTCCTTGGGCTCCTTGGCAGAGCTTGCCTGCCCTATTCGGGCTCCTTGGCCGCCTGCCTCGGGAATGGCCTGGGGCCCCTTGGCCGCACGCCTCGGGAATGGCCTCGGGCCCCCTGGCCGAGCTTTGGCCTCTGGCCTCTTGGCCGAGCTTTCCTGCCCTCCTCGGGTTCCTTGGCCGCCCGCCTCGGGAATGGCCTCGGGCCCCTTGGCCGTCAGCCTCGGGAATGGCCTTGGGCCCCTTGGCCGCCCAACTCGGGAATGGCCACGGGCCCCTTGGCCACCCGCCTCTGGAATGGCCTCGGTCCCCCCTGGTTTCGGGCCCTTTGGCCAGGCTGACGGCCAAGGGCCCCTTTGCCGCCCTCCTCGGGAATGGCCTCGGGCCCCTTGGCTGCCTGCCACAGGAATGGCCTCGAGCCCCTTGGCCGCCCACTTCGGGAATGGCCTCGGACCCTTGGCCGCCCGCCTCTGGAATGGCCTCGGTCCCCCTGGTTTCGGGCCCTTTGGCCGGGCTTTGGCCTCGGGCCCCTTGGCCGAGCTTGCCTGCCCACCTAGGGCTCCTTGGTTGAGCTTGCCTGCCCTCCTCAGGGTCCTTGGTTGCCCGCCTCGGGAATGGCTTCGGGCCACCTGGCCGAGCTTTGGACTCGTGCCCCTTGGCCGAGCTTGCCTGCCCACCTCGGTCCCCTTGGCCGCCTGCCTCGGTAATGGCCTTGGGCCCCTTGGCCACCCTAGTTGGGATTGGCCTTTGGCCCCTTGGCCGCCCACCTCGGGAATGGCATCGGGCCCCTTGGCCGCTCGCCTCTGAAATGGCCTCGGTCCCCCTGGTTTCGGGCCCTTTGGCCGCGCTTTGGCCTTGGGCCCCTTGACCGCCCGCCTCGGCAATGGCCACGGGCCCCTTGGCCGCCTGCCTCGGGAATGGACTCGAGCCCCTTGGCTGCCCACTTCGGGAATGGCATTGTGCCCCTTGGTCGCCCGCCTCTGGAATGGCCTCGCTCGCCCTGGTTTCGGGCCCTTTGGCCGCGCTTTGGCCTCGGGCCCCTTGGCCGAGCTTGCCTTCACTCCTCGGGCCCCTTGGTCTCCTGCCTCGGGAATTGGTTTCGGGCCCCTTGGCCTTTCTTTGGCCTCGGGCTCCTTGGCCGAGCTTGCCTGCCCTCCTTGGGCACCATGGCCGAGCTTGCCTGTCCTATTCGGGCTCCTTGGCCGCCAGCCTCGGTAATGGCCTCGGGCCCCTTGGCCGCACGCCTCGGGAATGGCCTCTGGCCTCTTGGCCGCCCGACTCGGAATGACATCGGGCCCTTTGGCCGTCCGCCTCGGGAATGGCCTCGGGCCCCCTGGTTTCATGCCCCATGGCCGGGCTTTGGCCTCGGGCACCTTGGCCGAGCTTGCCTGCCCTCCTTGGGCTCCTTGGCAGAGCTTGCCTGCCCTATTCGGGCTCCTTGGCCGCCGGCCTCGGGAATGGCCTCGGGCCCCCTGGTTTCGGCCCCTTTGGCCGGGCTTTGGCCTCGGGCCCCTTGGCCGAGCTTGCCTGCCCTCCTCGGGTCCCTTGGTCACTTCGGAAATGGCCTTGGGCCGTTTGGCCACCCGCCTCGGGCCCCTTGGCCGCCCGCCTCGGGAATGGCCTCGGTCTCCCTGGTTTCGGGCCCTCTGGCCGATCTTCCCTGCCTGCCTCGGCGAGGTCCTCGGCCGCCCGCCTCGGGAATGGCGTCGGGCCCTTTGGCCGCCCGCCTCGGGAATGGCGTCGGGCCCCCTGGTTTCTGTCCCCTTGGCCAGGCTTTGGCCTCGGGCCCCTTGGCCATCCGCCTCGGGAATTGCCTCGGGCTACTTGGCCGCCCGCCTCGGCAATGACCTTGGTCCCCTTGGCCGCCCGCCTCGGGAATGGCCTTGGGCCCCCTGGTTTCATGCCCCTTGGCCGGGCTTTGGCCTCGGGCCCCTTGGCCGAGCTTGCCTGCCCTCCTAGGGCTCCTTGGTTGAGCTTGCCTGCCCTCCTCGGGGTCCTTGGCTGCCCGCCTCGGGAATGGCCTCGGGCCTCCTGGCCGAGCTTTGGACTCGTGCCCCTTGGCCGAGCTTGCCTGCCCACCTCGGTCCCCTTGGCCGCCTGCCTCGGTAATGGCCTTGGGCCCCTTGGCCGCCCGAGTTGGGATTGGCCTTGGGCCCCTTGGCCGCCCACCTCGGGAATGGCATCGGGCCCCTTGGCCGCTCGCCTCTGAAATGGCCTCGGTCCCCCTGGTTTCGGGCCCTTTGGCCGCGCTTTGGCCTTGGGCCTCTTGGCCGCCCACCTCGGCAATGGCCTCGGGCCCCTTGGCCGCCTGCCTCGGGAATGGACTCGAGCCCCTTGGCTGCCCACTTCGGGAATGGCCTCGTGCCCCTTGGTCGCCCGCCTCTGGAATGGCCGCGCTCGCCCTGGTTTCTGGCCCTTTGGCCGCGCTTTGGCCTCGGGCCCCTTGGCCGAGCTTGCCTTCACTCCTCGGGCCCCTTGGTCTCCTGCCTCGGGAATGGCCTCGGGCCCCTTGGCCGCCCACCACGGGATTGGCCTCGGGCCCCCTTGTTTCGGGCCCCTTGGCCGGGCTTTGGTCGAGCTTGCCTGCCCGCCTCGTGAATGGCCTCAGGCCCCTTGGCCGCCCTCCTCGAGAATGGCCTCGGGCCCCTTGGCCACCCACCTCGGGAATGGCCTCAGGCCCCTTGGCCGCCCGCCTCTGGAATGGCCTCGGGCCCCCTGGTTTCGGGCCCCTTGGCCGAGCTTTGGCCTCGGGCCCCTTGGCCACCCGCCTCAGGAATGGCCTCGGGCACCTTGGCCGCCCGCCTCGGAAATGGCCTCAGGCCCCTGGTTTCGGGCCCCTTGGCCGGGCTTTGGCCTCCGGCCCCTTGGCTGTGCTTGCCTGTCTCCTCGGGCCCCTTGGTCTCCCGCATCGGGCCTCTTGGTCGCCCGCCTTGAGAATTGCCTCGGGCCCCCTGGTTTCGGGCCCCTTGGCCGGGCTTTGGTTTCGGGCCCCTTGGCCTTTCTTTGGCCTCGGGCTCCTTGGCCGAGCTTGCCTGCTCTCCTTGGGCTCCTTGGCCGAGCTTGCCTGTTCTATTCGGGCTCCTTGGCCGCCTGCCTCGGGAATGGCATCGGGCCCCTTGGACACACGCCTCGGGAATGGCCTCGGTCCCCCTGGTTTCGGGCCCCCTGGCCGATGTTGCCTCCTGCCTCGGCCACAACAGCACTGAGTTTGTCAGCGACCACCACCACAGCAGCACAGAGTATGTCAGCGAATCCACCACCACAGTAGCACAGAGTATGAGAATGACCACCACAGCAGAACAGCGACCTCACCACAGCAGCATAGAGTATGTCAGAGGCCCCAGCGCAGCAGAACAGAGTAAGACAGCGAGTCTACTACAGCAGCACAGAGTATGTCAGCGACCCCGCCACAGCAGCACAGAGTATAACAGTGACTCCGGTCCTCGGCCGCCGGCCTCGGGAATGGCCTCGGGCCCCTTGGCCGCCCGCCTCGGGAATGGCGTTGGGCCCTTTGGCCGCCCACCTCGGGAATGGCATCGGGCCCCCCCGTTTCGGGCCCCTTGGCCGGGCTTTGGTCTCAGGCCCCTTGGCCGCCCGCCTCGGAAATGGCCTCGGGCCCTTTGGCCATCCGCCTCGGGAATTGCCTCGGGCTACTTGGCCGCCCGCCTCGGGAATGACCTTGGTTCTCTTGGCCGCCCGCCTTGGGAACGGCCTCGGGCCCCCTGGTTTCATGCCCCTTGGCCGGGCTTTGGCCTCGGGCCCCTTGGCCGAGCTTGCCTGCCCTCCTAGGGCTTCTTGGTTGAGCTTGCCTGCCCTCCTCGGGCTCCTTGGCTGCCCGCCTCGGGAATGACCTCGGGCCCCCTGGCCGAGCTTTGGACTCGTGCCCCTTGGCCGAGCTTGCCTGCCCACCTCGGTCCCCTTGGCCGCCTGCCTCAGTAATGGCCTTGGGCCCCTTGGCCACCCGAGTTGGGATTGGCCTTGGGCCCCTTGGCCACCCACCTCGGGAATGGCATCGGGCCCCTTGGCCGCTCGCCTCTGAAATGGCCTCGGTCCCCCTGGTTTCGGGCCCTTTGGTCGCGCTTTGGCCTTGGGCCCCTTGGCCGGCCGCCTCGCCAATGGCCTCGGGTCACTTGGCCGCCTGCCTCGGGAATGGACTCGAGCCCCTTGGCTGCCCACTTCGGGAATGGCCTCGTGCCCCTTGGTCGCCCGCCTCTGGAATGACCTCGCTCACCCTGGTTTCTGGCCCTTTGGCCGCGCTTTGGCCTCGGGTCCCTTGGCCGAGCTTGCCTTCACTCCTCGGGCCCCTTGGTCTCCTGCCTCAGGAATGGCCTCGGGCCCCTTGGCCGCCCACCTCGGGATTGGCCTCGGGATTGGCCTCGGGCCCCCTTGTTTCGGGCCCCTTGGCCGGGCTTTGGTCGAGCTTGCCTGCCCGCCTCGTGAATGGCCTCAGGCCTCTTGGCCGCCCGCCTCGAGAATGGCCTCGGGCCCCTTGGCCGCCCACCTCGGGAATGGCCTCAGGCCCCTTGACCACCCGCCTCTGGAATGGCCTCGGGCCCCCTGGTTTCGGCCCCTTGGCCGAGCTTTGGCCTCGGGCCCCTTGGCCACCCGCCTCAGGAATGGCCTCGGGCACCTTGGCCGCCTGCCTCGGAAATGGCCTCAGGCCTCTGGTTTCGGGCCCCTTGGCCGGGCTTTGGCCTCCGGCCTCTTGGCTGTGCATGCCTGCCTCCTCGGGCCCCTTGGCCTCCCGCATCGGGCCCCTTGGTCGCCCGCCTCGAGAATTGCCTCGGGCCCCCTGGCTTCGGGCCCCTTGGCCGGGCTTTGGTTTCGGGCCCCTTGGCCTTTCTTTGGCCTCGGGCTCCTTGGCCGAGCTTGCCTGCCCTCCTTGGGCACCATGGCCGAGCTTGCCTGTCCTATTCGGGCTCCTTGGCCGCCAGCCTCGGTAATGGCCTCGGGCCCCTTGGCCGCACGCCTCGGGAATGGCCTCTGGCCTCTTGGCCGCCCGACTCGGAATGACATCGGGCCCTTTGGCCGTCCGCCTCGGGAATGGCCTCGGGCCCCCTGGTTTCATGCCCCATGGCCGGGCTTTGGCCTCGGGCACCTTGGCCGAGCTTGCCTGCCCTCCTTGGGCTCCTTGGCAGAGCTTGCCTGCCCTATTCGGGCTCCTTGGCCGCCGGCCTCGGGAACGGCCTCGGGCCCCCTGGTTTCGGCCCCTTTGGCCGGGCTTTGGCCTCGGGCCCCTTGGCCGAGCTTGCCTGCCCTTCTCGGGTCCCTTGGTCGCTTCGGAAATGGCCTTGGGCCGTTTGGCCACCCGCCTCGGGCCCCTTGGCCGCCCGCCTCGGGAATGGCCTCGGTCTCCCTGGTTTCGGGCCCTCTGGCCGATCTTCCCTGCCTGCCTCGGCGAGGTCCTCGGCCGCCCGCCTCGGGAATGGCGTCGGGCCCTTTGGCCGCCCGCCTCGGGAATGGCGTCGGGCCCCCTGGTTTCTGTCCCCTTGGCCAGGCTTTGGCCTCGGGCCCCTTGGCCATCCGCCTCGGGAATTGCCTCGGGCTACTTGGCCGCCCGCCTCGGGAATGACCTTGGTCCCCTTGGCCGCCCGCCTCGGGAATGGCCTTGGGCCCCCTGGTTTCATGCCCCTTGGCCGGGCTTTGGCCTCGGGCCCCTTGGCCGAGCTTGCCTGCCCTCCTAGGGCTCCTTGGTTGAGCTTGCCTGCCCTCCTCGGGCTCCTTGGCTGCCCGCCTCGGGAATGGCCTCGGGCCCCCTGGCCGAGCTTTGGACTCGTGCCCCTTGGCCGAGCTTGCCTGCCCACCTCGGTCCCCTTGGCCGCCTGCCTCGGTAAATGGCCTTGGGCCCCTTGGCCGCCCGAGTTGGGATTGGCCTTGGGCCCCTTGGCCGCCCACCTCGGAAATGGCATCGGGCCCCTTGGCCGCTCGCCTCTGAAATGGCCTCGGTCCCCCTGGTTTCGGGCCCTTTGGCCGCGCTTTGGCCTTGGGCCCTTTGGCCGCCCGCCTCGGCAATGGCCTCGGGCCCCTTGGCCGCCTGCCTCGGGAATGGACTCGAGCCCCTTGGCTGCCCACTTCGGGAATGGCCTCGTGCCCCTTGGTCGCCCGCCTCTGGAATGGCCGCGCTCGCCCTGGTTTCTGGCCCTTTGGCCGCGCTTTGGCCTCGGGCCCCTTGGCCGAGCTTGCCTTCACTCCTCGGGCCCCTTGGTCTCCTGCCTCGGGAATGGCCTCGGGCCCCTTGGCCGCCCTCCTCGAGAATGGCCTCGGGCCCCTTGGCCACCCACCTCGGGAATGGCCTCAGGCCCCTTGGCCGCCCGCCTCTGGAATGGCCTCGGGCCCCCTGGTTTCGGGCCCCTTGGCCGAGCTTTGGCCTCGGGCCCCTTGGCCACCCACCTCAGGAATGGCCTCGGGCACCTTGGCCGCCCGCCTCGGAAATGGCCTCAGGCCCCTGGTTTCGGGCCCCTTGGCCGGGCTTTGGCCTCCGGCCCCTTGGCTGTGCTTGCCTGTCTCCTCGGGCCCCTTGGTCTCCCGCATCGGGCCTCTTGGTCGCCCGCCTTGAGAATTGCCTCGGGCCCCCTGGTTTCGGGCCCCTTGGCCTTTCTTTGGCCTCGGGCTCCTTGGCCGAGCTTGCCTGCTCTCCTTGGGCTCCTTGGCCGAGCTTGCCTGTTCTATTCGGGCTCCTTGGCCGCCTGCCTCGGGAATGGCCTCGGGCCCCTTGGACACACGCCTCGGGAATGGCCTCGGTCCCCCTGGTTTCGGGCCCCCTGGCCGATGTTGCCTCCTGCCTCGGTCACAACAGCACTGAGTTTGTCAGCGACCACCACCACAGCAGCACAGAGTATGTCAGCGAATCCACCACCACAGTAGCACAGAGTATGAGAATGACCACCACAGCAGAACAGCGACCTCACCACAGCAGCATAGAGTATGTCAAAGGCCCCAGCGCAGCAGAACAGAGTAAGACAGCGAGTCTACTACAGCAGCACAGAGTATGTCAGCGACCCCGCCACAGCAGCACAGAGTATAACAGTGACTCCGGTCCTCGGCCGCCGGCCTCGGGAATGGCCTCGGGCCCCTTGGCCGCCCGCCTCGGGAATGGCGTTGGGCCCTTTGGCCGCCCACCTCGGGAATGGCATCGGGCCCCCCCCCGTTTCGGGCCCCTTGGCCGGGCTTTGGTCTCAGGCCCCTTGGCCGCCCGCCTCGGAAATGGCCTCGGGCCCTTTGGCCATCCGCCTCGGGAATTGCCTCGGGCTACTTGGCCGCCCGCCTCGGGAATGACCTTGGTCCCCTTGGCCGCCCGCCTCGGGAATGGCCTCGGGCCCCCTGGTTTCATGCCCCTTGGCAGGGCTTTGGCCTCGGGCCCCTTGGCCGAGCTTGCCTGCCCTCCTAGGGCTCCTTGGTTGAGCTTGCCTGCCCTCCTCGGGCTCCTTGGCTGCCCGCCTCGGGAATGGCCTCGGGCCCCCTGGCCGAGCTTTGGACTCGTGCCCCTTGGCCGAGCTTGCCTGCCCACCTCGGTCCCCTTGGCCGCCTGCCTCAGTAATGGCCTTGGGCCCCTTGGCCACCCGAGTTGGGATTGGCCTTGGGCCCCTTGGCCGCCCACCTCGGGAATGGCATCGGGCCCCTTGGCCGCTCGCCTCTGAAATGGCCTCGGTCCCCCTGGTTTCGGGCCCTTTGGTCGCGCTTTGGCCTTGGGCCCCTTGGCCGGCCGCCTCGGCAATGGCCTCGGGCCCCTTGGCCGCCTGCCTCGGGAATGGACTCGAGCCCCTTGGCTGCCCACTTCGGGAATGGCCTTGTGCCCCTTGGTCGCCCGCCTCTGGAATGGCCTCGCTCGCCCTGGTTTCTGGCCCTTTGGCCGCGCTTTGGCCTCGGGCCCCTTGGCCGAGCTTGCCTTCACTCCTCGGGCCCCTTGGTCTCCTGCCTCAGGAATGGCCTCGGGCCCCTTGGCCGCCCACCTCGGGATTGGCCTCGGGCCCCCTTGTTTCGGACCCCTTGGCCGGGCTTTGGCCGAGCTTGCCTGCCCGCCTCGTGAATGGCCTCAGGCCTCTTGGCCGCCCGCCTCGAGAATGGCCTCGGGCCCCTTGGCCGCCCGCCTCTGGAATGGCCTCGGGCCCCCTGGTTTCGGCCCCTTGGCCGAGCTTTGGCCTCGGGCCCCTTGGCCACCCGCCTCAGGAATGGCCTCGGGCACCTTGGCCGCCCGCCTCGGAAATGGCCTCAGGCCTCTGGTTTCGGGCCCCTTGGCCGGGCTTTGGCCTCTGGCCCCTTGGCTGTGCATGCCTGCCTCCTCGGGCCCCTTGGCCTCCCGCATCGGGCCCCTTGGTCGCCCGCCTCGAGAATTGCCTCGGGCCCCCTGGCTTCGGGCCCCTTGGCCGGGCTTTGGTTTCGGGCCCCTTGGCCTTTCTTTGGCCTCGGGCTCCTTGGCCGAGTTTGCCTGCCCTCCTTGGGCACCATGGCCGAGCTTGCCTGTCCTATTCGGGCTCCTTGGCCGCCAGCCTCGGTAATGGCCTCGGGCCCCTTGGCCGCACCGCTCGGGAATGGCCTCTGGCCTCTTGGCCGCCCGACTCGGAATGACATCGGGCCCTTTGGCCGCCGGCCTCGGGAATGGCCTCGGGCCCCCTGGTTTCGGCCCCTTTGGCCGGGCTTTGGCCTCGGGCCCCTTGGCCGAGCTTGCCTGCCCTCCTCGGGTCCCTTGGTCGCTTCGGAAATGGCCTTGGGCCGTTTGGCCACCCGCCTCGGGCCCCTTGGCCGCCCGCCTCGGGAATGGCCTCGGTCTCCCTGGTTTCGGGCCCTCTGGCCGATCTTGCCTGCCTGCCTCGGCGAGGTCCTCGGCCGCCCGCCTCGGGAATGGCGTCGGGCCCCCTGGTTTCTGTCCCCTTGGCCAGGCTTTGGCCTCGGGCCCCTTGGCCGCACGCCTCGGAAATGGCCTCGGGCCCCTTGGACACACACCCACCTCGGGAATGGCCTCGGGCCCCTTGGCCGCCCGCCTCAGGAATGGCCTCGGTCCCCCTGGTTTCGAGACCCCTGGCCGATCTTGCCTGCCTGCCTCGGCCATAACAGCACTGAGTTTGTCAGCGACCACCACCACCACAGCAGCACAGAGTATGTCAGCGAACCCGCCACAACAGCAGCGCAAAGTATGAGAACGACCACAACAGCAGAACAGCGACGGCACCACAGCAGCACAGAGTATGTCAGCGGCCCCAGCACAGCAGAACAGAGTATGACAGCGAGTCTACTACAGCAGCACAGAGTATGTCAGCGATCCCGCCACAGCAGCACAGAGTATAACAGTGACTCCAGTCTTCGGCCGCCGGCCTCGGGCCCCTTGGCCGCCCGCCTCGGAAATGGCGTTGGGCTCCTTTGCCACCCACCTACCTCAGGAATGGCCTCGGGCCCCTTGGCCGCCTGCCTCAGGAATGGCCTCGGTCCCCCTGGTTTTGGGCCCCCTGGCCGATCTTGCCTATCTGCCTCGGCCACAACAGCACTGAGTTTGTCAGCGACCACTACCACCACAGCAGCACAGAGTATGTCAGCGAATCCACCACCACAGCAGCACAGAGTATGAGAACGACCACCACAGCAGAACAGCGACCTCACCACAGCAGCACAGAGTATGTCAGCGGCCCCAGCACAGCAGAACAGAGTATGACAGCGAGTCTACTACAGCAGCACAGAGTATGTCAGCGATTCCGCCACAGCAGCACAGAGTATAACAGTGACTCCGGTCTTCGGCCGTCGGCCTCGGGAAAGGCCTCGGGCCCCTTGGCCGCCCGCCTCGGGAATGGCGTTAGGCCCTTTGGCCGCCCGCCTCGGGAATGGCATCGGACCCGCCCCCTTTCAGGCCCCTTGGCCGGGCTTTGGCCTCGGCCCCCTTGGCCGAGCTTGCCTGCCCTCCTCGGGACCCTTGGTCGCACGCCTCGGTAATGGCCTCGGGCCCCTTGGCCGCCCGCCTCGGCAAAGGTTTCGGGCCCCTTGGCTGGGCTTTGGCCTCGGGCCCCTTGACCGCCCGCCTCGGAAATGGCCTCGGATCCCTTGGCCACCCGCCTTGGGAATGACCTCGAGCCCCTTGGAAGCCCGCCTCGGGAATGGCCTCGGTCACCCTGGTTTCGGGCCCCCTGGCCGATCTTGCCTGCCTGGCTCGGTGAGGTCCTCGGCCGTCCGCCTCGGGAACGGCTTCGGGCCCCTTGGCCGCCCGCATCGGGAATGGCGTCGGGCCCTTTGGCCGCCCGCTTCGGGAATGGCCTTGGGCCCCCCCGTTTAGGGCCCCTTGGCCGGGCTTTGGCCTCAGGTCCCTTCGCCGGCCGCCTCGGAAATGGCCTCGGGCCCCTTGGCCGCCCGCCTCGGGAATGGCCTCGGGTCCCTTGGCCGCCCGCCTCGGGAATGGCCTCGGGTCCCCTGGCCGAGCTTTGGCCTCAGGCTTCTTGCCGAGCTTGCCTGCCCTCCTCGGGCCCCTTGGCCGCCCGCCTCGGAAATGGCCTCGGGACCCTTGGCCGCCCGCCTCGGGAATGGCCTTGGGCCCCTTGGCCGCTCACCTTGGGAAAGGCCTTGGGCTCCTTGGCCGCCCGCCTCTGGAATAGCCTCGGTCCGCCTGGTTTTGGGCCCTCTGGCCGGGCTTTGGCCTCGGGCCCCTTGGTCGCCCGCCTCGGGAATGGCCTCGGGCCCCTTGCCCGCCTGCCTCGGGAATGGCCTCGAGCCCCTTGGCCACCCACTTCGGGAATGGCCTCGGGCCCCTTGGCCGCCCGCCTCTGGCATGGCCTCGGTCCCCCTGGTTTAAGGGCCCTTTGGCCTGCCCTCCTCGGGCCCCTTGGTCTCCCACTTCGGGAATGGCCTCGGGCCCCTTGGCCGCCCGCCTCGGGAATGGTATCGGGCCCCCCCCATTTCGGGCCCCTTGGCCCTGAGCTTTGGCCTCGGACCCCTTGGCCGCCCGCCTCAGAAATGGAGTCGGGCCCCTTGGCTACCCGCCTCGGGAATGGCCTCGGGCCACTTGGCCGCCCGCCTCGGGAATGGCCTCGAGCCCCTTGGCCGCCCGCCTCGGGAATGGCATCGGGCCCCCTCCAGTTTCGGGCCCCTTGTCCCTGAGCTTTGGCCTCGGACCCCTTGGCCGCCCGCCTCAGAAATGGAGTCGGGCCCCTTGGCTACCCGCCTCGGGAATGGCCTCGGGCCACTTGGCCGCCAACCTCTGGAATGGCATCGGGCCCCCTCCAGTTTCGGGCCCCTTGGCCAGGCTATGGCCTCGGGCCCCTTGGTCGCCCGCCTCGGAAATGGCCTCAGGCCCCTTGGCCACCCGCCTCGAGAATGGCCTCGGGCCACTTGGCCGCCCGCCACGGGAATGGCCTCGGGCCACTTGCCCCCCCGCCTCGGGAATGGCCTCGGTCTCCTTGGCCGCTCGCCTCGGGAATGGCCTTGGTCCCCTTGGCCGCCCGCCTCGTGAATGGCCTCGGGCCCCCTGGTTTCATGCCCCTTGGCCGAGCTTGCCTGCCCTCCTCGGGCTTCTTGGCTGAGCTTGCCTGACCTCCTCAGGCTCCTTGGCCGCCCGCCTCGGGAATTGCCTCGGGCCCCTTGGCTGCCCGCCTCGGGAATGGCCTCGGGCCCCCTTGCCGAGCTTTGGCCTTGAGCACTTTGGCCGAGCTTGCCTGCCCTCCTCGGGCCCCTTAGCAGCCCGCCTCGGGAATGGCCTCGGTCCCCTTGGCCGCCCGCCTCTGGAATGGTGTCAGTCCCCCTGGTTTCGGGGCCCGTGGCCGGGCTTTGGCCTCGGACCCCTTGGCCGCCTGCCTCGGGAATGGTCTCGGGCCCCTTGGCCGCCTGCCTTGGGAATGGCCTCGAGCCCATTGGCCGCACACTTCGGGAATGGCCTCGTGCCCCTTGACCGCCCGCCTTTGGATTGGTCTCGGTCCCCCTGGTTTCGGGCCCTTTGACCGGGCTTTGGCCTTGGGCCCCTTGGCCGAGCTTGCCTGCCCTCCTCTGGACCCTTGGTCGCCTGCCACGGGAATGGCCTCGGGCACCTTGGCTGCCCGCCTCGGAAAAGGTTTCGGGCCCCTTGGCTGGGCTTTGGCCTCGGGCCCCTTTGGAGCCCGCCTCGGAAATGGCCTCAGGCCCCTTGGCCACTCGCCTTGGGAATGGCCTCGGTCACCCTGGTTTCGGGCCCCCTGGCCTATTTTGCCTGCCTGGTTCGGCGAGGTCCTCGGCCGTCCGCCTCGGAAATGGCTTCGGGCCCCTTGGCCGCCCGCCTCGGGAATGGCCTCGGGCTCCTTGGCCGGCCGCCTCTGGAATGGCCTCGGTCCGCCTGGTTTCGGGTCCTTTGGGCGGGCTTTGGCCTCGGGCCCCTTGGCCGAGCTTGCCTGCCCTCCTCTGGACCCTTGGTCGCCCGCCTCGGGAATGTCCTCGGGCCTCTTGGCCGCCCGCCTCGGGAAAGGTTTTGGGCTCCTTGACTGGGCTTTGGCCTCGGGCCCCTTGGCCGTCCGCCTTGGAAATGGCCTCGGGCCCCTTGGCCACCCGCCTTGGGAATGGCCTCGGTCACCCTGGTTTCGGGCCCCCTGGCCGATCTTGCCTGCCTGGTCGGCGAGGTCCTCGGCCGTCCGCCTCGGGAATGGCTTCGGGCCCCTTGGCCGCCCGCCTCGGGAATGGCCTCGGTCCGCCTGGTTTCGGGCCCTTTGGCCGGGCTTTGGCCTCGGGCCCCTTGGCCACCCGCCTCGTGAATGGCCTCGGGGCCCTTACCCGCCTGCCTCGGGAATGGCCTCGAGCCCCTTGGCCACCCACTTCGGGAATGGCCTTGAGCCCCTTGGCCACCCGCCTCTGGCATGGCCTCGGTCCCCCTGGTTTAAGGGCCCTTTGGTCGGGTTTTGGCCTTGGGCCCCTTGGCCGAGCTTGCCTGCCCTCCTCGGGCACCTTGGTCTCCCACTTCGGGAATGGCCTCGGGCCCCTTGGCTGCCCGCCTCGGGAATGGCATCGGGCCCCCCCCGTTTCGGGCCCCTTGGCCCTGGGCTTTGGCCTCGGACCCCTTGGCCGCCCACCTTAGAAATGGAGTCGGGCCCCTTGGCCACCCGCCTCGGGAATGGCCTCGGGCCCCTGGGCCACCCGCCTTGGGAATGGCCTCGGTCACCCTGGTCTCGGGCCCCCTGGCCGATCTTGCCTGCCTGGCTCGGCGAGGTCCTCGGCCGTGTCTCGGGAATGGCTTCGGGCCCCTTGGCCGCCCGCCTCGGGAATGGCCTCGGGCTCCTTGGCCGGCCGCCTCTGGAATGGCCTTGGTCCGCCTGGTTTCGGGCCCTTTGGGCGGGCTTTGGCCTCGGGCCCCTTGGCCACCCGCCTCGTGAATGGCCTCGGGCCCCTTGCCCGCCTGCCTCTGGAATAGCCTCGAGCCCCTTGGTCACCCACAACGGGAATGGCCTCGGGCCCCTTGGCCACCCGCCTCTGGCATGGCCTCGGTCCCCCTGGTTTAAGGGCCCTTTGGCCCGGTTTTGGCCTTGGGCCCCTTGGCCGAGCTTGCCTGCCCTCCTCGGGCCCCTTGGTCTCCCACTTCGGGAATGGCCTCGGGCCCCTTGGCCGCCCGCCTCGGGAATGGCATTGGGCCCCCCCCATTTCGGGCCCCTTGGCCCTGGGCTTTGGCCTTGGACCCCTTGGCCGCCCACCTTAGAAATGGAGTCGGGCCCCTTGGCCACCCGCCTCGGGAATGGCCTCGGGCCCCTGGGCCACCCGCCTTGGGAATGGCCTCGGTCACCCTGGTTTCGGGCCCCCTGGCCGATCTTGCCTGCCTGGTCGGCGAGGTCCTCGGCCGTCCGCCTCGGGAATGGCTTCGGGCCCCTTGGCCGCCCGCCTCGGAAATGGCCTCGGTCCGCCTGGTTTCGGGCCCTTTGGCCGGGCTTTGGCCTCGGGCCCCTTGGCCACCCGCCTCGTGAATGGCCTCGGGCCCCTTACCTGCCTGCCTCGGGAATGGCCTCGAGCCCCTTGGCCACCCACTTCGGGAATGGCCTTGAGCCCCTTGGCCACCCGCCTCTGGCATGGCCTCGGTCCCCCTGGTTTAAGGGCCCTTTGGTCGGGTTTTGGCCTTGGGCCCCTTGGCCGAGCTTGCCTGCCCTCCTCGGGCACCTTGGTCTCCCACTTCGGGAATGGCCTCGGGCCCCTTGGCTGCCCGCCTCGGGAATGGCATCGGGCCCCCCCCGTTTCGGGCCCCTTGGCCCTGGGCTTTGGCCTCGGACCCCTTGGCCGCCCACCTTAGAAATGGAGTCGGGCCCCTTGGCCACCCGCCTCGGGAATGGCCTCGGGCCCCTGGGCCACCCGCCTTGGGAATGGCCTCGGTCACCCTGGTCTCGGGCCCCCTGGCCGATCTTGCCTGCCTGGCTCGGCGAGGTCCTCGGCCGTCTGTCTCGGGAATGGCTTCGGGCCCCTTGGCCGCCCGCCTCGGGAATGGCCTCGGGCTCCTTGGCCGGCCGCCTCTGGAATGGCCTCGGTCCCCCTGGTTTAAGGGCCCTTTGGTCGGGTTTTGGCCTTGGGCCCCTTGGCCGAGCTTGCCTGCCCTCCTCGGGCACCTTGGTCTCCCACTTCGGGAATGGCCTCGGGCCCCTTGGCTGCCCGCCTCGGGAATGGCATCGGGCCCCCCCCGTTTCGGGCCCCTTGGCCCTGGGCTTTGGCCTCGGACCCCTTGGCCGCCCACCTTAGAAATGGAGTCGGGCCCCTTGGCCAGCCGCCTCGGGAATGGCCTCGGGCCCCTGGGCCACCCGCCTTGGGAATGGCCTCGGTCACCCTGGTCTCGGGCCCCCTGGCCGATCTTGCCTGCCTGGCTCGGCGAGGTCCTCGGCCGTCTGTCTCGGGAATGGCTTCGGGCCCCTTGGCCGCCCGCCTCGGGAATGGCCTCGGGCTCCTTGGCCGGCCGCCTCTGGAATGGCCTCGGTCCGCCTGGTTTCGGGCCCTTTGGGCGGGCTTTGGCCTCGGGCCCCTTGGCCACCCGCCTCGTGAATGGCCTCGGGCCCCTTGCCCGCCTGCCTCTGGAATAGCCTCGAGCCCCTTGGTCACCCACAACGGGAATGGCCTCGGGCCCCTTGGCCACCCGCCTCTGGCATGGCCTCGGTCCCCCTGGTTTAAGGGCCCTTTGGCCGGGTTTTGGCCTTGGGCCCCTTGGCCGAGCTTGCCTGCCCTCCTCGGGCCCCTTGGTCTCCCACTTCGGGAATGGCCTCGGGCCCCTTGGCTGCCCGCCTCGGGAATGGCATTGGGCCCCCCCCATTTCAGGCCCCTTGGCCCTGGGCTTTGGCTTTGGACCCCTTGGCCACCCGCCTCAGAAATGGAGTCGGCCCCTTGGCCACCCGCCTCGGGAATGGCCTCGGGCCACTTGGCTGCCCGCCTCGGGAATGGCCTCGAGCCCCTTGGCCGCCCGCCTCGGGAATGGCATCGGGCCCCCCCCGTTTCGGGCCCCTTGGCCAGGCTTTGGCCTCGGGCCCCTTGGCCGCCTGCATCGGAAATGGCCTCAGGCCCCTTGGCCACCCGCCTCGGGAATGGCCTCGGCCCACTTGGCCGCCCACCTCGGGAATGGCCTCGGGCCACTTGACCCCCCTCCTCGGGAATGGCCTTGGTCCCCTTGGCCGCCCGTCTCGGGAATGTCCTTGGTCCCCTTGGCCGCCCGCCTCGTGAATGGCCTCGGGCCCCCTGGTTTCATGCCCCTTGGTCGGGCTTTGGCCTCGGGCCCCTTGGCCACCTGCCTCGGGAATGGCCTTGGGCCCCTTGGCTGCCCGCCTCGGGAATGGCCTCGGGCCCCTGGGCCACCCGCCTTGGGAAAGGCCTCGGTCACCCTGGTCTCGGGCCCCCTGGCCGATCTTGCCTGCCTGGCTCGGCGAGGTCCTCGGCCGTCTGTCTCGGGAATGGCTTCGGGCCCCTTGGCCGCCCGCCTCGGGAATGGCCTCGGGCTCCTTGGCCGGCCGCCTCTGGAATGGCCTCGGTCCGCCTGGTTTCGGGCCCTTTGGACGGGCTTTGGCCTCGGGCCCCTTGGCCACCCGCCTCGTGAATGGCCTCGGGCCCCTTGTCCGCCTGCCTCTGGAATAGCCTCGAGCCCCTTGGTCACCCACAACGGGAATGGCCTCGGGCCCCTTGGCCACCCGCCTCTGGCATGGCCTCGGTCCCCCTGGTTTAAGGGCCCTTTGGCCGGGTTTTGGCCTTGGGCCCCTTGGCCGAGCTTGCCTGCCCTCCTCGGGCCCCTTGGTCTCCCACTTCGGGAATGGCCTCGGGCCCCTTGGCCGCCCGCCTCGGGAATGGCATCGGGCCCCCCCCATTTCAGGCCCCTTGGCCCTGGGCTTTGGCCTCGGACCCCTTGGCCACCCGCCTCAGAAATGGAGTCGGCCCCTTGGCCACCCGCCTCGGGAATAGCCTCGGGCCACTTGGCTGCCCGCCTCGGGAATGGCCTCGAGCCCCTTGGCCGCCCGCCTCGGGAATGGCATCGGGCCCCCCCCGTTTCGGGCCCCTTGGCCGCCCGCATCGGAAATGGCCTCAGGCCCCTTGGCCACCCGCCTCGGGAATGGCCTCGGGCCACTTGACCCCCCTCCTCGGGAATGGCCTTGGTCCCCTTGGCCGCCCGCCTCGGGAATGTCCTTGGTCCCCTTGGCCGCCCGCCTCGTGAATGGCCTCGGGCCCCCTGGTTTCATGCCCCTTGGTCGGGCTTTGGCCTCGGGCCCCTTGGCCACCTGCCTCGGGAATGGCCTCGGGCCCCTCGGCTGCCTGCCTCGGGAATGGCCTCGGGCCCCCTGGCCGAGCTTTGGCCTCAGGCCCCTTGGCCAAGCTTGCCTGCCCTCCTCGGGCCCCTTGGCAGCCCGCCTCGGGAATGGCCTCGGGCCCCTTGGCCTGCCTTCCTTGCCTGCCCTCCTCAGGCTCCTTGGCCGCACACTTCGGGAATGGCCTCGTGCCCCTTGGCCGCCCGCCTCTGGATTGGCCTCGGTCCCCCTGGTTTCAGGCCCTTTGGCCGGGCTTTGGCCGCGGGCCCCTTGGCCGAGCTTGCCTGCCCTCCTCGGGACCCTTGGTCGCCTGCCTTGGGAATGGCCTCGGGCCCCTTGGCCGCCCGCCTCGGGAAAGGTTTCGGGCCCCTTGGCTGGGCTTTGGCCTCGGGCCTCTTGGCCGCTCGCCTCGGAAATGGCCTCGGGCCCCTTGACCACCCGCCTCAGAAATGGAGTCGGCCCCTTGGCCACCCGCCTCGGGAATGGCCTCGGGCCACTTGGCTGCCCGCCTCGGGAATGGCCTCGAGCCCCTTGGCCGCCCGCCTCGGGAATGGCATCGGGCCCCCCCCGTTTCGGGACCAATGGCCAGGCTTTGGCCTCGGGCCCCTTGGCCGCCCGCCTCGGAAATGGCCTCAGGCCCCTTGGCCACCCGCCTCGGGATTGGCCTCGGCCCACTTGGCCGCCCACCTCGGGAATGGCCTCGGGCCACTTGACCCCCTGTCTCGGGAATGGCCTCGGTCCCCTTGGCCGCCCTCCTCGGGAATGCCCTTGGTACCCTTGGCCGCCCGCCTCGTGAATGGCCTCGGGCCCCCTGGTTTCATGCCCCTTGGTGGGGCTTTGGCCTCGGGCCCCTTGGCCACCTGCCTCGGGAATGGCCTCGGGCCCCTTGGCTGCCCGCCTCGGGAATGGCCTCGGGCCCCCTGGCCGGGCTTTGGCCGCGGGCCCCTTGGCCGAGCTTGCCTGCCCTCCTCGGGACCCTTGGTCGCCCGCCTTGGGAATGGCCTCGGGCCCCTTGGCCGCCCGCCTCGGGAAAGGTTTCGGGCCCCTTGGCTGGGCTTTGGCCTCGGGCCTCTTGGCCGCTCGCCTCGGAAATGGCCTCGGGCCCCTTGGCCACCCGCCTTGGGAATGGCCTCGGGCCACTTGGCCGCCCGCCTCGGGAATGGCCTCGGTCACCCTGGTTTCGGGCCCCCTGGCTGATCTTGCCTGCCTGGCTCGGCGAGGTCCTCGGCTGTCCGCCTCGGGAATGGCTTTGGGCCCCTTGGCCGCCCGCCTCGGGAATGGCGTCGGGCCCTTTGGCCGCCTGCCTCGGGAATGGCCTCGGGCCCCCCCCACATTTCGGGCCCCATGGCCGGGCTTTGGCCTCGGGTCCCATCGCCGGCCGCCTCAGAAATGGCATCGGGCCCCTTTGCCACCCACCCGCCTCGGTAATAGCCTCGGGCTCCTTGGCCGCCCGCCTCGGAAATTGCCTCGGGTCTCCTGGCCGAGCTTTGGCCTCAGGCCCCTTGGCTGAGCTTGCCTGCCCTCCTCTGGCCCCTTGGATGCCCGCCTCAGGAATGGCCTCGGGACCCTGGGCCGCCCGCCTCGGGAATGACCTTGGGCCCCTTGGCCGCCCACCTCGGGAATGGCCTCGGGCTCCTTGGCCGCCCGCCTCTGGAAAGGCCTCGGTCCGCCTGGTTTCGGGCCCTTTGGACTGGCTTTGGCCTCGGGCCCCTTGGCCGCCCGCCTCGGGAATGGCTTCGCTCCCCTTGCCCACCTGCCTCGGGAATGGCCTCGAGCCCCTTGGCCACCCACTTCAGGAATGGCCTCGGGCCCCTTGGCCGCCCGCCTCTGGCATGGCCTCGGTCCCCCTGGTTTAAGGGCCCTTTGGCCGGGTTTTGGTCTCGGGCCCCCTGGCCGAGCTTTGGCCTCAGGCCCCTTGGCCGAGCTTGCCTGCCCTCCTCGGGCCCCTTGGCAGCTCGCCTCGGGAATGGCATCGGGACCCCCCGTTTCGGGCCCCTTGGCCCTGGGCTTTGACCTCGGACCCCTTGGCCGTCCGCCTCAGAAATGGAGTCGGACCCCTTGGCCACCCGCCTCGGGAATGGCCTCGAGCCCCTTGGCCGCCCACCTCGGGAATTGCCTCGGGTCCCTTGGCCGCCCGCCTCGGGAATGGCTTTGGTCCCCTTGGCCACCCGCCTCGGGAATGGCCTCGGGCCCCTTGGCCGCCCGCCTCGGGAATGACCTCGGGCCCCCTGGCCGGGATTTGGCCTCGGGTCCCTTGGCCGAGCTTGCCTGCCCTCCTTGGTCCCCTTGGTCGCCCGCCTCGGGAATGGCCTCGGGCCCCTTGGCCACCCGCCTCGGGAAAGGCTTCAGGCCCCCTGGTATCGGGCCCCTTTGCCGGGCTTTGGCCTCGGGCCCCTTGGCCGCCCACCTCGGAAATGGCCTCAGGCCCCTTGGCCACACGCCTCGGGAATGGCCACGGGCTCCTTGGCCGCCCACCTCGGGAATGGCCTCGGTCTCCCTGGTCTCGGGCCCCCTGGCCGATCTTGCGTGCCTGCCTCGGCGAGGTCCTCGGCCGCCCGCATCGGGAATGGCCTCGAGCCCCTTGGCCGCCCACCTCGGGAATGGCGTCGGGCCCTTTGGCCGCCGCCTCGGGAATGGCCTCGGGCCCCCCCGTTTTGGGCCCCTTGGCCGGGCTTTGGCCTCGGGCCATTCCGAGGCGGGCGGCCAAGAGGCCCAAGGCCAAAGCACGGCCAAAAGACCCGACCGAAACCAGGGGGCCCGAGGCCTTTCCCAAGGCGGGCGGCCAAGGGGCCCGATGCCATTCCCGAGGCCGACAAGGGGCCTGAGGCCATTCCCAAGGCGGGCGGCCAAGGGACCCGAAGCCATTCTCGAAGTGGGCGGCCAAGGGGACCGAGGTCAAAGCCCGGCCAAGGGGCCCGAAACCAGGGGGCCCGAAGCCATTCCCGAGGCGGGCGTTCAAGGGGCCCGAGGCCATTCCCGAGGCGGACGGCCAAGGGGCCCGAGGCCATTCCCGAGGCGGACGGCCAAGAGGCCCGAGGAGGGCAGGCAAGAGCGGACAAGGTGCCCTATGCAAAAGCCCGGCCAAGGGGACCGAAACCAGGGGGCAAGGTCAGCCAAGGGTCCCGAGGCCAAAGTCCTGCGAAGAGTCCCGAAACCAGGGGGCCCGAGGCAGACGGCCAAGGGGATAGAGGCCATTCCAGAGGCAGGCGGCCAAGGGGACCGAGGCGATTATCTAGGCGGGCGGCCAAGGGACCCGATGCCATTCCCGAAGCGGGCGGCCAAGCGGCCCGAGGCCACTCCAGAAGCGGGCGGCCAAGGGGCCCAAGGTCAAAGCCCGGCAAAGTGGCCAGAAACCAGGGTGCCCGAGGCCATTCCCGAGGCAGGCGGCCAAGGGGCCCAAGGCCATTCCCATGGCGGGTGGCCAAGGGGCCCGAGGCCATTCGAGAGGCCCAAGGGGCCGAGGAGGGCAGGAAAGCTCGGCCAAGGTGCCCGAGGCCAAAGCCCGGCCAAGGGGCCCGAAACCAGGGGGCCCGAGGCCATTCCCGAGGCGCGCAGATAAGGGGCCCGAGGCCATTCCCGAGGCGGGCGGCCAAGGGGCCCAAGGCCATTCCTGACGCGGGCGGCCAAGGGGTCCGAGGCGGGCAGGCAAGCTCGACCAAGGGGCCCGTGACCAAAGTCCTGCCAAGGTGCCCGAAACCAGGGGGCCAGAGGCCATTTCCGAGGCGGGCGGCCAAGAGGCCCGAGGCCAATCCCGAGGGGAGGTCAAGGGGCCCGGGGAGGGCATGCAAGCTTGGCCAAGGGGCCCGAGGCCAAAGCGCGACCAAGGGGCCCGAAACCAGGGGGCCCGAGGCCTTTCCCGAGGCGGGCGGCCAAGGGGCCCGAGGCCATTCGAGAGGCCCAAGGGGCCCGAGGAGGGCAGGCAAGCTCAGCCAAGGGGCCCGAGGCCAGGGGGCCCGAGGCCATTCCGAGCCGGGCGGCTAAGGGGCCCACGGCCATTCCCACGGCGGGTGGCCAAGGGGCCCGAGGCCATTCGAGAGGCCCAGGGGGCCGAGGAGGGCAGGAAAGCTCGGCCAAGGTGCCTGAGGCCAAAGCCCGGCCAAGGGGCCCGAAACCAGGGGGCCTGAGGCCATTCCCGAGGCACGCAGATAAGGGGCCCGATGCCATTCCCGAGGCGGGCGGCCAAGGGGCCCAAGGCCATTCCTGACGTGGGCGGCCAAGGGGTCTGAGGCGAGCAGGCAAGCTCGGCCAAGGGGCCCGTGACCAAAGTCCTGCCAAGGTGCCCGAAACCAGTGGGCCAGAGGCCATTTCCGAGGCGGGCGGCCAAGGGGCCCGAGGCCAATCCCGAGGGGAGGTCAAGGGGCCCGGGGAGGGCATGCAAGCTTGGCCAAGGGGCCCGAGGCCAAAGCGCGGCCAAGGGGCCCGAAACCAGGGGGCCCGAGGCCTTTCCCGAGGCGAGCGGCCAAGGGGCCCGAGGCCATTCGAGAGGCCCAAGGGGCCCGAGGAGGGCAGGCAAGCTCGGCCAGGGGGCCCGAGGCCATTCCGAGCCGGGCGGCTAAGGGGCCCAAGGCCATTCCCGAGGCGTGCGGCCAAGGGGCCCAAGGCCATTCCCGAGGCGGGCGGCCAAGGGGTCCGAGGCGGGCAGGCAAGCACGGCCAAGGGACCCGTTGTCAAAGCCCTGCCAAGGGCCCGAAACCCGGGGGCCAGAGGCCATTCCCGAGGCGGGCGGCCAAGGGGCCCGAGGTCAATCCCGAGACGGAAGGTCAAGGGGCCCGGGGGAGGGCAGGCAAGCTCGGCCAAGGGGCCCGAGGCCAAGGCCCAGCCAAGGAGCCCGAAACCAGGGGGCCCAAGGTCATTCCCGAGGCGGGCGGCCAAGGGGCCCGAGGCGGGCAGCCAAGGGGCCTGAGGCCAAAGCCCGGCCAAGGGGCCCGAAACCAGGGGGCCCGAGGCCATTCCCGAGACGGGCAGCCAAAGGACCCGACGCCATTCCCGAGGCGGGCGGCCAAGGGGCCGGCCCTAGGCTATTCCCGAAGCGGGCGGCCAAGGACCCCGAGGCGGGCTGGCAAGCTCGGCCAAGGGGAACCGAGGCCATCCCTGAGGCGGGCGGCCAAGGGGCATGAGACCATTCCCGAGGTGGGCGGCCAAGGGGCCCGAGGAGGGCAGGCAAGCTCAGCCAAGGGGCACAAAACCAGGGGGCCGGAGGCCATTCCCGAGGCAGGCGGCCAAAGGGCCCGAGGCCATTCCCGAGGCGGGCAGCCTAGGGGCCCAAGGCTAAAGCCTGGCCAAGGGGCCCGAGGTCATTCTCGAGGCGGGCGGCCAAGGGGCCCGAGGCCATTCCCGAGGTGGGCGGCCAAGGGGCCCGAGGCAAAAGCCCGGCCAAGGCGCACGAAACCAGGGGGCCCGAGGCCATTCCCATGCGGTAGGCCAAGGGGCATAAGGCCATTCCCAATGTGGGCAGCCAAGGGGCCCGAGGCCATTCCCGAGGAGTGCTGCCAATGTGCCCAAGTTCGAAGCTCGGCCAAGGGGCTCGAAACCAGGGGGCCCGAGGCCATTCCCGAGGCAGGCGACCAAGGGGCCCGAGGCCATTCCCAAGGCGGGCAGCCAAGTGACCCGAGGCCATTCCCGAGGCCGTCGGCCAAGGTGTCCGAGGTTAAAGCCCGGCCAAGGGGCCCGAAACCAGTGGGTCCGAGGCCATTCCCGAGGCGGGCCGCCAAGGGGCCCGAGGCCATTCCCGAGGCGGGCAGCCTAGGGGCCTGAGGCCAAAGCCCGGCCAAGGGGCCGGAGACCATTCCCGAGGCGGGCGGCCAAGGGGCCCGAGGTCATTCCCGAGGCAGGCGGCCAAGGGGCCTGAGGCCAAAGCCCGGCCATGGGGCCCGAGGCTATTCCCAAGGCGGGTGGCCAAGGGGCCCGAGGCCATTCCCGCGGCAGGCGGGCAGCCAAGGGGCCCGAGGAGGGCAGGCAAGCTCAGCCAAGGGGCCCTTGGCCAAAGACCGGCCAAGGGGCCCGAAACCAGGGGACCGAGGCCATTCCCGAGGCGGGCGGCCAAGGGGCCCGAGGCCATTCCCGAGGAGGGCGGCCAAGGGGCCCAAGGACATTCCCGAGTCGGGTGGCCAAGGGCCCCGAGGCTGGCAGGCAAGCTCGGCTTTGGGGCCCGAGGCCAAAGCCCGGCCAAGGGGCCCGAAACCAGGGGGCCCGAGGCCATTCCCGTGGCGGGCGGCCAAGGTGCCCGAGGCCATTCCCTAGGCGAGCGTCCAAGGGGCCCGAGGCCATTCCCGGGGAGGGCGGCCAAGGGCCCGAGTCCGTTCCCGAGGCGGGTGGCCAAGGGGCCCGAGGCCATTCCCGAGGCGGGCGGACAAGGGGCCTGAGGAGGGCAGGCAAGGTCAGCCAAGGGGCCCGAGTCCAAAGCCCGGCGAAGAGGCCCGAAACCAGGGGGCTCGAGGCGGACGGCCAAGGGGACCGAGGCAATTCCTGAGGCGGGCGGCCAAGGAGACAGAGGCCATTCCAGAGGCGGGCGGCCAAGGGGACCGAGGCGATTCTCGAGGCGTGGGGCCAAGGGGCCCGAGGCTATTCCCAAAGCGGGCGGCCAAGGGGCCCGAGGCCATTCCCGAAGCGGGCGGCCAAGGGGCCCTAGGTCAAAGCCCGGCCAAGTGGCTCTAAACCAGGCGGCACGAGGCCATTACCGAGGCGGGCGGCCAAGGGGCCCGAGGCCCTTCCCGAGGTGGGCAGGCAAGCTCGGCCAAGGAGCCCGAGGCCAAAGCCCGGCCAAGGGGCCCGAAACCAGGGGGCCCGAGGCCATTTCCGAGGCGGGTGGCCAAGGGGCCCAAGGCCATTCGAAAGGCGGGTGTCCAAGGGGCCCGAGGAGGGCAGGTAAGCTCGGCCAAGGGGCCCGAGGCGGGTAGGCAAGCTCGGCCAAGGGGTCCGAGGCCAAAGCCCGGCCAAGGGGCCCGAAAACAGGGGACCCGAGGCCATTCCCGAGGCTGGCGGCCAAGGGGCCCAAGGCCATTCGAGAGGCGGTCGGCCAAGGGGCCCGATGCCATTCCCGAGGCGGGCAGCCAAGGGGCACAAGGAGGGCCCGAAACCAGGCGGCTCGATGCCATTCCCGAGACGGGCGGCCAAGGGGCCCGAGGCCATTTCCGAGTCGGGCGGCCAAGGGGCCCTAGGCCATTCCTGAGGCGGGTGGCCAAGGGCCCCGAGGCGGGTAGGCAAGCTCGGCCAAAGGGCCCGAGGCGAATGCCCGGCCAAGGAGCCCGGAACCAGGGGACCCGAGGCCATTCCCGAGGCAGGCGGCCAAGGGGCCTGAGGGGGGCAGGCAAGCTCGGCCAAGGGGCCCGAGGCCAAAGCCTGGCCAAGGGGCCCGAAACCAGGGGGCCTGAGGCGGACGGCCAAGGGGACCAAGGCGATTCCCGAGGCGGGCGGCCAAGGGGACCGACGCGATTCCGAGGCAGGCGGGCAAGGGACCCGAGGCCATTCCCGAGGCGGGCAGCCAAGGGGCACAAGGAGGGCCCGAAACCAGGCGGCTCGAGGCCATTCCCGAGACGGGCGGCCAAGGGGCCCGAGGCCATTTCCGAGTCGGGCGGCCAAGGGGCCCTAGGCCATTCCTGAGGCGGGTGGCCAAGGGCCCCAAGGCGGGTAGGCAAGCTCGGCCAAAGGGCCCGAGGCGAATGCCCGGCCAAGGAGCCCGGAACCAGGGGACCCGAGGCCATTCCCGAGGCAGGCGGCCAAGGGGCCTGAGGGGGGCAGGCAAGCTCGGCCAAGGGGCCCGAGGCCAAAGCCTGGCCAAGGGGCCCGAAACCAGGGGGCCTGAGGCGGACGGCCAAGGGGACCAAGGCGATTCCCGAGGCGGGCGGCCAAGGGGACCGACGCGATTCCGAGGCAGACGGGCAAGGGACCCGAGGCCATTCCCGGGGCGGGTGGCCAAGGGGCCCGAGGCCATTCCCGAGGAGGGCGGTCAAGGGGCCCTAGGTCAAAGCCCGGCCAAGTGGCCCGAAACCAGGGGGCCCGAGGACATTTCCGAGGCGGGCGGCAAAGGGGCCCGAGGCTATTCCCACGGCGCGTGGCCAAGGGGCCCGAGGAGGGCAGGCAAGATTCCCGAGGCGGGCGGCCAAGGGGCCCTAGGTCAAAGCCCGGCCAAGTGGCCCGAAACCAGGTGCCCTGAGGACATTACCGAGGCGGGCGGCCAAGGGGCCGGAGGCCATTCCCACGGCGGGTGGCCAAGGGGCCCGAGGAGGGCAGGCAAGCTCGGCCAAGGGGCCCGAGGCCAAAGCCCGGCAAAGGGGCCCGAAACCAGGGGGCCCGAGGCCTTTCCCGAGGCGCGCGGCCAAGGGGCCCGAGGCCATTCGAGAGGAGGGTGGCCAATGGGCCCGAGGAGGGCAGGTAAGCTCGGCCAAGGGGCCCTAGACCAAAACCCGGCCAAGGGGCCCGAAACCAGGGGGACCGAGGCCATTCATTCCCGAGGCGGGCGGCTAAGGGGCCCGTGGCCAAAGCCCTGCCAAGGGGCACTAGGTAAAAGCCCGGTCAAGTGGCCCGAAACCAGGGGGCCCGAGGCCATTCCCGAGGCGGGCGGCCAAGGGGCCCGAGGCCAAAGCCCGGCTAAGGGGCCTGAAACCAGGGGGCCCGAGGCCATTCCCAAGGCGGGCGGCCAAGGGGCCCGAGGAGGGCAGGCAAGATCGGCCAAGGGGCCCGAGGCCAAAGCCCGGCCAAGGGGCCCAAAACTAGGCGGCCCGAGGCCATTCCAGAGGCGGCCGGCCAAGGGGCCCGAGGCGGGTAGGCAAGCTCAGCCAAGGGGCCCGAGGCCAAAGCCCGGCCAAGAGGCCCTAAACCAGCGGGTCCGAGGCGGACGGCCAAGGGGACCGAGGCCATTCCCGAGGCAGGCGACCAAGGGGCCCGAGGAGGGCAGGCAAGCTCGGCCAAGGGGCCCGAGGCTAAAGCCGGGCCAAGGGGCGCGAAACCAGGGGGCCCGAAACGGACCGCCAAGGGGACCGAGGCCATTCCTGAGGCAGGCGGCCAAGATGACCGAGGCCATTCCAGAGGCGGGCGGCCAAGGGGACTGACGCGATTCCCGAGGCGGGCGGCCAAGGGGCCCGAGGCCATTCCTGAGGCGGGCGGCCAAGGGGCCCGAGGTCATTCCCGAGGCGGGTGGCCAAGTGGCCCTAGGTCAAAGCCCGGCCAAGGGACCCGAATCCAGGGGGCCCGATGCAATTCCCGAGGCGGGCAGCCAAGGGGCCCGAGGCCATTCCCAAGGCAGGCAGCCGAGGGGCCCGAGGCCAATTCTGAAGCGGGCGGCCAAGGGGCCCGAGGCCATTCCCAAGGCGGGCGGCCAAGGGGCCCGAGGCCATTCCCAAGGCGGGCGGCCAAGGGGCCCGAGTTCAAAGCACGGCCAAGGGGCTCGAAACCAAGGGGCCCGAGGCCATTCCCGAGGTGGGCGGCCAAGGGGCACGAGGCCAAAGACCGGCCGGCCAAGGGGTCCGAAACCAAAGGGCCCGAGGCCAATCTCGAGGCGGGCGGCCAAGGGGCCTGGGGCCAATCACGAGGCGGGCGGCCAAGGGGCTCAAAACCAGGGGGCCCAAAGCCATTCCCGAGGCGGGTGGCCAAAGGGCACGACGCTATTCCCGAGGCCGGCGGCCAAGGGGCCCAAGGCCATGCCCGAGGTGGGCGGCCAAGGAACCGGAGGCGGGCAGGCAACTTCGGCCAAGGGGCCTGAGGCCAAAGCCCGGCTGAGGGGCCCAAAACCAGGGGGCCCGAGGCCATTCCCGAGTCGGGCGGACAAGGGGCCCGAGGCCATTCCCGAGGCGGGCGGCCAAGGGGCCCGAGGCCATTCCCGAGGTGGGTGGCCAAGGGGCCCAAGGCCATTCCCAAAGCGGGCGGCCAAGGGCCCCGAGGCCATTCCCAAGGCGGGCGGCCAAGGGGCCCGAGTCCATTCCCGAGGCGGGCGGCCAAGGGGCCCGAGGCCATTCCCGAAGCGGGTGGCCAAGGGGCCCGAGGCCATTCCCAAGGCAGGCGGCCAAGGGGCCTGAGGCCATTCCCGAGGCGGGCGGCCAAGGGGCCCGAGGCCAAAGCCTCGCCAAAAGGCTCGAAACCAGGGGGACCGAGGCCATTCTCGAGAGGGGCGGCCAAAGGGCCCGACGCCATTCCCGAGGCGGGCGGCCAAGGGGCCCGAGGCCAATCCCGAGGCAGGTGGCCAAGGGGCCCGAGGCCATTCTGAGGCGGGCAGCCAAGGGGCCCGAAGCCAAAGCCCGGCCAAGGGGCCCGAGGCCATTCCCAAGACGGGCGGCCAAGAAGTCCGACGCCATTTCGGAGACGGGTGGCCAAGGGGACCGAGGACATTCTCGAGGCGGGCGGCCAAGGGGCCCGAGGCCACAGCCCAGACAAGGGGCTCGAAACCAAGGGGCCCGAGGCCATTCCCGAGGAGGGCGGCCAAAGGGCCCGAGGCCAAAGCCCTGCCGGCCAAGGGGTCCGAAACCAAGGGGCCCGAGGCCATTCCCGAGGCGGGCAGCCAAGGGGCCCGAGGCCATTCCTGAAGCGGAAGGCCTAGGGGCCCAAGGCCAATCTCGAGGCGGGCGGCCAAGGGGCCCGAGTCCAATCCCGAGGTGGGCGACCAAGGGGCTCGAAACCAGGGGGCCCAAAGCCATTCCCGAGGCGGGCGGCCAAAGGGCACGACGCTATTCCCGAGGCCGGCGGCCAAGGGGCCCAAGGCCATTCCCAAGGTGGGCGGCCATGGAACCCGAGGCGGGCAGGCAACTTCGGCCAAGGGGCCCAAGGCCAAACCCCGGCCGAGGGGCCCGAAACCAGGGGGCCCGAGGCCATTCCCGAGGCGGGCGGCCAAGGGGCCCGAGGCCCTTCCTGAGGCGGGTAGCCAATGTGCCCGAGGCCATTCCCGAGGCGAGCGGCCAAGGGGCCCGAGGCCATTCCCGAAGCGGGCGGCCAAGGGCCCCGAGGCCATTCCCAAGGCTGGCGGCCAAGGGGCCCGAGGCCATTCCCGAGGCGGGCGGCCAAGGGGCCCGAGGCCATTCCCGAGGCGGGCGGCCAAGGGGCCCAAGGCCAAAGCCCGGCCAATTGGCTCAAAACCAGGGGGACCAAGACCATTCCCAAGACGGGCGGCTAAAGGGCCCGACGCCATTCCGGAGGCGGGCGGCCAAGGGGCCCGAGGCCATTCCCAAGGCAGGTGGCCAAGGGGCCGAGGCCATTCCCGAGGCGGGCGGCCAAGGGGCCCGAGGCCAAAGCCCGGCCAAGGGGCTCGAAACCAATTGGCCTGAGGCCATTCCCAAGACTGGCGGCCAAGGGGCTGGAGGCCATTTCCGAGGTGGGCGGCCAAGGGGGCGAGGCCATTCCCGAGGCAGGCGGCCAAGGGGCCTGAGGCCAAAGCCCGGCCAAGCGGCTCGAAACTAAGGGGCCCGAGGCCATTCCCGAGGAGGGCGGCCAAGAGGCCCGAGGCCAAAGCTCGGCCGGCCAAGTAGTCTGAAACCAGGGGGCCCGAGGCCATTCCCGAGGCGGGCGGCCAAGGGGCCCGAGGCCATTCCCGAAGCGAAAGGCCAAGGGGCCCAAGGCCAATCCCGAGGCGGGCGGCCAAGGTACCCGAGGCCATTCCCGAAGCGGGCGGCTAAGGGGCCCGAGGCGGGCAGGCAAGCTCAGCCAAGGGGCCCGAGGCCAAAGCCCGGCCAAGGGGCCCGAAACCAGGGGGCCCGAAGCCATTCCCGAGGCGGGCGGCCAAGGGGCCCAAGTCCATTCCCGATACGGGCGGCCAAGGAACCCGAGGCCATTACTGAAGCGGGCGGCCAAGGGGCCCGAGGTGGGGAGGCAAGCTCGGCCAAGGGGCCCGAGGACAAAGCCCGGCCAAGGGGCTCGAAACCAGGGGGCCCAAGGTCTTTTCCGAGGCGGGCGTCCAACGGGTCCGAGGCCATTCCCGAGGCTGGCGGCCAAGCTCGGCCAAAGGCCCAGAGACCAAAGCCTTGCCAAGGGGCCCGAGGCCAAACCCCGGCCAAGCAACTCGAAACCTGGGGGCCCAAGGCCTTTCCCGAGGCGGGCATCCAAGGGGCCCGAGGCCATTCCCGAGGCGGGCGGCCAAGCTCGGCCAAGGGGCCAGAGACCAAAGCCAGGCCAAGGCTCCCGATACCAGGGGGCCCGAGGCCAATCCCGAGGCGGACGGACAAGGGTCCCAAGGCCATCCCCAAGACGGGCGGCCAAGGGGCCCGAGGCCATTCCTGAAGCGGGCGGTCAAGGGGCCCGAGGCCATTCCCGAGGCGGGCGGCCAAGGGGCCCGAGGCCATTCCCAAGGCGGGCGACCAAGGGGCCCGAGGCCATTCCCGAGGCGGGCGGCCAAGGGGCCCAAGGCCAAAGCCCGGCCAAGTGGCTCGAAACCAGGGGGACCGAGACCATTCCCAAGACGGGCGGCCAAAGGGCCCGACGCCATTCCGGAGGCAGGCGACCAAGGGGCCCGAGGCCATTCCCGAGGCAGGCGGCCAAGGGGCCAGAGGCAAAAGCCCGACCAAGCAACTCGAAACCAGGGGGCCCAAGGCCTTTCCCGAGGCGGGCGTCGAAGGGGTCCGAGGCTATTTCCGAGGCAGGCGGCCAAGCTCGGCCAAGGGGCCAGAGACCAAAGCCCTGTCAAGCGGGCCTGAAACCAGGGGGCCCGAGGCCATTCCCGAGGCGGGCGGCCAAAGGGCCCGAGGCCATTCCCAAAGCGGGCGGCCAAGGGGCCCAAGGCCATTCCCGAGACGGGCGGCCAAGGAACCTGAGGCCATTCCTGAAGCGGGCGGCCAAGGGGCCCGAGGCAAACTCGGCCAAGGGGCCCGAGGACAAAGCCCGGCCAAGGGGCTCGAAACCAGGGGGCCAAGGTCTTTTCCGAGGCGGGCGTCCAAGGGGTCCGAGGCCATTCCCGAGGCTGGCGGCCAAGCTCTGCCAAGGGCCCAGAGACCAAAGCCTTGCCAAGGGGCCCGAGGCCAAACCCCGGCCAAGCAACTCGAAATCAGGGGGCCCAAGGACTTTCCCGAGGCAGGCGTCCAAGGGGCCCGAGGCCATTCCCGAGGCGGGCGGCCAAGCTCGTCCAAGGGGCCAGACACCAAAGCCAGGCCAAGGCTCCCGATACCAGGGGGCCCGAGGCCATTCCCGAGGCGGACGGACAAGGGTCCCGAGGCCATCCCCAGGACGGGCGGCCAAGGGGCCCGAGGCCATTCCTGAGGCGGGCGGTCAAGGGGCCAGAGGCCATTCCCGAGGCGGGCGGCCAAGGACCCCGAGGCGGGCAAGAAAGCTCGGCCAAGGGGCCCGAGGCCAAAGCCCTGTCAAACGGGCCTGAAACCAGGGGGCCCGAGGCCATTCCCGAGGCGGGCGGCCAAAGGGCCCGAGGCCATTCCCGAAGCGGGCGGCCAAGGGGCCCGAGGCCATTCCCGAGGCGGGCGACCAAGGGGCCCGAGGCCATTCCCGAGGCGGGCGGCCAAAGGGCCTGAGGCGGGCGGTCAAAGGGCCCGAGGCCATTCCCGAGGCGGGCGGCCAAAGGGCCCAAGGCCATTCCCGAGGTGGGCGGCCAAGGACCCCGAGGTGGGCAAGCAAGCTCGGCCAAGGGACCCGAGGCCAAAGCCCTGTCAAGCGGGCCTGAAACCAGGGGGCCCGAGGCCATTCCCGAGGCGGGCGGCCAAAGGGCCCGAGGCCATTCCCGAAGCGGGCGGCCAAGGGGCCCGAGGCCATTCCCGAGGCGGGCGACCAAGGTGCCCGAGGCCATTCCCGAGGCGGGCGGCCAAGGGACCCAAGGCCAAAGCCCTGCCAAGTGGCTCGAAACCAGGGGGACCGAGACCATTCCCAAGACGGGCGGCCAAAGGGCCCGACGCCATTCCGGAGGCAGGTGGCCAAGGGGCCCGAGGCCATTCCCGAGGCAGGCGGCCAAGGGGCCCGAGGCAAAAGCCCGGCCAAGGAGCTCGAAACCAATTGGCCTGAGGCCATTCCCAAGACTGGCGGCCAAGGGGCCGGAGGGCATTTCCGAGGCGGGCGACCAAGCGGGCGAGGCCATTCCCGAGGCGGGCGGCCAAGGGGCCCGAGGCCAAAGCCCGGCCAAGGGGCTCAAAACTAAGGGGCCCGAGGCCAACGCCCGGCCGGCCAAGTAGTCCGAAACCAGCGGGCCCGAGGCCATTCCCGAAGCGAAAGGCCAAGGGGCCCGAGGCCATTCTCGAGGCGGGCGGCCAAGGGTCCCGAGGCCATTCCCGAGGCAGGCGGCCAAGGGTCCTGAGGCCATTCACGAGGCGGGCGGCCAATGGGCCCGATGCCAAAGCCTGGCCAAGGGGCTCGAAACCAGAGGGACCGAGGCCATTCCTTAGACGGGTGGCCAAAGGGCCCAACGCCATTCCCGAGGCGGGCACCCAAGGGGCCCGGGCCATTCACATGGCAGGCGGCCAAGGGGCCTGAGGCCATTCCCGAGGTGGGCGGCCAAGGGGCCCGAGGCCAAAGCCCGGCCAAGGGGCTCGAAACCAGGGGGCCCAAAGCCATTCCCGAGGCGGGTGGCCAAAGGGCACGACGCTATTCCCGAGGCCGGCGGCCAAGGGGCCCAAGGCCATGCCCGAGGTGGGCGGCCAAGGAACCGGAGGCGGGCAGGCAACTTCGGCCAAGGGGCCCGAGGCCAGGGGGCCCGAGGCCATTCCCGAGGTGGGTGGCCAATGGGCCCAAGGCCATTCCCAAAGCGGGCGGCCAAGGGCCCCGAGGCCATTCCCAAGGCGGGCGGCCAAGGGGCCCGAGTCCATTCCCGAGGCGGGCGGCCAAGGGGCCCGAGGCCATTCCCGAAGCGGGTGGCCAAGGGGCCCGAGGCCATTCCCAAGGCAGGCGGCCAAGGGGCCCGAGGCCATTCCCGAGGCGGGCGGCCAAGGGGCCCGAGGCCAAAGCCTCGCCAAAAGGCTCGAAACCAGGGGGACCGAGGCCATTCTCGAGAGGGGCGGCCAAAGGGCCCGACGCCATTCCCGAGGCGGGCGGCCAAGGGGCCCGAGGCCAATCCCGAGGCAGGTGGCCAAGGGGCCCGAGGCCATTCTTAGGCGGGCAGCCAAGGGGCCCGAAGCCAAAGCCCGGCCAAGGGGCTCGAAACCAAGGGGCCCAAGGCCATTCCCAAGACGGGCGGCCAAGAAGTCCGACGGCATTTCGGAGACGGGTGGCCAAGGGGACCGAGGACATTCTCGAGGCGGGCGGCCAAGGGGCCCGAGGCCACAGCCCAGACAAGGGGCTCGAAACCAAGGGGCCCGAGGCCATTCCCGAGGAGGGCGGCCAAAGGGCCCGAGGCCAAAGCCCTGCCGGCCAAGGGGTCCGAAACCAAGGGGCCCGAGGCCATTCCCGAGGCGGGCAGCCAAGGGGCCCGAGGCCATTCCTGAAGCGGAAGGCCTAGGGGCCCAAGGCCAATCTCGAGGCGGGCGGCCAAGGGGCCCGAGTCCAATCCCGAGGTGGGCGACCAAGGGGCTCGAAACCAGGGGGCCCAAAGCCATTCCCGAGGCGGGCGGCCAAAGGGCACGACGCTATTCCCGAGGCCGGCGGCCAAGAGGCCCAAGGCCATTCCCAAGGTGGGCGGCCATGGAACCCGAGGCAGGCAGGCAACTTCGGCCAAGGGGCCCAAGGCCAAACCCCGGCCGAGGGGCCCAAAACCAGGGGGCCCGAGGCCATTCCCGAGGCGGGCGGCCAAGGGGCCCGAGGCCCTTCCCGAGGCGGGTAGCCAATGTGCCCGAGGCCATTCCCGAGGCGAGCGGCCAAGGGGCCCGAGGCCATTCCCGAAGCGGGCGGCCAAGGGCCCCGAGGCCATTCCCAAGGCTGGCGGCCAAGGGGACCGAGGCCATTCCCGAGGCGGGCGGCCAAGGGGCCCGAGGCCATTCCCGAGGCGGGCGGCCAAGGGGCCCAAGGCCAAAGCCCGGCCAATTGGCTCAAAACCAGGGGGACCGAGACCATTCCCAAGACGGGCGGCCAAAGGGCCCGACGCCATTCCGGAGGCGGGCGGCCAAGGGGCCCGAGGCCATTCCCGAGGCAGGTGGCCAAGGGGCCGAGGCCATTCCCGAGGCGGGCGGCCAAGGGGCCCGAGGCCAAAGCCCGGCCAAGGGGCTCGAAACCAATTGGCCTGAGGCCATTCCCAAGACTGGCGGCCAAGGGGCTGGAGGCCATTTCCGAGGTGGGCGGCCAAGGGGGCGAGGCCATTCCCGAGGCAGGCGGCCAAGGGGCCTGAGGCCAAAGCCTGGCCAAGCGGCTCGAAACTAAGGGGCCCGAGGCCATTCCCGAGGAGGGCGGCCAAGAGGCCCGAGGCCAAAGCTCGGCCGGCCAAGTAGTCTGAAACCAGGGGGCTCGAGGCCATTCCCGAGGCGGGCGGCCAAGGGGCCCGAGGCCATTCCCGAAGCGAAAGGCCAAGGGGCCCAAGGCCAATCCCGAGGCGGGCGGCCAAGGTACCCGAGGCCATTCCCGAAGCGGGCGGCCAAGGGGCCCGAGGCGGGCAGGCAAGCTCAGCCAAGGGGCCCGAGGCCAAAGCCCGGCCAAGGGGCCCGAAACCAGGGGGCCCGAAGCCATTCCCGAGGCGGGCGGCCAAGGGGCCCAAGTCCATTCCCGAGACGGGCGGCCAAGGAACCCGAGGCCATTACTGAAGCGGGCGGCCAAGGGGCCCGAGGTGGGGAGGCATGCTCGGCCAAGGGGCCCGAGGACAAAGCCCGGCCAAGGGGCTCGAAACCAGGGGGCCCAAGGTCTTTTCCGAGGCGGGCGTCCAACGGGTCCGAGGCCATTCCCGAGGCTGGCGGCCAAGCTCGGCCAAAGGCCCAGAGACCAAAGCCTTGCAAGGGGCCCGAGGCCAAACCCCGGCCAAGCAACTCGAAACCTGGGGGCCCAAGGCCTTTCCCGAGGCGGGCATCCAAGGGGCCCGAGGCCATTCCCGAGGCGGGCGGCCAAGCTCGGCCAAGGGGCCAGAGACCAAAGCCAGGCCAAGGCTCCCGATACCAGGGGGCCCGAGGCCATTCCCGAGGCGGACGGACAAGGGTCCCAAGGCCATCCCCAAGACGGGCGGCCAAGGGGCCCGAGGCCATTCCTGAAGCGGGCGGTCAAGGGGCCCGAGGCCATTCCCGAGGCGGGCGGCCAAGGGGCCCGAGACCATTCCCAAGGCGGGCGACCAAGGGGCCCGAGGCCATTCCCGAGGCGGGCGGCCAAGTGGCCCAAGGCCAAAGCCCGGCCAAGTGGCTCGAAACCAGAGGGACCGAGACCATTCCCAAGACGGGCGGCCAAAGGGCCCGACGCCATTCCGGAGGCAGGCGACCAAGGGGCCCGAGGCCATTCCCGAGGCAGGCGGCCAAGGGGCCAGAGGCAAAAGCCCGGCCAAGCAACTCGAAACCAGGGGGCCCAAGGCCTTTCCCGAGGCGGGCGTCGAAGGGGTCCGAGGCTATTTCCGAGGCAGGCGGCCAAGCTCGGCCAAGGGGCCAGAGACCAAAGCCAGGCCAAGGCTCCCGATACCAGGGGGCCCGAGGCCATTCCCGAGGCGGACGGACAAGGGTCCCGAGGCCATCCCCAAGACGGGCGGCCAAGGGGCCCAAGGCCATTCTTGAGGCGGGCGGCCAAAGGGCACGACGCTATTCCCGAGGCGGGCAGCCAAGGGGCCCGAGGCCATTCCCGAGGCGGGCGGCCCTGGATCCCGAGGCGGGCAGGCAAGTTCGGCCAAGGGGCCCGAGACCAAAGCCCGGCCAAGGGGCCCGAAACCAGGGGACCCGAGGCTATTTCCGAGGCGGGCGGCCAAGGGACCCGAGGCCATTCCCGAGGCATGCGGCCAAGGGGCCAGAGGTCAAAGCCCGGCCAAGGGGCCCGAAACCAGGGGGCCCGAGGCCATTCCAGAGGCAGGCTGCTAAGGGGCCCGAGGCCATTACCGATGCGCGATGCGGGCGGCCAAGGTGCCCGAGACCAACGCCCGGCCAAGGGGCCCAAAACCACGGGGCCAGAGGCGGGCGGCCAAAGGGCCCGACGCCATTCCCGAGGCGGGCGGCCAAGGTACCCGAGGCCATTCCCGAAGCGGGCGGCCAAGGGTCCCGAGGCGGGCAGGCAAGCTCGGCCAAGGGGCCCGAGGCCAAAGCCCGGCCAAGGGGCCGGAAACCAGGGGGTCCGAAGCCATTCCCGAGGCGGGCGGCCAAGGGGCCCAAGGCCATTCCCGAGACGGGCGGCCAAGGAACCCGAGGCCATTCCTGAAGCGGGCGGCCAAGGGGCCCGAGGCAAGCTCGGCCAAGGGGCCCGAGGACAAAGCCCGGCCAAGGGGCTCGAAACCAGGGGGCCCAAGGTCTTTTCCGAGGCGGGCGTCCAAGGGGTTCGAGGCCATTCCCGAGGCTGGCGGCCAAGCTCGGCCAAGGGCCCAGAGACCAAAGCCTTGCCAAGGGGCCCGAGGCCAAACCCCGGCCAAGCAACTCGAAACCAGGGGTCCAAGGCCTTTCCCGAGGCAGGCGTCCAAGGGGCCCGAGGCCATTCCCGAGGCGGGCGGCCAAGCTCGTCCAAGGGGCCAGAGACCAAAGCCAGGCCAAGGCTCCCGATACCAGGGGGCCCGAGGCCATTCCCGAGGCGGACGGACAAGGGTCCCGAGGCCGTCCCCAGGACGGGCGGCCAAGGGGCCCGAGGCCATTCCTGAGGCGGGCGGTCAAGGGGCCAGAGGCCATTCCCGAGGCGGGCGGCCAAGGACCCCGAGGCGGGCAAGCAAGCTCGGCCAAGGGGCCCGAGGCCAAAGCCCTGTCAAGCGGGCCTGAAACCAGGGGGCCCGAGGCCATTCCCGAGGCGGGCGGCCAAAGGGCCCGAGGCCATTCCCAAAGCGGGCGGCCAAGGGGCCCAAGGCCATTCCCGAGACGGGCCTCCAAGGAACCTGAGGCCATTCCTGAAGCGGGCGGCCAAGGGGCCCGAGGCAAACTCGGCCAAGGGGCCCGAGGACAAAGCCCGGCCAAGGGGCTCGAAACCAGGGGGCCCAAGGTCTTTTCCGAGGCGGGCGTCCAAGGGGTCCGAGGCTATTCCCGAGGCTGGCGGCCAAGCTCGGCCAAGGGCCCAGAGACCAAAGCCTTGCCAAGGGGCCCGAGGCCAAACCCCGGCCAAGCAACTCGAAACCAGGGGGCCCAAGGCCTTTCCCGAGGCAGGCGTCCAAGGGGCCCGAGGCCATTCCCGAGGCGGGCGGCCAAGCTCGTCCAAGGGGCCAGACACCAAAGCCAGGCCAAGGCTCCCGATACCAGGGGGCCCGAGGCCATTCTCGAGGCGAACGGACAAGGGTCCCGAGGCCATCCCCAGGACGGGCGGCCAAGGGGCCCGAGGCCATTCCTGAGGCGGGCGGTCAAGGGGCCAGAGGCCAATCCCGAGGCGGGCGGCCAAGGACCCCGAGGCGGGCAAGCAAGCTCGGCCAAGGGGCCCGAGGCCAAAGCCCTGTCAAGCGGGCCTGAAACCAGGGGGCCCGAGGCCATTCCCGAGGCGGGCGGCCAAAGGGCCCGAGGCCATTCCCGAAGCGGGCGGCCAAGGGGCCCGAGGCCATTCCCGAGGCGGGCGACCAAGGGGCCCGAGGCCATTCCCGAGGCGGGCGGCCAAAGGGCCTGAGGCGGGCGGTCAAAGGGCCCGAGGCCATTCCCGAGGCGGGCGGCCAAAGGGCCCAAGGCCATTCCCGAGGCGGGCGGCCAAGGACCCCGAGGCGGGCAAGCAAGCTCGGCCAAGGGGCCCGAGGCCAAAGCCCTGTCAAGCGGGCCTGAAACCAGGGGGCCCAAGGCCATTCCCGAGGCGGGCGGCCAAAGGGCCCGAGGCCATTCCCGAAGCGGGCGGCCAAGGGGCCCGAGGCCATTCCCGAGGCGGGCGACCAAGGTGCCCGAGGCCATTCCCGAGGCGGGCGGCCAAGGGACCCAAGGCCAAAGCCCTGCCAAGTGGCTCGAAACCAGGGGGACCGAGACCATTCCCAAGACGGGCGGCCAAAGGGCCCGACGCCATTCCAGAGGCAGGCGGCCAAGGGGCCCGAGGCCATTCCCGAGGCAGGCGGCCAAGGGGCCCGAGGCAAAAGCCCGGCCAAGGAGCTCGAAACCAATTTTCCTGAGGCCATTCCCAAGAGTGGCGGCCAAGGGGCCGGAGGCCATTTCCGAGGCGGGCGACCAAGCGGGCGAGGCCATTCCCGAGGCGGGCGGCCAAGGGGCCCGAGGCCAAAGCCCGGCCAAGGGGCTCAAAACTAAGGGGCCCGAGGCCAAAGCCCGGCCGGCCAAGTAGTCCGAAACCAGCGGGCCCGAGGCCATTCCCGAAGCGAAAGGCCAAGGGGCCCGAGGCCATTCTCGAGGCGGGCGGCCAAGGGGCCCGAGGCCATTCCCGAGGCGGGCGGCCAATGGGCCCGATGCCAAAGTCTGGCCAAGGGGCTCGAAACCAGAGGGACCGAGGCCATTCCTTAGACGGGTGGCCAAAGGGCCCAACGCCATTCCCGAGGCGGGCAGCCAAGGGGCCCGGGCCATTCACATGGCAGGCGGCCAAGGGGCCTGAGGCCATTCCCGAGGTGGGCGGCCAAGGGGCCCGAGGCCAAAGCCCGGCCAAGGGGCTCGAAACCAGGGGGCCCAAAGCCATTCCCGAGGCGGGTGGCCAAAGGGCACGACGCTATTCCCGAGGCCGGCGGCCAAGGGGCCCAAGGCCATGCCCGAGGTGGGCGGCCAAGGAACCGGAGGCGGGCAGGCAACTTCGGCCAAGGGGCCCGAGGCCATTCCCGAGACGGGCGGACAAGGGGCCCGAGGCCATTCCCGAGGCGGGCGGCCAAGGGGCCCGAGGCCATTCCCGAGGTGGGTGGCCAAGGGGCCCAAGGCCATTCCCAAAGCGGGCGGCCAAGGGCCCCGAGGCCATTCCCAAGGCGGGCGGCCAAGGGGCCCGAGTCCATTCCCGAGGCGGGCGGCCAAGGGGCCCGAGGCCATTCCCGAAGCGGGTGGCCAAGGGGCCCGAGGCCATTCCCAAGGCAGGCGGCCAAGGTGCCCGAGGCCATTCCCGAGGCGGGCGGCCAAGGGGCCCGAGGCCAAAGCCTCACCAAAAGGCTCGAAACCAGGGGGACCGAGGCCATTCTCGAGAGGGGCGGCCAAAGGGCCCGACGCCATTCCCGAGGCGGGCGGCCAAGGGGCCCGAGGCCAATCCCGAGGCAGGTGGCCAAGGGGCCCGAGGCCATTCTGAGGCGGGCAGCCAAGGGGCCCGAAGCCAAAGCCCGGCCAAGGGGCTCGAAACCAAGGGGCCCGAGGCCATTCCCAAGACGGGCGGCCAAGAAGTCCGACGCCATTTCGGAGACGGGTGGCCAAGGGGACCGAGGACATTCTCGAGGCGGGCGGCCAAGGGGCCCGAGGCCACAGCCCAGACAAGGGGCTCGAAACCAAGGGGCCCGAGGCCATTCCCGAGGAGGGCGGCCAAAGGGCCCGAGGCCAAAACCCTGCCGGCCAAGGGGTCCGAAACCAAGGGGCCCGAGGCCATTCCCGAGGCGGGCAGCCAAGGGGCCCGAGGCCATTCCTGAAGCGGAAGGCCTAGGGGCCCAAGGCCAATCTCGAGGCGGGCGGCCAAGGGGCCCGAGTCCAATCCCGAGGTGGGCGACCAAGGGGCTCGAAACCAGGGGGCCCAAAGCCATTCCCGAGGCGGGCGGCCAAAGGGCACGACGCTATTCCCGAGGCCGGCGGCCAAGGGGCCCAAGGCCATTCCCAAGGTGGGCGGCCATGGAACCAGAGGCGGGCAGGCAACTTCGGCCAAGGGGCCCGAGGCCAAACCCCGGCCGAGGGGCCCGAAACCAGGGGGCCCGAGGCCATTCCCGAGGCGGGCGGCCAAGGGGCCCGAGGCCCTTCCCGAGGTGGGTAGCCAATGTGCCCGAGGCCATTCCCGAGGCGAGCGGCCAAGGGGCCCGAGGCCATTCCCGAAGCGGGCGGCCAAGGGCCCCGAGGCCATTCCCAAGGCTGGCGGCCAAGGGGCCCAAGGCCATTTCCGAGGCGGGCGGCCAAGGGGCCCGAGGCCATTCCCGAGGCGGGCGGCCAAGGGGCCCAAGGCCAAAGCCCGGCCAATTGGCTCAAAACCAGGGGGACCGAGACCATTCCCAAGACGGGCGGCCAAAGGGCCCGACGCCATTCCGGAGGCGGGCGGCCAAGGGGCCCGAGGCCATTCCCGAGGCAGGTGGCCAAGGGGCCGAGGCCATTCCCGAGGCGGGCGGCCAAGGGGCCCGAGGCCAAAGCCCGGCCAAGGGGCTCGAAACCAATTGGCCTGAGGCCATTCCCAAGACTGGCGGCCAAGGGGCTGGAGGCCATTTCCGAGGTGGGCGGCCAAGGGGGCGAGGCCATTCCCGAGGCAGGCGGCCAAGGGGCCTGAGGCCAAAGCCCGGCCAAGTGGCTCGAAACTAAGGGGCCCGAGGCCATTACCGAGGAGGGCGGCCAAGAGGCCCGAGGCCAAAGCTCGGCCGGCCAAGTAGTCTGAAACCAGGGGGCCCGAGGCCATTCCCGAGGCGGGCGGCCAAGGGGCCCGAGGCCATTCCCGAAGCGAAAGGCCAAGGGGCCCAAGGCCAATCCCGAGGCGGGCGGCCAAGGTACCCGAGGCCATTCCCGAAGCGGGCGGCCAAGGGGCCGGAGGCGGGCAGGCAAGCTCAGCCAAGGAGCCCGAGGCCAAAGCCCGGCCAAGGGGCCCGAAACCAGGGGGCCCGAAGCCATTCCCGAGGCGGGCGGCCAAGGGGCCCAAGTCCATTCCCGAGACGGGCGGCCAAGGAACCCGAGGCCATTACTGAAGCGGGCGGCCAAGGGGCCCGAGGTGGGGAGGCAAGCTCGGCCAAGGGGCCCGAGGACAAAGCCCGGCCAAGGGGCTCGAAACCAGGGGGCCCAAGGTCTTTTCCGAGGCGGGCGTCCAACGGGTCCGAGGCCATTCCCAAGGCAGGCGGCCAAGCTCGGCCAAAGGCCCAGAGACCAAAGCCTTGCCAAGGGGCCCGAGGCCAAACCCCGGCCAAGCAACTCGAAACCTGGGGGCCCAAGGCCTTTCCCGAGGCGGGCATCCAAGGGGCCCGAGGCCATTCCCGAGGCGGGCGGCCAAGCTCGGCCAAGGGGCCAGAGACCAAAGCCAGGCCAAGGCTCCCGATACCAGGGGGCCCGAGGCCATTCCCGAGGCGGACGGACAAGGGTCCCAAGGCCATCCCCAAGACGGGCGGCCAAGGGGCCCGAGGCCATTCCTAAAGCGGGCGGTCAAGGGGCCCGAGGCCATTCCCGAGGCGGGCGGCCAAGGGGCCCGAGGCCATTCCCAAGGCGGGCGACCAAGGGGCCCGAGGCCATTCCCGAGGCGGGCGGCCAAGGGGCCCAAGGCCAAAGCCCGGCCAAGTGGCTCGAAACCAGGGGGACCGAGACCATTCCCAAGACGGGCGGCCAAAGGGCCCGACTCCATTCCGGAGGCAGGCGACCAAGGGGCCCGAGGCCATTCCCGAGGCAGGTGGCCAAGGGACCAGAGGCAAAAGCCCGGCCAAGCAACTCGAAACCAGGGGGCCCAAGGCCTTTCCCGAGGCGGGCGTCGAAGGGTTCCGAGGCTATTTCCGAGGCGGGCGGCCAAGCTCGGCCAAGGGGCCAGAGACCAAAGCCAGGCCAAGGCTCCCGATACCAGGGGGCCCGAGGCCATTCCCGAGGCGGACGGACAAGGGTCCCGAGGCCATCCCCAAGACGGGCGGCCAAGGGGCTCAAGGCCATTCCTGAGGCGGGCGGCCAAAGGGCACGACGCTATTCCCGAGGCGGGCAGCCAAGGGGCCCGAGGCCATTCCCGAGGCGGGCGGCCCTGGATCCCGAGGCGGGCAGGCAAGTTCGGCCAAGGGGCCCGAGACCAAAGCCCGGCCAAGGGGCCCGAAACCAGGGGACCCGAGGCTATTTCCGAGGCGGGCGGCCAAGGGACCCGAGGCCATTCCCGAGGCATGCGGCCAAGGGGCCAGAGGTCAAAGCCCGGCCAAGGGGCCCGAAACCAGGGGGCCCGAGGCCATTCTAGAGGCAGGCTGCTAAGGGGCCCGAGGCCATTACCGACGCGGGCGGCCAAGGTGCCCGAGACCAACGCCCGGCCAAGGGGCCCAAAACCACGGGGCCAGAGGCGGGCGGCCAAAGGGCCCGACGCCATTCCCGAGGCGGGCGGCCAAGGTACCCAAGGCCATTCCCGAAGCGGGCGGCCAAGGGGCCCGAGGCGGGCAGGCAAACTCGGCCAAGGGGCCCGAGGCCAAAGCCCGGCCAAGGGGCCGGAAACCAGGGGGTCCGAAGCCATTCCCGAGGCGGGCGGCCAAGGGGCCCAAGGCCATTCCCGAGACGGGCGGCCAAGGAACCCGAGGCCATTCCTGAAGCGGGCGGCCAAGGGGCCCGAGGCAAGCTCGGCCAAGGGGCCCGAGGACAAAGCCCGGCCAAGGGGCTCGAAACCAGGGGGCCCAAGGTCTTTTCCGAGGCGGGCGTCCAAGGGGTTCGAGGCCATTCCCGAGGCTGGCGGCCAAGCTCGGCCAAGGGCCCAGAGACCAAAGCCTTGCCAAGGGGCCCGAGGCCAAACCCCGGCCAAGCAACTCGAAACCAGGGGGCCCAAGGCCTTTCCCGAGGCAGGCGTCCAAGGGGCCCGAGGCCATTCCCGAGGCGGGCGGCCAAGCTCGTCCAAGGGGCCAGACACCAAAGCCAGGCCAAGGCTCCCGATACCAGGGGGCCCGAGGCCATTCCCGAGGCGGACGGACAAGGGTCCCGAGGCCATCCCCAGGACGGGCGGCCAAGGGGCCCGAGGCCATTCCTGAGGCGGGCGGTCAAGGGGCCAGAGGCCATTCCCGAGGTGGGCGGCCAAGGACCCCGAGGCGGGCAAGCAAGCTCGGCCAAGGGGCCCGAGGCCAAAGCCCTGTCAAGCGGGCCTGAAACCAGGGGGCCCGAGGCCATTCCCGAGGCGGGCGGCCAAGGGGCCCGAGGCCATTCCCGAGGCGGGCGACCAGGGGGCCCGAGGCCATTCCCGAGGCGGGCGGCCAAAGGGCCTGAGGCGGGCGGTCAAAGGGCCCGAGGCCATTCCCGAGGCGGGCCGCCAACGGGCCCAAGGCCATTCCCGAGGCGGGCGGCCAAGGACCCCGAGGCGGGCAAGCAAGCTCGGCCAAGGTGCCCGAGGCCAAAGCCCTGTCAAGCGGGCCTGAAACCAGGGGGCCCGAGGCCATTCCCGAGGCGGGCGACCAAGGGGCCCGAGGCCATTCCCGAGGCGGGCGGCCAAGGGGCCCAAGGCCAAAGCCCTGCCAAGTGGCTCAAAACCAGGGGGACCGAGACCATTCCCAAGACGGGCGGCCAAAGGGCCCGACGCCATTCCGGAGGCAGGCGGCCAAGGGGCCCGAGGCCATTCCCGAGGCAGGCGGCCAAGGGGCCCGAGGCAAAAGCCCGGCCAAGGAGCTCGAAACCAATTGGCCTGAGGCCATTCCCAAGACTGGCGGCCAAGGGGCCGGAGGCCATTTCCGAGGCGGGCGACCAAGGGGGCGAGGCCATTCCCGAGGCGAGCGGCCAAGGGGCCCGAGGCCAAAGCCCGGCCAAGGGGCTCAAAACTAAGGGGCCCGAGGCCAAAGCCCGGCCGGCCAAGTAGTCCGAAACCAGCGGGCCCGAGGTCTTTTCCGAGGCGGGCGTCCAAGGGGTCCGAGGCCATTCCCGAGGCTGGCGGCCAAGCTCGGCCAAGGGCCCAGAGACCAAAGCCTTGCCAAGGGGCCCGAGGCCAAACCCCGGCCAAGCAACTCGAAACCAGGGGGCCCAAGGCCTTTCCCGAGGCAGGCGTCCAAGGGGCCCGAGGCCATTCCCGAGGCGGGCGGCCAAGCTCGTCCAAGGGGCCAGACACCAAAGCCAGGCCAAGGCTCCCGATACCAGGGGGCCCGAGGCCATTCCCGAGGCGGACGGACAAGGGTCCCGAGGCCATCCCCAGGACGGGCGGCCAAGGGGCCCGAGGCCATTCCTGAGGCGGGCGGTCAAGGGGCCAGAGGCCATTCCCGAGGCGGGCGGCCAAGGACCCCGAGGCGGGCAAGCAAGCTCGGCCAAGGGGCCCGAGGCCAAAGCCCTGTCAAGCGGGCCTGAAACCAGGGGGCCCGAGGCCATTCCCGAGGCGGGCGGCCAAAGGGCCCGAGGCCATTCCCGAAGCCGGCGGCCAAGGGGCCCGAGGCCATTCCCGAGGCGGGCGACCAAGGGGCCCGAGGCCATTCCCGAGGCGGGCGGCCAAAGGGCCTGAGGCGGGCGGTCAAAGGGCCCGAGGCCATTCCCGAGGCGGGTGGCCAACGGGCCCAAGGCCATTCCCGAGGCGAGCGGCCAAGGACCCCGAGGCGGGCAAGCAAGCTCGGCCAAGGGGCCCGAGGCCAAAGCCCTGTCAAGCGGGCCTGAAACCAGGGGGCCCGAGGCCATTCCCGAGGCGGGCGACCAAGGGGCCCGAGGCCATTCCCGAGGCGGGCGGCCAAGGGGCCCAAGGCCAAAGCCCTGCCAAGTGGCTCAAATTCAGGGGGACCGAGACCATTCCCAAGACGGGCGGCCAAAGGGCCCGACGCCATTCCGGAGGCAGGCGGCCAAGGGGCCCGAGGCCATTCCCGAGGCAGGCGGCCAAGGGGCCCGAGGCAAAAGCCCGGCCAAGGAGCTCGAAACCAATTGGCCTGAGGCCATTCCCAAGACTGGCGGCCAAGGGGCCGGAGGCCATTTCCGAGGCGGGCGACCAAGGGGGCGAGGCCATTCCAGAGGCGGGCGGCCAAGGGGCCCGAGGCCAAAGCCCGGCCAAGGGGCTCAAAACTAAGGGGCCCGAGGCCAAAGCCCGGCCGGCCAAGTAGTCCGAAACCAGCGGGCCCGAGGCCATTCCCGAAGCGAAAGGCCAAGGGGCCCGAGGCCATTCTCAAGGCGGGCGGCCAAGGGGCCCGAGGCCATTCCCGAGGCGGGCGACCAAGGGTCCTGAGGCCATTCACGAGGCGGGCGGCCAATGGGCCCGATGCCAAAGCCTGGCCAAGGGGCTCGAAACCAGAGGGACCGAGGCCATTCCTTAGACGGGTGGCCAAAGGGCCCAACGCCATTCCCGAGGCGGGCAGCCAAGGGGCCCGGGCCATTCACATGGCAGGCGGCCAAGGGGCCTGAGGCCATTCCCGAGGTGGGCGGCCAAGGGGCCCGAGGCCAAAGCCCGGCCAAGGGGACCGAAACCAGGGGGCCTAAGGCCATTCCGGAGGTGGGCGGCCAAGGGGCCCGAGGCCAAAGCCCGGCCAAGGGGTCCAATATCAGGGGGCCCGAGGCGGACGGCCAAGGGGCCCGAGGCCATTCCCGAGGCGGGCAGTCAAGGGGCCCGAGGCCAATCCCGAAGCGGGCGGCCAAGGGGCTCGAAACCAGGGTGCCTAAGGCCATTCCGGAGGCGGGCGGCCAAAGGGCACGACGCTATTCCCGAGGCGGGCGGCCCTGGAACCCGAGTCGGGCAGGCAAGCTCGGCCAAGGGGCCCGAGACCAAAACCCGGCCAAGGGGACCGAAACCAGGGGGCCCGGAGGCTATTTCCGAGGCGGGCGGCCAAGGGACCCGAGGCCATTCCCGAGGCATGCGGCCAAGGGGCCAGAGGTCAAAGCCCGGCCAAGGGGCCTGAAACCAGGGGGCCCGAGGCCATTCCAGAGGCAGGCGGCTCAGGGGCCCGAGGCCATTACCGACGCGGGCGGCCAAGGTGCCCGAGGCCAACGCCCGGCCAAGGGGCCCAAAACCACGGGGCCCGAGGCGGGCGGCCAAAGGGCCCGACGCCATTCCCAAGGCAGGCGGTCAAGGGGCCCGAGGAGGGCAGCCAAGCTCGACCAAGGGGCCCGAACCCAGGGGGCCCGAGGCCACTCCCGAGGCGGGGGACCAAGGTGCCCGAGGCCATTCCCGAGGTGGGCAGCCAAGGGGCCCGAGGCCATTCCCGAGGCGGGCAGCCAAGTGGCCCGAGGCCATTTCCAAGGCGGATGGCCAAGGGTCCCGAGGCCATTCCAGAGGCGGGCGGTCAAAAGGCCCGAGGCGTGCGACCAAGGGGCCCGAAGCCATTCCCGAGGCGGGCGGCTAAGGTACCCGAGGCCATTCCTGAGGCGGGCGGCCAAGGGGCCCGAGGCCATTGCCGAGGCGGGCGACCAAGGGGCCCGAGGCCATTCCCGAGGCGGGCGGAAAGGGGCCCGAGGCCTTTCCCGAGGCAGGCGGCCAAGGGGCCCAAAGCCATTCCCAAGGCGGGCGGACGAGGGGCCCTAGGTGAAAGCCCGGCTAAGGTGCCTGAAACCAGGGGGCCCGAAGCCATTCCCGAGGTGGGCGGCCAAGGGGCCCGAGGCGGGCGGTCAAGGGGCCCGAGGCCATCACCGACGCGGGCGGCCCAGGGAAACGAGACCAAAGCCCGGCCAAGGGGCCAAAACTTGGGGGCCCGAGGCGGCCAAAAGGCCCGACGCCATTCCCAAGGCGGGCGGCCAAGGGGCCCGAGGAGGGCAGGCAAGCTCGGCTAAGGGGCCCAAAACCAGGAGGCCCGTGGTGGGCGGCCAAAGGGCCCGACGCCATACCCAAGGCGGGTGGTCAAGGGGCCCGAGTAGGGCAGGCGAGCTCGGCCAAGAGGCCCGAAACAAGGGGGCCGAGGCCATTCCCGAGGCGGGCGGCCAAGGGGCCCGAGGCCATTCCAGGCGGGAGGCCAAGGTGCCCGAGGCGGGCGGCCAAGGAACCCGAGGCGGGCAGGCAAGTTCGGCCAAGGGGGCCATTCCCGAGACGGGCGGCCAAGGAACCCGTGGCCATTCCTGAAGCGGGCGGCCAAGGGGCCCGAGGCGGGGAGGCATGCTCGGCCAAGGGGCCCGAGGACAAAGCCCGGCTAAGGGGCTCGAAACCAGGGGGCCCAAGGCCTTTTCCGAGGCGGGCGTCCAAGGGGTTCGAGGCCATTCCCGAGGCTGGCGGCCAAGCTCGGCCAAGGGCCCAGAGACCAAAGCCTTGCCAAGGGGCCCGAGGCCAAACCCCGGCCAAGGCTCCCGATACCAGGGGGCCCGAGGCCATTCCCGAGGCGGACGGACAAGGGTCCCGAGGCCATCCCCAAGGCGGGCGGCCAAGGGGCCCAAGGCCATTCCTGAGGCGGGCGGTCAAGGGGCCCGAGGCCATTCCCGAGGCAGGCGGCCAAAGTGCCCAAGGCCATAACCGAGGCGGCCGGCCAAGGGGCCCGAGGCCATTCCCGAGGCGGGCGGCCCTGGAATCCGAGGTGGGCAGGCAAGTTCGGCCAAGGGGCCCGAGACCAAAGCCCGGCTAAGGGACCCGAAGCCAGGGGGCCCGAAGCTATTCCCGAGGCGTTCGGCCCAGGGGCCCGAGGTCAAAGCCCGGCCAAGGGGCCTGAAAACAGGGGGCCCGAGGCCATATCCGAGGCGGGCGGCCAAGGGGCCCGAGGCCATTCCCGAGGCATGCGGCCAAGGGGCCAGAGGTCAAAGCCCGGCCAAGGGGCCCGAAACCAGGGGGCACAAGGCCATTCCAGAGGCAGGCGGCTAAGGGGCCCGCGGCCATTACCAACGCGGGCTGCAAAGGGGCCTGAGACCAACTCCCGGCCAAGGGGCCCAAAACCACGGGGCCCGAGGCGGGCGGCCAAAGGGCCCGACGCCATTCCCAAGGCGGGCGGTCAAGGGGCCCGAGGAGGGCAGGAAATCTCGGCCAAGGGGCCCGAGACTAAAGCCCGGCCAAGGTCCCCGAAACAAGGGGGCCCGAGGCCATTCCCGAGGCATGCGGCCAAGGGGCCAGAGGTCAAAGCCCGGCCAAGGGGCCCGAAACCAGGGGGCCCAAGGCCATTCCAGAGGCAGGCGGCTAAGGGGCCCGCGGCCATTACCAACGCGGGCTGCAAAGGGGCCTGAGACCAACTCCTGGCCAAGGGGCCCAAAACCACGGGGCCCGAGGCGGGCGGCCAAAGGGCCCGACGCCATTCCCAAGGCGGGCGGTCAAGGGGCCCGAGGAGGGCAGGAAATCTCGGCCAAGGGGCCCGAGACTAAAGCCCGGCCAAGGTCCCCGAAACAAGGGGGCCCGAGGCCATTCCCGAGGCGGGCGGCCTAAGGGCCCGAGGCCATTTCCAAGGCGGGAGGCCAAGGGGCCCGAGGCCATTCCCGAGGCGGGCGGCCAAGGAAACCGAGGCGGACAGGCAAGTTCGGCAAAGGTGCCCGAGGCCAAAGCCCGACCAAGGAGCCCGAAACCAGGGGGCCCGAAGCCATTCCCGAGGTGGGTGACCAAGGTGCCCGAGGCCATTCCCGAGGTGGGCGGTCAAGGGGCCCGAGGCCATTCCCGAGGCGGGCGGCCAAGGAAACCGAGGCGGACAGGCAAGTTCGGCAAAGGTGCCCGAGGCCAAAGCCCGACCAAGGAGCCCGAAACCAGGGGGCCCGAAGCCATTCCCGAGGCGGGCGGCCAAGCTCGTCCAAGGGGCCAGACACCAAAGCCAGGCCAAGGCTCCCGATACCAGGGGGCCCGAGGCCATTCCCGAGGCGGACGGACAAGGGTCCCGAGGCCATCCCCAGGACGGGCGGCCAAGGGGCCCGAGGCCATTCCTGAGGCGGGCGGTCAAGGGGCCAGAGGCCATTCCCGAGGCGGGCGGCCAAGGACCCCGAGGCGGGCAAGCAAGCTCGGCCAAGGGGCCCGAGGCCAAAGCCCTGTCAAGCGGGCCTGAAACCAGGGGGCCCGAGGCCATTCCCGAGGCGGGCGGCCAAAGGGCCCGAGGCCATTCCCGAAGCGGGCGGCCAAGGGGCCCGAGGCCATTCCCGAGGCGGGCGACCAAGGGGCCCGAGGCCATTCCCGAGGCGGGAGGCCAAAGGGCCTGAGGCGGGCGGTCAAAGGGCCCGAGGCCATTCCCGAGGCGGGCGGCCAACGGGCCCAAGGCCATTCCCGAGGCGGGCGGCCAAGGACCCCGAGGCGGGCAAGCAAGCTCGGCCAAGGGGCCCGAGGCCAAAGCCCTGTCAAGCGGGCCTGAAACCAGGGGGCCCGAGGCCATTCCCGAGGCGGGCGACCAAGGGGCCCGAGGCCATTCCCGAGGCGGGCGGCCAAGGGGCCCAAGGCCAAAGCCCTGCCAAGTGGCTCAAAACCAGGGGGACCGAGACCATTCCCAAGACGGGCGGCCAAAGGGCCCGACGCCATTCCGGAGGCAGGCGGCCAAGGGGCCCGAGGCCATTCCCGAGGCAGGCGGCCAAGGGGCCCGAGGCAAAAGCCCGGCCAAGGAGCTCGAAACCAATTGGCCTGAGGCCATTCCCAAGACTGGCGGCCAAGGGGCCGGAGGCCATTTCCGAGGCGGGCGACCAAGGGGGCGAGGCCATTCCCGAGGCGGGCGGCCAAGGGGCCCGAGGCCAAAGCCCGGCCAAGGGGCTCAAAACTAAGGGGCCCGAGGCCAAAGCCCGGCCGGCCAAGTAGTCCGAAACCAGCGGGCCCGAGGCCATTCCCGAAGCGAAAGGCCAAGGGGCCCGAGGCCATTCTCGAGGCGGGCGGCCAAGGGGCCCGAGGCCATTCCCGAGGCGGGTGGCCAAGGGTCCTGAGGCCATTCACGAGGCGGGCGGCCAATGGGCCCGATGCCAAAGCCTGGCCAAGGGGCTCGAAACCAGAGGGACCGAGGCCATTCCTTAGACGGGTGGCCAAAGGGCCCAACGCCATTCCCGAGGCGGGCAGCCAAGGGGCCCGGGCCATTCACATGGCAGGCGGCCAAGGGGCCTGAGGCCATTCCCGAGGTGGGCGGCCAAGGGGCCCGAGGCCAAAGCCCGGCCAAGGGGACCGAAACCAGGGGGCCTAAGGCCATTCCGGAGGCGGGCGGCCAAGGGGCCCGAGGCCAAAGCCCGGCCAAGGGGTCCGATATCAGGGGGCCCGAGGCGGACGGCCAAGGGGCCCGTGGCCATTCCCGAGGCGGGCAGTCAAGGGGCCCGAGGCCAATCCCGAAGCGGGCGGCCAAGGGGCTCGAAACCAGGGTGCCTAAGGCCATTCCGGAGGCGGGCGGCCAAAGGGCACGACGCTATTCCCGAGGCGGGCGGCCCTGGAACCCGAGTCGGGCAGGCAAGCTCGGCCAAGGGGCCCGAGACCAAAACCCGGCCAAGGGGACCGAAACCAGGGGGCCCGGAGGCTATTTCCGAGGCGGGCGGCTAAGGGACCCGAGGCCATTCCCGAGGCATGCGGCCAAGGGGCCAGAGGTCAAAGCCCGGCCAAGGGGCCTGAAACCAGGGGGCCCGAGGCCATTCCAGAGGCAGGCGGCTCAGGGGCCCGAGGCCATTACCGACGCGGGCGGCCAAGGTGCCCGAGACCAACGCCCGGCCAAGGGGCCCAAAACCACGGGGCCCGAGGCGGGCGGCCAAAGAGCCCGACGCCATTCCCAAGGCAGGCGGTCAAGGGGCCCGAGGAGGGCAGCCAAGCTCGACCAAGGGGCCCGAAACCAGGGGGCCCGAGGCCACTCCCGAGGCGGGGGACCAAGGTGCCCGAGGCCATTCCCGAGGTGGGCAGCCAAGGGGCCCGAGGCCATTCCCGAGGCGGGCAGCCAAGTGGCCCGAGGCCATTTCCAAGGCGGATGGCCAAGGGTCCCGAGGCCATTCCAGAGGCGGGCGGTCAAAAGGCCCGAGGCGTGCGACCAAGGGGCCCGAAGCCATTCCCGAGGCGGGCGGCTAAGGTACCCGAGGCCATTCCTGAGGCGGGCGGCCAAGGGACCCGAGGCCATTGCCGAGGCGGGCGACCAAGGGGCCCGAGGCCATTCCCGAGGCGGGCGGAAAGGGGCCCGAGGCCTTTCCCGAGGCAGGCGGCCAAGGGGCCCAAAGCCATTCCCAAGGCGGGCGGACGAGGGGCCCTAGGTGAAAGCCCGGCTAAGGTGCCTGAAACCAGGGGGCCCGAAGCCATTCCCGAGGTGGGCGGCCAAGGGGCCCGAGGCGGGCGGTCAAGGGGCCCGAGGCCATCACCGACGTGGGCGGCCCAGGGAAACAAGACCAAAGCCCGGCCAAGGGGCCAAAACTTGGGGGCCCGAGGCGGCCAAAAGGCCCGACGCCATTCCCAAGGCGGGCGGCCAAGGGGCCCGAGGAGGGCAGGCAAGCTCGGCTAAGGGGCCCAAAACCAGGAGGCCCGTGGTGGGCGGCCAAAGGGCCCGACGCCATACCCAAGGCGGGTGGTCAAGGGGCCCGAGTAGGGCAGGCGAGCTCGGCCAAGAGGCCCGAAACAAGGGGGCCGAGGCCATTCCCGAGGCGGGCGGCCAAGGGGCCCGAGGCCATTCCAGGCGGGAGGCCAAGGTGCCCGAGGCGGGCGGCCAAGGAACCCGAGGCGGGCAGGCAAGTTCGGCCAAGGGGGCCATTCCCGAGACGGGCGGCCAAGGAACCCGTGGCCATTCCTGAAGCGGGCGGCCAAGGGGCCCGAGGCGGGGAGGCATGCTCGGCCAAGGGGCCCGAGGACAAAGCCCGGCTAAGGGGCTCGAAACCAGGGGGCCCAAGGCCTTTTCCGAGGCGGGCGTCCAAGGGGTTCGAGGCCATTCCCGAGGCTGGCGGCCAAGCTCGGCCAAGGGCCCAGAGACCAAAGCCTTGCCAAGGGGCCCGAGGCCAAACCCCGGCCAAGGCTCCCGATACCAGGGGGCCCGAGGCCATTCCCGAGGCGGACGGACAAGGGTCCCGAGGCCATCCCCAAGGCGGGCGGCCAAGGGGCCCAAGGCCATTCCTGAGGCGGGCGGTCAAGGGGCCCGAGGCCATTGCCGAGGCAGGCGGCCAAAGTGCCCAAGGCCATAACCGAGGCGGCCGGCCAAGGGGCCCGAGGCCATTCCCGAGGCAGGCGGCCAAAGTGCCCAAGGCCATAACCGAGGCGGGCGGCCAAGGGGCCCGAGGCCATTCTCGAAGCGGGAGGCCAAGGGTCCTGAGGCCATTCCTGAGGCGGGTGGCCATGGTTCCTGAGGCCATTCACGAGGCGGGCGGCCAAGGGACCCGAGGCCAAAGCCTGGTCAAGGGGCTCGAAACCAGAGGGACCGAGGCCATTCCTGAGACGGGCGGCCAAGGGGCCCGGGCCATTCACATGGCAGGCGGCCAAGGGGCCCGAGGCCATTCCCGAGGCAGGCGGCCAAGGGGCCCGAGGCCAAAGCCCGGCCAAGGGGACCGAAACAAGGGGGCCCGAGGCCATTCCGGAGGCGGGCGGCCAAGGGGCTCGAGGCCAAAGTCCGGCCAAGGGGTCTGAAATCAGGGGGCCCAAGGCCATTCCCGAAGCGGACGGCCAAGGGGCCCGAGGCCATTCCCGAGGCGGAAGGCCAAGGGGCCCGAGGCCAATCCCGAGGAGGGCAGTCAAGGGGCCCGAGGCCAATCCCGAAGCGGGCGGCCAAGGGGCTCGAAACCAGGGGGCCCAAGGCCATTCCGGAGGCGGGCGGCCAAAGGGCACGACGCTATTCCTGAGGCGGGCTGCCAAGGGGCCCGACGCCATTCCCGAGGCGGGCGGCCCTGGAATCCGAGGCGGGCAGGCAAGTTCGGCCAAGGGGCCCGAGACCAAAGCCCGGCTAAGGGACCCGAAGCCAGGGGGCCCGAAGCTATTCCCGAGGCGTTCGGCCAAGGGGCCCGAGGTCAAAGCCCGGCCAAGGGGCCTGAAAACAGGGGGCCCGAGGCCATATCCGAGGCGGGCGGCCAAGGGGTCCGAGGCCATTCCCGAGGCATGCGGCCAAGGGGCCAGAGGTCAAAGCCCGGCCAAGGGGCCCGAAACCAGGGGGCCCAAGGCCATTCCAGAGGCAGGCGGCTAAGGGGCCCACGGCCATTACCAACGCGGGCTGCAAAGGGGCCTGAGACCAACTCCCGGCCAAGGGGCCCAAAACCACGGGGCCCGAGGCGGGCGGCCAAAGGGCCCGACGCCATTCCCAAGGCGGGCGGTCAAGGGGCCCGAGGAGGGCAGGAAATCTCGGCCAAGGGGCCCGAGACTAAAGCCCGGCCAAGGTCCCCGAAACAAGGGGGCCCGAGGCCATTCCCGAGACGGGCGGCCTAAGGGCCCGAGGCCATTTCCAAGGCGGGAGGCCAAGGGGCCCGAGGCCATTCCCGAGGCGGGCGGCCAAGGAAACCGAGGCGGACAGGCAAGTTCGGCAAAGGTGCCCGAGGCCAAAGCCCGACCAAGGAGCCCGAAACCAGGGGGCCCGAAGCCATTCCCGAGGTGGGTGACCAAGGTGCCCGAGGCCATTCCCGAGGTGGGCGGTCAAGGGGCCCGAGGCCATTCCCGAGGCGGGCAGCCAAGGGGCCCGAGGCCATTTCCGAGGCGGACGGCCAAGGGTCCCGAGGCCATTCCCGAGGCGGGCGGTCAAAAGGCCCGAGGCATGCGGCCAAGGGGCCCGAAGCCATTCCCGAGGCGAGCGGCTAAGGGGCCCGAGGCCATTCCCGAGGCGGCCGGCCAAGGGACCCGAGGCCATTCCCGAGGCGGGCGACCAAGGGGCCCGAGGCCATTGCCGAGGCGGGCGGAAAGGGGCCCGAGGCCGTTCCCGAGGCGGGCGGTCAAGGGGCCCGAGGCCTTTCCCGAGGCAGGCGGCGAAGGGGCCCAAAGCCATTCCCGAGGTGGGCGGCAGAGGGGCCGTAGGTGAAAGCCCGGCCAAGATGCCTGAAACAAGGGGGCCGAGGCCATTCCCTTGGCGGGCGGCCAAGGGGACCGACGCCATTCCCGAGGCGGGAGGCCAAGGGGCCCGAGGCCATTCCCGAGGCTGGCGGCCAAGGAACCCGAGGTAGGCATGCAAGTTCGGCCAAGGGGCCCGAGACCAAAGCCCGGCCAAGGTGCCCGAAACCAGGGGGCCAGAAGCCATTCCCGAGGTGGGCGGCCAAGGGGCCCGAGGTGGGCGGCCAAGGGGCCCGAGGCCATTACCGACGCGGGCGGCCAAGGGAACCGAGACCAAAGCCCGGCCAAGGGGCCAAAACTTGGGGGCCCGAGGCGGGCGGCCAAAAGGCCCGATGCCATTCCCAAGGCGGGCGGCCAAGGGGCCCGAGGAGGGCAGGCAAGCTCAGCCAAGGGGCCCAAAACCAGGAGGCCCGTGGTGGGTGGTCAAAGGGCCCGACGCCATTCCCAAGGCGGGCGGTCAAGGGGCCCGAGGAGGGCAGGCAAGCTCGGCCAAGGGGTCCGAGACTAAAGCCCAGCCGTGGTGCCCGAAACAAGGGGGCCGAGGCCATTCCCTTAGCGGGCGGCCAAGGGGCCCAAGGCCATTCCCGAGGCGGAAGGCCAAGTGGCCCGAGCCCAATCCCGAGGCGGGCAGTCAAGGGGCCTGAGGCCAATCCCAATGCGGGCGGCCAAGGGGCTCGAAACCAGGGGGCCCAAGGCCATTCCGGAGGCGGGCGGCCAAAGGGCACGACGCTATTCCCGATGCGGGCGGCCAAGGGGCCCAAGGCCATTCCCGAGGCGGGCGGCCCTGGAAACCGAGGCAGGCAGGCAAGTACGGCCAATGGGCCCGAGACCAAAGCCCAGCCAAGGGGCCCGAAACCAGGGGGCCCGAGGCCATTCCCGAGGCGGGCGGCCAAGGGGCCCGAGGTCAAAGCCCGGCCAAGGGGCCTGAAAACAGGGGGCCCGAGGCCATTTCTGAGGTGGGCGGCCAAGGGGCCCGAGGCCATTCCCGAGGCATGCGGCCATGGGGCCAGAGGTCAAAGTCCGGCCAAGGGGCCCGAAACCAGGGGGCCCAAGGCCATTCCAGAGGCAGTCGGCTAAGGGGCCTGAGGCCATTACCGACGCGGGCTGCCAAGGGGCCCGAGACCAACGCCCGGCCAAGGGGCCCGAAACCAGGGGGCCCGAGGCCATTCCCGAGGTGGACGGCCAAGGGTCCCGAGGTCAAAGCCCGGCCAAGGGGCCTGAAAACAGGGGGCCCGAGGCAATTTCTGAGGTGGGCGGCCAAGGGGCCCGAGGCCATTCCCGAGGCATGCGGCCAAGGGGCCAGAGGTCAAAGCCCGGCCAAGGGGCCCAAAACCAGGGCGGTCAAGGGGCCCGAGGAGGGCAGGCAAGCTCGGCAAAGGGGCCCGAGTCTAAAGCCCGGCCAAGGTGCCCGAAACAAGGGGGCCCGAGGCCATTCCCGAGGCAGGCGGCCTAAGGACCCGAGGCCATTCCCAAGGCGGGAGGCCAAGGTGCCTGAGGCCATTCCCGAGGCGGCGGCCAAGGAAACCGAGGCGGACAGGCAAGTTCGGCAAAGGTGCCCTAGGCCAAAGCCCGACCAAGGGGCCCGAATTCAGGGGGCCCGAGGCCATTCCCGAGGCGGGCGGCCAAGGGGCCCGAGGCCATTCTCGAGGCGGGCGGCCAAGGGGCCCGAAGCCATTCCCAAGGCGGGCGGCCAAGGGGCCCGAGGCCATTCACGAGGTGGGCGGCCAAGGGCCCCGAGGCCAAAGCCCGGCCAAGGGACTCGAAAACAGGGGGACCGAGGCCATTCCTGAGACGAGCGGCCAAAGGGCCTGACGCCATTCTCGAGGCGGGCAGCCAAGGGGCCCGAGGCCATTCACAAGGCAGGCGGCCATGGGGACCGAGGCCATTCCCGAGGCGGGCAGCCAAGGGGCCCGAGGCCAAAGCCCGGCTAAGGGGCTCGAAACCAAGGGGCCCGAGGCCATTCCTGAGGCGGGTGGCAAAGGGGCCCGAAGCCAAAGCCCGGCCAAGGGGTCCGAAATCAGGGGGCCCGAGGCCATTTCCGAGGCGGGCGGCCAAGGGGCCCGAGGCCATTCCCGAGGCAGAAGGCCAATCCCGAGGCAGGCAGCCAAGGGGCCAGAGGCCATTCCCGACCCGAGCGGCCAAGGGACCCGAGGCCATTCCCGAGGCGGGAGGCCAAGGGGCCCGACGCCAAAGCCCGGCAAAACGGCCCGAAACCAGAAGGCCCGACGACATTCCCAAGGCGGGCGGCCAAGGGGCCCGAGGAGGGCAGGCAAGTTCAGCCAAGGGGCCCAAAACCAGGAGGCCCGTGGTGGGCGGCCAAAGGGCCCGACGCCATTCCCAAGGCGGGCGGTCAAGGGGCCCGAGGAGGACAGGCAAGCTCGGCTAAGGGGCCCGAGACTAAAGCCCAGCAGTGGTGCCCGAAACAAGGGGGCCGAGGCCATTCCCTTGGCGGGCGGCCAAGGGGCCCGAGGCCAATCCCGAGGCGGGCAGTCAAGGGGCCCGAGGCCAATCCCGATGCGGGCGGCCAAGGGGCTCGAAACCAGGGTGCCCAAGGCCACTCCGTAGGCGGGGGGCCAAAGGGCACGACGCTATTCCAGAGGCGGGCGGCCAAGGGGCCCGAGGCCATTCCCGAGGCGGGCGGCCCTGGAACCCGAGGCGGGCAGGCAAGTACGGCCAATGGGCCCGAGACCAAAGCCCGGCCAAGGGGCCCGAAAACAGGGGGCCCGAGGCCATTCCCGAGGCGGGCGGCCAAGGGGCCCGAGGTCAAAGCCCGGCCAAGGGGCCTGAAAACAGGGGGCCCGAGGCCATTTCTGAGGTGGGCGGCCAAGGGGCCCGAGGCCATTCCCGAGGCATGCGGCCAAGGGGCCAGAGGTCAAAGCCCGGCCAAGGGGCCCAAAACCAGGGGGCCCAAGGCCATTCCTGAGGCAGGCGGCTAAGGGGCCTGAGGCCATTTTCGATGCGGGCTGCCAAGGGGCCCGAGACGAATGCCCGGCCAAGGGGCCCAAAACCACGGGGCCCGAGGCGGGCGGCCAAAGGGCCTGACGCCATTCCCAAGGTGGGCGGTCAAGGGGCCCGAGGAGGGCAGGCAAGCTCGGCAAAGGGGCCCGAGACTAAAGCCCGGCCAAGGTGCCCGAAACAAGGGGGCCCGAGGCCATTCCCGAGGCGGGCGGCCTAAGGACCCGAGGCCATTCCCAAGGCGGGAGGCCAAGGGGCCTGAGGCCATTCCCGAGGCGGTGGCCAAGGAAACCGAGGCGGACAGGCAAGTTCGGCAAAGGTGCCCGAGGCCAAAGCCCCACCAAGGGGCCCGAATCCAGGGGGCCCGAGGCCATTCCCGAGGTGGGTGACCAAGGTGCCCGAGGCCATTCCCGAGGTGGGCGGCCAAGGGGCCCGAGGCCATTCCCGAGGCGGGCGGAAAGGGGCCCGAGGCCATTCCCGAGGCGGGCGGTCAAGGGGCCTGATGCCTTTCCCGAGGCAGGCGGCCGAGGGTCCCAAAGCCATTCCCGAGGCGGGCGGCCGAGGGGCCCTAGGTGAGAGCCCGGCCAAGGTGCCCGAAACCAGGGGGCCCAAAGCCATTCCCGAGGTGGGCGGCAAGGGGCCCGAGGCGGGCGGCCAAGGGGCCCGAGGCCATTACTGACGCGGGCTGCCAAGGGGCCCGAGACCAACACCCGGCCAAGGGGCCCAAAACCACGGGGCCCAAGGGGGGCCGCCAAAGGGCCCGACGCCATTCCCAAGGCGGGCGGTCAAGGGGCCCGAGGAGGGCAGGCAAGCTCGGCAAAGGGGCCCGAGACTAAAGCCCAGCCGTGGTGCCCGAAACAAGGGGGCCCGAGGCCGGCGGCCAAGAGGCCCGACGACATTCCCAAGGCGGGAGGCCAAGGGGCCCGAGGCCATTCCCGAGGCGGGCGGCCAAGGAACCCGAGGCGGACAGGCAAGTTCGGCCAAGCGGCCCGAGGTCAAAGCCCGACCAAGGGGCCCGAAACCAGGGGGCCCGAGGCCATTCCCGAGGCTGGCGGCCAAGGAACCCGAGGTAGGCATGCAAGTTCGGCCAAGGGGCCCGAGACCAAAGCATGGCCAAGGTGCCCGAAACCAGGGGGCCAGAAGCCATTCCCGAGGTGGGCGGCCAAGGGGCCCGAGGTGGGCGGCCAAGGGGCCCGAGGCCATTACCGACGCGGGCGGCCAAGGGAACCGAGACCAAAGCCCGGCCAAGGGGCCAAAACTTGGGGGCCCGAGTCAGGCGGCCAAAAGGCCCGATGCCATTCCAAAGGCGGGCGGCCAAGGGGCCCGAGGAGGGCAGGCAAGCTCGGCCAAGGGGCCCAAAACCAGGAGGCCCGTGGTGGGTGGTCAAAGGGCTCGACGCCATTCCCAAGGCGGGCGGTCAAGGGGCCCGAGGAGGGCAGGCAAGCTCGGCCAAGGGGTCCGAGACTAAAGCCCAGCCGTGGTGCCCGAAACAAGGGGGCCGAGGCCATTCCCTTAGCGGGCGGCCAAGGGGCCCAAGGCCATTCCCGAGGCGGAAGGCCAAGTGGCCCGAGGCCAATCCCGAGGCGGGCAATCAAGGGGCCCGAGGCCAATCCCGATGCGGGCGGCCAAGGGGCTCGAAACCAGGGGGCCCAAGGCCATTCCGGAGGCGGGCGGCCAAAGGGCACGATGCTATTCCCGATGCGGGCGGCCAAGGGGCCCAAGGCCATTCCCGAGGCGGGCGGCCCTGGAAACCGAGGCAGGCAGGCAAGTACGGCCAATGGGCCCAAGACCAAAGCCCAGCCAAGGGGCCCGAAACCAGGGGGCCCGAGGCCATTCCCGAGGCGGGCGGCCAAGGGGCCCGAGGTCAAAGCCCGGCCAAGGGGCCTGAAAACAGGGGGCCCGAGGCCATTTCTGAGGTGGGCGACCAAGGGGCCCGAGGCCATTCCCGAAGCATGCGGCCAAGGGGCCAGAGGTCAAAGTCCGGCCAAGGGGCCCGAAACCAGGGGGCCCAAGGCCATTCCAGAGGCAGTCGGCCAAGGGGCCCGAGACCAACGCCCGGCCAAGGCGCCCAAAACCACGGGGCCCGAGGCGGGCGGCCCTGGAAACCGAGGCGGGCAGGCAAGTACGGCCAATGGGCCCGAGACCAAAGCCCGGCCAAGGGGCCCGAAACCAGGGGGCCCGAGGCCATTCCCGAGGCGGACGGCCAAGGGTCCCGAGGTCAAAGCCCGGCCAAGGGGCCTGAAAACAGGGGGCCCGAGGCCATTCCCGAGGCATGCGGCCAAGGGGCCAGAGGTCAAAGCCCGGCCAAGGGGCCCAAAACCAGGGCGGTCAAGGGGCCCGAGGAGGGCAGGCAAGCTCGGCAAAGGGGCCCGAGTCTAAAGCCCGGCCAAGGTGCCCGAAACAAGGGGGCCCGAGGCCATTCCCGAGGCAGGCGGCCTAAGGACCCGAGGCCATTCCCAAGGCGGGAGGCCAAGGTGCCTGAGGCCATTCCCGAGGCGGCGGCCAAGGAAACCGAGGCGGACAGGCAAGTTCGGCAAAGGTGCCCTAGGCCAAAGCCCGACCAAGGGGCCCGAATCCAGGGGGCCCGAGGCCATTCCCGAGGCGGGCGGCCAAGGGGCCCGAGGCCATTCTCGAGGCGGGCGGCCAAGGGACCCGAAGCCATTCCCAAGGCGGGCGGCCAAGGGGCCCGAGGCAATTCACGAGGTGGGCGGCCAAGGGCCCCGAGGCCAAAGCCCGGCCAAGGGACTCGAAAACAGGGGGACCGAGGCCATTCCTGAGACGAGCGGCCAAAGGGCCTGACGCCATTCTCGAGGCGGGCAGCCAAGGGGCCCGAGGCCATTCACAAGGCAGGCGGCCATGGGGACCGAGGCCATAACCGAGGCGGGCAGCCAAGGGACCCGAGGCCAAAGCCCGGCTAAGGGGCTCGAAACCAAGGGGCCCGAGGCCATTCCTGAGGCGGGCGGCAAAGGGGCCCGAAGCCAAAGCCCGGCCAAGGGGTCCGAAATCAGGGGGCCCGAGGCCATTTCCGAGGCGGGCGGCCAAGGGGCCCGAGGCCATTCCCGAGGCGGAAGGCCAATCCCGAGGCGGGCAGCCAAGGGGCCAGAGGCCATTCCCGACCCGGGCGGCCAAGGGACCCGAGGCCATTCCCGAGGCGGGAGGCCAAGGGGCCCGACGCCAAAGCCCGGCAAAACGGCCCGAAACCAGAAGGCCCGATGCCATTCCCAAGGCGGGCGGCCAAGGGGCCCGAGGAGGGCAGGCAAGTTCAGCCAAGGGGCCCAAAACCAGGAGGCCCGTGGTGGGCGGCCAAAGGGCCCGACGCCATTCCCAAGGCGGGCGGTCAAGGGGCCCGAGGAGGACAGGCAAGCTCGGCTAAGGGGCCCGAGACTAAAGCCCAGCAGTGGTGCCCGAAACAAGGGGGCCGAGGCCATTCCCTTGGCGGGCGGCCAAGGGGCCCGAGGCCAATCCCGAGGCGGGCAGTCAAGGGGCCCGAGGCCAATCCCGATGCGGGCGGCCAAGGGGCTCGAAACCAGGGTGCCCAAGGCCACTCCGTAGGCGGGGGGCCAAAGGGCACGACGCTATTCCCGAGGCGGGCGGCCAAGGGGCCCGAGGCCATTCCCGAGGCGGGCGGCCCTGGAACCCGAGGCGGGCAGGCAAGTACGGCCAATGGGCCCGAGACCAAAGCCCGGCCAAGGGGCCCGAAACCAGGGGGCCCGAGGCCATTCCCGAGGCGGGCGGCCAAGGGGCCCGAGGTCAAAGCCCGGCCAAGGGGCCTGAAAACAGGGGGCCCGAGGCCATTTGTGAGGTGGGCGGCCAAGGGGCCCGAGGCCATTCCCGAGGCATGCGGCCAAGGGGCCAGAGGTCAAAGCCCGGCCAAGGGGCCCGAAACCAGGGGGCCCAAGGCCATTCCTGAGGCAGGCGGCTAAGGGGCCTGAGGCCATTTTCGACGCGGGCTGCCAAGGGGCCCGAGACGAATGCCCGGCCAAGGGGCCCAAAACCACGGGGCCCGAGGCGGGCGGCCAAAGGGCCCGACGCAATTCCCAAGGTGGGCGGTCAAGGGGCCCGAGGAGGGCAGGTAAGCTCGGCAAAGGGGCCCGAGACTAAAGCCCGGCCAAGGTGCCCGAAACAAGGGGGCCCGAGGCCATTCCCGAGGCGGGCGGCCTAAGGACCCGAGGCCATTCCCAAGGCGGGAGGCCAAGGGGCCTGAGGCCATTCCCGAGGCGGCGGCCAAGGAAACCGAGGCGGACAGGCAAGTTCGGCAAAGGTGCCCGAGGCCAAAGCCCCACCAAGAGGCCCGAATCCAGGGGGCCCGAGGCCATTCCCGAGGTGGGTGACCAAGGTGCCCGAGGCCATTCCCGAGGTGGGCGGCCAAGGGGCCCGAGGCCATTCCCGAGGCGGGCGGAATGGGGCCCGAGGCCATTCCCGAGGCGCGCGGTCAAGGGGCCTGAGGCCTTTCCCGAGGCAGGCGGCCGAGGGTCCCAAAGCCATTCCCGAGGCGGGCGGCCGAGGGGCCCTAGGTGAAAGCCCGGCCAAGGTGCCCGAAACCAGGGGGCCCAAAGCCATTCCCGAGGTGGGCGGCAAGGGGCCCGAGGCGGGCGGCCAAGGGGCCCGAGGCCATTACTGACGCGGGCTGCCAAGGGGCCCGAGACCAACACCCGGCCAAGGGGCCCAAAACCACGGGGCCCAAGGGGGGCCGCCAAAGGGCCCGACGCCATTCCCAAGGCGGGCGGTCAAGGGGCCCGAGGAGGGCAGGCAAGCTCGGCAAAGGGGCCCGAGACTAAAGCCCAGCCGTGGTGCCCGAAACAAGGGGGCCCGAGGCCGGCGGCCAAGAGGCCCGACGACATTCCCAAGGCGGGAGGCCAAGGGGCCCGAGGCCATTCCCGAGGCGGGCGGCCAAGGAACCCGAGGCGGACAGGCAAGTTCGGCCAAGCGGCCCGAGGCCAAAGCCTGACCAAGGGGCCCGAAACCAGGGGGCCCGAGGCCATTCCCGAGGCTGGCGGCCAAGGAACCCGAGGTAGGCATGCAAGTTCGGCCAAGGGGCCCGAGACCAAAGCACGGCCAAGGTGCCCGATACCAGGGGGCCAGAAGCCATTCCCGAGGTGGGCGGCCAAGGGGCCCGAGGTGGGCGGCCAAGGGGCCCGAGGCCATTACCGGCGCGGGCGGCCAAGGGAACCGAGACCAAAGCCCGGCCAAGGGGCCAAAACTTGGGGGCCCGAGGCGGGCGGCCAAAAGGCCCGATGCCATTCCCAAGGCGGGCGGCCAAGGGGCCCGAGGAGGGCAGGCAAGCCTGGCCAAGGGGCCCAAAACCAGGAGGCCCGTGGTGGGTGGTCAAAGGGCCCGACGCCATTCCCAAGGCGGGCGGTCAAGGGGCCCGAGGAGGGCAGGCAAGCTCGGCCAAGGGGTCTGAGACTAAAGCCCAGCCGTGGTGCCCGAAACAAGGGGGCCGAGGCCATTCCCTTAGCGGGCGGCCAAGTGGCCCGAGGCCAATCCCGAGGCAGGCAGTCAAGGGGCCCGAGGCCAATCCCGATGCGGGCGGCCAAGGGGCTCGAAACCAGGGGGCCCAAGGCCATTCCGGAGGCGGGCGGCCAAAGGGCACGACGCTATTCCCGATGCGGGCGGCCAAGGGGCCCAAGGCCATTCCCGAGGCGGGCAGCCCTGGAAACCGAGGCAGGCAGGCAAGTACGGCCAATGGGCCCGATACCAAAGCCCAGCCAAGGGGCCCGAAACCAGGGGGCCCGAGGCCATTCCCGAGGCGGGCGGCCAAGGGGCCCAAGGTCAAAGCCCGGCCAAGGGGCCTGAAAACAGGGGGCCCGAGGCCATTTCTGAGGTGGGCGGCCAAGGGGCCCGAGGCCATTCCCGAGGCATGCGGCCAAGGGGCCAGAGGTCAAAGTCCGGCCAAGGGGCCCGAAACCAGGGGGCCCAAGGCCATTCCAGAGGCAGTCGGCTAAGGGGCCCGAGGCCATTACCGACGCGGGCTGCCAAGGGACCCGAGACCAACGCCCGGCGAAGGGGCCCAAAACCACGGGGCTCGAGGCGGGCGGCCCTGGAAACCGAGGCGGGCAGGCAAGTACGGCCAATGGGCCCGAGACCAAAGCCCGGCCAAGGGGCCCGAAACCAGGGGGCCCGAGGCCATTCCCGAGGCGGACGGCCAAGGGTCCCGAGGTCAAAGCCCGGCCAAGGGGCCTGAAAACAGGGGGCCCGAGGCCATTTCTGAGGTGGGCGGCCAAGGGGCCCAAGGGCATTCCCGAGGCATGCGGCCAAGGGGCCAGAGGTCAAAGCCCGGCCAAGGGGCCCAAAACCAGGGCGGTCAAGGGGCCTGAGGACGGCAGGCAAGCTCGGCAAAGGGGCCCGAGTCTAAAGCCCGGCCAAGGTGCCCGAAGCAAGGGGGCCCGAGGCCATTCCCGAGGCGGGCGGCCTAAGGACCCGAGGCCATTCCCAAGGCGGGAGGCCAAGGGGCCTGAGGCCATTCCCGAGGCGGCAGCCAAGGAAACCGAGGCAGACAGGCAAGTTCGGCAAAGGTGCCCTAGGCCAAAGCCCGACCAAGGGGCCCGAATCCAGGGGGCCCGAGGCCATTCCCGAGGCGGGCGGCCAAGGGGCCCGAGGCCATTCTCGAGGCGGGCGGCCAAGGGGCCCGAAGCCATTCAAAAAGGCGGGCGGCCAAGGGGCCCGAGGCCATTCACGAGGTGGGCGGCCAAGGGCCCCGAGGCCAAAGCCCGGCCAAGGGACTCGAAAACAGGGGACCGAGGCCATTCCTGAGACGAGCGGCCAAAGGGACTGACGCCATTCTCGAGGCGGGCAGCCAAGGGGCCCGAGGCCATTCACAAGGCAGGCGGCCATGGGGACCGAGGCAATTCCCGAGGCGGGCAGCCAAGGGGCCCGAGGCCAAAGCCCGGCTAAGAGGCTCGAAACCAAGGGGCCCGAGGCCATTCCTGAGGCGGGCGGCAAAGGGGCCCGAAGCCAAAGCCCGGCCAAGGGGTCCGAAATCAGGGGGCCCGAGGCCATTTCCGAGGCGGGCGGCCAAGGGGCCCGAGGCCATTCCCGAGGCAGAAGGCCAATCCCGAGGCGGGCAGCCAAGGGGCCAGAGGCCATTCCCGACCCGGGCGGCCAAGGGACCCGAGGCCATTCCCGAGGCGGGAGGCCAAGGGGCCCGACGCCAAAGCCCTGCAAAACGGCCCGAAACCAGAAGGCCCGACGCCATTCCCAAGGCGGGCGGCCAAGGGGCCCGAGGAGGGCAGGCAAGTTCAGCCAAGGGGCCCAAAACCAGGAGGCCCGTGGTGGGCGGCCAAAGGGCCCGACGCCATTCCCAAGGCGGGCGGTCAAGGGGCCCGAGGAGGGCAGGCAAGCTCGGCTAAGGGGCCCGAGACTAAAGCCCAGCAGTGGTGCCCGAAACAAGGGGGCCGAGGCCATTCCCTTGGCGGGTGGCCAAGGGGCCCGAGGCCAATCCCGAGGCAGGCAGTCAAGGGGCCCGAGGCCAATCCCGATGCGGGCGGCCAAGGGGCTCGAAACCAGGGTGCCCAAGGCCACTCCGTAGGCGGGGGGCCAAAGGGCACGACGCTATTCCCGAGGCGGGCGGCCAAGGGGCACGAGGCCATTCCCGAGGCGGGCGGCCCTGGAACCCGAGGCGGGCAGGCAAGTACGGCCAATGGGCCCGAGACCAAAGCCCGGCCAGGGGGCCCGAGGCCATTCCCGAGGCGGGCGGCCAAGGGGCCCGAGGTCAAAGCCCGGCCAAGGGGCCTGAAAACAGGGGGCCCGAGGCCATTTCTGAGGTGGGCGGCCAAGGGGCCCGAGGCCATTCCCGAGGCATGCGGCCTAAGGACCCGAGGCCATTCCCAAGGCGGGAGGCCAAGGGGCCTGAGGCCATTCCCGAGGCGGCGGCCAAGGAAACCGAGGCGGACAGGCAAGTTCGGCAAAGGTGCCCGAGGCCAAAGCCCCACCAAGGGGCCCGAATCCAGGGGGCCCGAGGTCATTCCCGAGGTGGGTGACCAAGGTGCCCGAGGCCATTCCCGAGGTGGGCGGCCAAGGGGCCCGAGGCCATTCCCGAGGCGGGCGGAAAGAGGCCCGAGGCCATTCCCGAGGCGGGCGGTCAAGGGGCCTGAGGCCATTCCCGAGGCGGGCGGCCGAGGGGCCCTAGGTGAAAGCCCGGCCAAGGTGCCCGAAACCAGGGGGCCCAAAGCCATTCCCGAGGTGGGCGGCAAGGGGCCCGAGGCGGGCGGCCAAGGGGCCCGAGGCCATTACTGACGCGGGCTGCCAAGGGGCCCGAGACCAACACCCGGCCAAGGGGCCCAAAATCACGGGGCCCAAGGGGGGCCGCCAAAGGGCCCAACGCCATTCCCAAGGCGGGCGGTCAAGGGGCCCGAGGAGGGCAGGCAAGCTCGGCAAAGGGGCCCGAGACTAAAGCCCAGCCGTGGTGCCCGAAACAAGGGGGCCCGAGGCCGGCGGCCAAGAGGCCCGACGACATTCCCAAGGCGGGAGGCCAAGGGGCCCGAGGCCATTCCCGAGGCGGGCGGCCAAGGAACCCGAGGCGGACAGGCAAGTTTGGCCAAGCGGCCCGAGGCCAAAGCCTGACCAAGGGGCCCGAAACCAGGGGGCCCGAGGCCATTCCCAAGGCGGGCGGCCAAGGGGCCCGAGGCCATTACCGAAGCGGATGGCCAAGGGGTCCGAGGCCATTCCCGAGGTGGGCAGCCAAGGGGCCCGAGGCCATTACCGAGGCGGGCAGCCAAGGGGCCCGAGGCCATTCCTGAGGCGGGCGGCCAAAAGGCCAGAGGCCATTTCCGAGGCGTGCGGCCAAGTGGACCGAAGCCATTCCCAAGGCGGGAGGCTAAGTGGCCCGAGGCCATTCTCGAGGCGGGCGGCCTAGGGGCTCGAGGCCATTCCCGAGGAGGGTGACCAAGGGGCCCGAGGCCAGTCCCGAGGCGGGCGGTAAGGGGCCCGAGGCCATTCCCGAGGCGGGCGGCCAAGGGGCCCAAGGCATTTCCCAAGGAAGGCGGCCAAGGGGCCCGAGGCCATTCCCGTGGCGGGCAGCCAAGGGGCCCGAGGTGAAAGCCCGGCCAAGGTGCCCGAAACCAGGGGGCCCGAAGCCATTCCTGAGGTGGGCGGTCAAGGGGCCCGAGGTGGGCGGCCAAGGGGCCCAAGACCATTACCGACGCGGGCGGCCAAGGGAACTAAGACCAAAGCCCGGCCAAGGGGCCAAAACCAGGGGGCCCGAGATGGGTGGCCAAAAGGCCCGACGACATTCCCAAGGCGGGCGGCCAAGGGGCCCGAGGAGGGCAGGCCAGCTCGGACAAGGGGCCCGAAACCAGGGGGCCGAGGCCATTCCCGAGTCGGGCGGCCAAGGGGCCCGAGGACATTCCCGAGGCGGGTGGCCAAGCGGCCCGAGGCCATTCCCGAGGCGGGCGGCCAAGGGGCCCGAGGCCATTCTCGAGGCGGGCGGCCAAGGTGCCCGAAGCCATTCCCAAGGCGGGCGGCCAAGGGGCCCGAGGCCATTCACGAGGTGGGCGGCCAAGGGCCCCGAGGCCAAAGCCCGGCCAAGGGACTCGAAACCAGGGGGACCGAGGCCATTCCTGAGTCGAGCGGCCAAAGGGCCTGACGCCATTCTCAAGGCGGGCAGCCAAGGGGACCGAGGCCATTCACAAGGCAGGCGGCCATGGGGACCGAGGCCATTCCCGAGGCGGGCAGCCAAGGGGCCCGAGGCCAAAGCCCGGCTAAGGGGCTCGAAACCAAGGGGCCCGAGGCCATTCCGGAGGCGGGCAGCAAAGGGGCCCGAAGCCAAAGCCCGGCCAAGGGGTCCGAAATCAGGGGGCCCGAGGCCATTTCCGAGGCGGGCGGCCAAGGGGCCCGAGGCCATTCCCAAGGCGGAAGGCCAATCCCGAGGCGGGCAGCCAAGGGGCCAGAGGCCATTCTCGACCCGGGCGGCCAAGGGACCCGAGGCCATTCCCGAGGCGGGAGGCCAAGGGGCCCGACGCCAAAGCCCGGCAAAACGGCCCGAAACCAGAAGGCCCGATGCCATTCCCAAGGCGGGCGGCCAATGGGCCCGAGGAGGGCAGGCAAGTTCAGCCAAGGGGCCCAAAACCAGGAGGCCCTTGGTGGGTGGCCAAAGGGCCCGACGCCATTCCCAAGGCGGGCGGTCAAGGGGCCCGAGGAGGGCAGGCAAGCTCGGCTAAGGGGCCCGAGACTAAAGCCCAGCCGTGGTGCCCGAAACAAGGGGGCCGAGGCCATTCCCTTGGCGGGCGGCCAAGGCCAAGGGGCCTGAGGCCATTCCCGAGGCGGAAGGCCAAGGGGCCCGAGGCCAATCCCGAGGCGGGCAGTAAAGGGGCCCGAGGCCAATCCCGATGCGGGCGGCCAAGGGGCTCAAAACCAGGGGGCCCAAGGCCACTCTGTAGGCGGGCGGCCAAAGGGCACGACGCTATTCCCGAGGCGGGCGGCCCTGGAACCCGAGGCGGGCAGGCAAGTACGGCCAATGGGCCCGAGACCAAAGCCCGGCCAAGGGGTCCGAAACCAGGGGGCCCGAGGCCATTCCCGAGGCGGGCGGCCAAGGGGCCTGAGGTCAAAGCCCGGCCAAGGGGCCTGAAAACAGGGGGCCCGAGGCCATTTGTGAGGTGGGCGGCCAAGGGGCCCGAGGCCATTCCCGAGGCATGCGGCCAAGGGGCCAGAGGTCAAAGCCCGGCCAAGGGTCCCAAAACCAGGGGGCCCAAGGCCATTCCTGAGGCAGGCGGCTAAGGGGCCCGAGGCCATTTTCGACGCGGGCTGCCAAGGGGCCCTAGACGAACGCCCGGCCAAGGGGCCCAAAACCACGGGGCCCGAGGCAGGCGGCCAAAGGGCCCGACGCCATTCCCAAGGTGGGCGGTCAAGGGGCCCGAGGAGGGCAGGCAAGCTCGGCAAAGGGGCCCGAGACTAAAGCCCGGCCAAGGTGCCCGAAACAAGGGGGCCCGAAGCCATTCCCGAGGCGGGCGGCCTAAGGACCCGAGGCCATTCCCAAGGCGGGAGGCCAAGGGGCCTGAGGCCATTCCCGAGGCGGCGGCCAAGGAAACCGAGGCGGACAGGCAAGTTCGGCAAAGGTGCCCGAGGCCAAAGACCCACCAAGGGGCCTGAATCCAGGGGGCCCGAGGCCATTCCCGAGGCGGGCAGCCAAGGGGCCCGAGGCCATTTCCGAGGCGGACGGCCAAGGGTCCCGAGGCCATTCCCGAGGCGGGCGGTCAAAGGCCCGAGGCGTGCGGCCAAGGGGCCCGAAGCCATTCCCGAGGTGGGTGGCTAAGGGGCCCGAGGCCATTCCCGAGGCGGGCGGAAAGGGGCCCGAGGCCATTCCCGAGGCAGGCGGTCAAGGGGCCTGAGGCCTTTCCCGAGGCAGGCGGCCGAGGGGCCCAAAGCCATTCCCGAGGCGGGCGGCCGAGGGGCCCTAGGTGAAAGCCCGGCCAAGGTGCCCGAAACCACGGGGCCCGAAGCCATTCCCGAGGTGGGCGGCCAAGGGGCCCGAGGCGGGCGGCCAAGGGGCCCGAGGCCATTACTGACGCGGGCTGCCAAGGGGCCCGAGACCAACGCCCGGCCAAGGGGCCCAAAACCACGGGGCCCAAGGTGGGCGGCCAAAGGGCCCAACGCCATTCCCAAGGCGGGCGGTCAAGAGGCCCGAGGAGGGCAGGCAAACTCGGCAAAGGGGCCCGAGACTAAAGCCCGGCCAAGGTGCAAGAAACAAGGGGGCCCGAGGCCATTCCCGAGGCGGGCGGCCTAAGGGCCCGAGGCCATTCACAAGGCGGGAGGCCAAGGGGCCTGAGGCCATTCCCGAGGCGGCGGCCAAGGAAACCGAGACGGACAGGCAAGTTCGGCAAAGGTGCCCGAGGCCAAAGCCCGACCAAGGGGCCCGAAACCAGGGGGCCCGAGGCCATTCCCGAAGCGGGTGACCAAGGTGCCCGAGGCCATTCCCGAGGTGGGCGGCCAAGGGGCCCGAGGCCATTCCCGAGGCTGGCAGCCAAGGGGCCCGAGGCCATTTCCAAGGCGGACGGCCAAGGGTCCCGAGGCCATTCCCGAGGCGGGCGGTCAAAGGCCCGAGGCGTGCGGCCAAGGGGCCCGAAGTCATTCCCGAGGTGGGCGTCTAAGGGGCCCGAGGCCATTCCCGAGGCGGACAGCCAAGGGGCCCGAGGCCATTCCCGAGGCGGGCGGTCAAGGGGCCTGAGGCCTTTCCCGAGGCAGGCGGCCAAGGGGCCCAGAGCCATTCCCGAGGCGGGCGGCCAAGGGGCCCTAGGTGAAAGCCCGGCCAAGGTGCCCGAAACCAGGGGGCCTGAAGCCATTCCCGAGGTGGGCGGCCAAGGGGCCCGAGGCGGGCTGCCAAGGGGCCCGAGGCCATTACCGACGCGGGCGGCCAAGGGAACCGAGACCAAAGCTCGGCCAAGGGGCCAAAACTTGGGGGCCCGAGGCGGGCGGCCAAAAGGCCCGACGACATTCCCAAGGCGGGCGGCCAAGGGGCCCGAGGAGGGCAGGCAAGTTCGGCCAAGGGGCCCGAGACTAAAGCCCAGCCGTGGTGCCCGAAACAAGGGGGCCGAGGCCATTCTCTTGGCGGGCGGCCAAGAGGACCGAGGCCATTCCCGAGGTGGGAGGCCAAGGGGCCCGAGGCCATTCCCGAGGCTGGCGGCCAAGGAACCCGAGGTAGGCATGCAAGTTCGGCCAAGGGGCCCGAGACCAAAGCCCGGCCAAGGTGCCCGAAACCAGGGGGCCTGAAGCCATTCCCGAGGTGGGCGGCCAAGGGGCCCGAGGCGGGCGGCCAAGGGACCCGAGGCCATTACCGACGCAGCCGGCCAAGGGAACCGAGACCAAAGCCCGGCCAAGGGGCCAAAACTTTGGGGCCCGAGGCGGGCGGCCAAAAGGCCCGACGCCATTCCCAAGGTGGGCGGCCAAGGGGCCCCAGGAGGGCAGGCAAGTTCAGCCAAGGGGCCCAAAAACCAGGAGGCCCGTGGTGGGCGGCCAAAGGGCCCGACGCCATTCCCAAGGCGGGCGGTCAAGGGGCCCGAGGAGGGCAGGCAAGCTCGGCCAAGGGGCCCGAGACTAAAGCCCAGCCGTGGTGCCCGAAACAAGGGGGCCGAGGCCATTCCCTTGGCGGGCGGCCAAGGGGACCGAGGCCATTCCCGAGGCAGGAGGCCAAGGACCCCGAGGCCATTCCTGAGGTTGGCGGCCAAGGAACCCGAGGTAGGCATGCAAGTTCGGACAAGGGGCCCGAGACCAAAGCCCGGCAAAGGGGCCCAAAACCAGGGGGCCCGAGGCGGGCGGCCAAAGGGCCCGATGCCATTCCCAAGGCGGGCGGTCAAGGGGCCCAAGGAGGGCAGGCAAGCTAGGTCAAGGGGCCCGAGACTAAAGCCCGGCCAAGGTGCCCGAAAAAAGGGGGCCCGAGGCCATTCCCGAAGCGGGCAGCCAAGAGGCCCGAGGCCATTCCCGAGGCGGGACTCCAAGGAACCCGAGGCGGACAAGCAAGTTCGGCCAAGGGGCCCAAGGCCAAATCCCGACCAAGGGGCCCGAAACCAGGGGGCCCGAGGCCATTCCCGAGGCGGGAGACGAAGGGGCCAGAGGCCATTCCCGAGGCGGGCAGCCAAGGGGCCCGAGGCCATTCCCGAGGCGGGCGACCAAGGGGCCCAAGGCCATTCCCGAGGCGGGCGGAAAGGGGCCCGAGGCGGGCGGCCAAGGTGCCCGAGGCCTTTCCCGAGGAAGGCGGCCAAGGGGCCCGAGGCCATTCCCGAGGCGGGAGGCCAAGGGGCCCGAGGTGAAAGCCCGGCCAAGGTGCCCGAAACCAGTGGGCCCGTATCCATTCCCGAGGTGGGTGGCCAAGGAGCCCGAGGCGGGCGGCCAAGGGGCCCGAGGCCATTACCGATGCGGGCGGCCAAGGGAACCGAGACCAAAGCCCGGCCAAGGGGCCAAAACCAGGGGGCCCGAGGCGGGCGGCCAAAAGGCCCGATGCCATTCCCAAGGGGCCCGAGGAGTGCAGGCAAGCTCGGCCAAGGGGCCCAAAACCAGGAGGCCCGAGGTGCGCGGCCATAGGGCCCAACGCCATTCCCAAGGTGGGCTGTCAAGGGGCCCAAGTAGGGCAGGCAAGCTCGGCCAAGGGGCCCGAAACAAAGGGGCCGAGGCCATTCCCGAGGCGGGGGGCCAAGGGGCCCGAGGTGGGAGGCCAAGGGGCCCGAGGCCATTCCCGAAGCGTGCGGCCAAGGGGCCCGAGGTCAAAGCCCGGCCAAGGGGCCCAAACCAGGGGGCCCGAGGCCATTCCCGAGGCAGGCGGCCAAGGGACCTGAGGCAATTACCGAAGCGGGCGGCCAAGGGGCCCGAGAGCAAAGCCCGGCAAAGGGGCCCAAAACCAGGGAGCCTGAGGCGGGCGGCCAAAGGGCCCGACGCCATTCCCAAGTCAGGCGGTCAAGGTCAAGGGGCCCGAGGAGGGCAGGCAAGCTCGGAAAAGGGGCCTGAGACTAAAGCCCGGCCAAGGTGCCCGAAACAAGGGGGCCCGAGGCCGGCGGCCAAGAGGCCCGACGACATTCCCAAGGCGGGAGGCCAAGGGGCCCGAGGCCATTCCCGAGGCGGGCGGCCAAGGAACTCGAGGCGGACAGGCAAGTTCGGCCAAGGGGCCCAAGGCCAAAGCCCGACCAAGGGGCCCGAAACCAGGGGGCCCGAGGCCATTCCCGAGGCGGGCGGCCAAGGGGCCCGAGGCCATTACCGAAGCAGGCGGCCAAGGGGTCCGAGGCCATACCTGAGGCGGGCAGCCAAGGGGCCCGAGGCCATTACCGAAGCGGGCAGCCAAGGGGCCCGAGGCCATTCCTGAGGCGGGCGGCCAAAAGGCCAGAGGCCATTTCCGAGGCGTGCGGCCAAGGGGACCGAAGCCATTCCCAAGGCGGGTGGCTAAGTGGCTCGAGGCCATTCCCGAGGCGGGCGGCCAAGGTGCTCGAGGCCATTCCCGAGGCGGGCGACCAAGGGGCCCGAGGCCAGTCCCGAGGCGGGCGGAAAAGGGCCCGAGGCGGGCGGCCAAGGGGCCCGAGGCCTTTCCCGAGGAAGGCGGCCAAGGGGCCCGAGGCCATTCCCGAGGCGGGCAGCCAAGGGGCCCGAGGTGAAAGCCCGGCCAAGGTGCCCGAAACCAGGGGGCCCGAAGCCATTCCCGAGGTGGGCGGTCAAGGGGCCCGAGGTGGGCGGCCAAGGGGCCCGAGACCATTACCGACGCGGGCGGCCAAGGGAACTGAGATCAAAGCCTGGCCAAAAGGGCCCGAGATGGGTGGCCAAAAGGCCCGACGCCATTCCCAAGGCGGGCGGCCAAGGGGCCCGAGGAGGGCAGGCCAGCTCGGACAAGGGGCCCGAAACAAGGGGGCCGAGGCCATTCCCGAGGCGGGCGGCCAAGGGGCCCGAGGACATTCCCGAGGCGGGTGGCCAAGCGACCCGAGGCCATTCCCGAGGCGGGCGGCCAAGGGGTCCGAGGCCATTCTCGAGGTGGGCGGCCAAGGGGCCCAAAGCCATTCCCAAGGCGGGCGGTCAAGGGGCCCGAGGCCATTCACGAGGTGGGCGGCCAAGGGCCCCGAGGCCAAAGCCCGACCAAGGGACTCGAAACCAGGGGGACCGAGGCCATTCCTGAGACGAGAGGCCAAAGGGCCTGACGCCATTCTCGAGGCGGGCAGCCAAGGGGCCCGAGGCCATTCACAAGGCAGGCGGCCATGGGGACCGAGGCCATTCCCGAGGCGTGCAGCCAAGGGGCCCGAGGCCAAAGCCCGGCTAAGGGGCTCGAAAGCAAGGGGCCCGAGGCCATTCCGGAGGCGGGCGGCAAAGGGGCCCGAAGCCAAAGTCCGGCCAAGGGGTCCGAAATCAGGGGGCCCGAGGCCATTTCCGAGGCGGGCAGCCAAGGGGCCCGAGGCCATTCCCGAGGCGGAAGGCCAATCCCGAGGTGGGCAGCCAAGGGGCCAGAGGCCATTCCCGACCCGGGCGGCCAAGGGACCCGAGGCCATTCCCGAGGCGGGAGGCCAAGGGGCCCGACGCCAAAGCCCGGCAAAACGGCCCGAAACCAGAAGGCCCGACGCCATTCCCAAGGCGGGCGGCCAAGGGGCCCGAGGAGGGCAAGCAAGTTCAGCCAAGGGGCCCAAAACCAGGAGGCCCGTGGTGGGCGGCCAAAGGGCCCGACGCCATTCCCAAGGCGGGCGGTCAAGGGCCCCGAGGAGGGCAGGCAAGCTCGGCTAAGGGGCCCGAGACTAAAGCCCAGACGTGGTGCCCGAAACAAGGGAGCCGAGGCCATTCCCTTGGCGGGCGGCCAAGGGGCCCGAGGCCATTCCCGAGGCGGAAGGCCAAGGGGCCCGAGGCCAATCCCGAGGCGGGCAGTCAAGGGGCCCGAGGCCAATCCCGATGCGGGCGGCCAAGGGGCTCGAAACCAGGGGGCCCAAGGCCACTCCGGAGGCGGGCGGCCAAAGGGCACAACGCTATTCCTGAGGCGGGCGGCCAAGGGGCCCGAGCCCATTCCCGAGGCGGGCTGCCCTGGAACCCGAGGCGGGCAGGCAAGTACGGCCAATGGGCCCGAGACCAAAGCCCGGCCAAGGGGCCCGAAACCAGGGGGCCCGAGGCCATTCCCGAGGCGGGCGGCCAAGGGGCCCGAGGTCAAAGCCCGGCCAAGGGGCCTGAAAACAGGGGGCCCGAGGCCATTTCTGAGGTGGGCGGCCAAGGGGCCCAAGGCCATTCCCGAGGCATACGGCCAAGAGGCCAGAGGTCAAAGCCCGGCCAAGGGGCCCAAAACCAGAGGGCCCAAGGCCATTCCTGAGGCAGGCGGCTAAAGGGCCCGAGGCCATTTACGACGCGGGCTGCCAAGGGGCCCGAAACGAACGTCCGGCCAAGGGGCCCAAAACCACGGGGCTCGAGGCGGGCGGCCAAAGGGCCCGACGCCATTCCCAAGGTGGGCGGTCAAGGGGCCCGAGGAGGGCAGGCAAGCTCGGCAAAGGGGCCCGAGACTAAAGCCCGGCCAAGGTGCCCGAAACAAGGGGGCCCGAGGCCATTCCCGAGGCGGGCAGCCTAAGGACCCGAGGCCATTCCCAAGGCGGGAGGCCAAGGGGCCTGAGGCCATTCCCGAGGCGGCGGCCAAGGAAACCGAGGCGGACAGGCAAGTTCGGCAAAGGTGCCCGAGGCCAAAGCCCGACCAAGGGGCCCGAATCCAGGGGGCCCGAGGCCATTCCCGAGGCGGGTGACCAAGGTGCCCGAGGCCATTCCCGAGGTGGGCGGCCAAGGGGCCCGAGGCCATTCCCGAGGCGGGCAGCCAAGGGGCCCGAGGCCATTTCCGAGGTGGACGGCCAAGGGTCCCGAGGCCATTCCCGAGGCGGGCGGTCAAAGGCCCGAGGCGTGCGGCCAAGGGGCCCGAAGCCATTCCCGAGGTGGACGGCTAAGGGGCCCAAGGCCATTCCCGAGGCGGGCGGAAAGGGGCCCGAGGCCATTCTCGAGGCGGGCGGTCAAGGGGCCTGAGGCCTTTCCCGAGGCAGGCGGCCGAGGGGCCCAAAGCCATTCCCGAGGCCGGCGGCCGAGGGGCCCTAGGTGACAGCCCGGCCAAGGTGCCCGAAACCAGGGGGCCCGAAGCCATTCCCGAGGTGGGCGGCCAAGGGGCCCGAGGCGGGCGGCCAAGGGGCCCGAGGCCATTACCGACGCGGGCGGCCAAGGGAACCGAGACCAAAGCCCGGCCAAGGGGCCAAAACTTGGGGGCCCGAGGCGGGCGGCCAAAAGGCCCGACGACATTCCCAAGGCCGGCGGCCAAGGGGCCCGAGGAGGGCAGGCAAGCTCGGCCAAGGGGCTTAAAACCAGGAGGCCCGTGGTGGGCGGCCAAAGAGCCCGACGCCATTCCCAAGGCGGGCGGTCAAGGGGCCCGAGGAGGGCAGGCAATCTCGGCCAAGGGGCCCGAGACTAAAGCCCAGCCGTGGTGCCCGAAACAAGGGGGCCGAGGCCATTCTCTTGGCGGGCGGCCAAGAGGATCGAGGCCATTCCCGAGGTGGGAGGCCAAGGGGCCCGAGGCCATTCCCGAGGCTGGCGGCCAAGGAACCCGAGGTAGGCATGCAAGTTCGGCCAAGGGGCCCGAGACCAAAGCCCGGCAAAGGGGCCCAAAACCAGGGGGCCCGAGGCGGGCGGCCAAAGGGCCCGATGCCATTCCCAAGGCGGGCGGTCAAGGGGCCCGAGGAGGGCAGGCAAGCTCGGTCAAGGGGCCCGAGACTAAAGCCCGGCCAAGGTGCCCGAAACAAGAGGGCACGAGGTCATTCCCGAAGCGGGCAGCCAAGGGGCCCGAGGCCATTACCGAGGCGGGCAGCCAAGGGGCCCGAGGCCATTCCTGAGGCGGGCGGCCAAAAGGCCAGAGGCCATTTCCGAGGCGTGCAGCCAAGGGGACAGAAGCCATTCCCAAGGCGGGCGGCTAAGTGGCCCGAGGCCATTCCCGAGGCGGGCGGCCAAGGGGCTCGAGGCCATTCCCGAGGCGGGCGACCAAGGGGCCCGAGGTCAGTCCCGAGGTGGGCGGAAAGGGGCCCGAGGCCATTCCCGAGGCGGGCGGCCAAGGGGCCCGAGGCCTTTCCCGAGGAAGGCGGCCAAGGGGCCCGAGGCCATTCCCGAGGCGGGCAGCCAAGGGGCCCGAGGTGAAAGCCCGGCCAAGGTGCCCGAAACCAGGGGGCTCGAAGCCATTCCCAAGGTGGGCGGTCAAGGGGCCCGAGGTGGGCGGCCAAGGGGCCCGAGACCATTACCGATGCGGATGGCCAAGGGAACTGAGACCAAAGCCCGGCCAAGGGGCCAAAACCAGGGGGCCCGAGATGGGTGGGCAAAAGGCCCGACGCCATTCCCAAGGTGGGCGGCCAAGGGGCCCGAGGAGGGCAGGCCAGCTCGGACAAGGGGCCCGAAACAAGGGGGCCGAGGCCATTCCCGAGGCGGGCGGCCAAGGGGCCCGAGGACATTCCCGAGGCGGTTGGCCAAGTGGACCGAGGCCATTCCCGAGGCGGGCGGCCAAGGGGCCCGAGGCCATTCTCGAGGCGGGCGGCCAAGGGGCCCGAAGCCATTCCCAAGGCGGGCGGCCAAGGGGCCCGAGGCCATTCACGAGGTGGGCGGCCAAGGGCCCCGAGGCCAAAGCCCGGCCAAGGGACTCGAAACCAGGGGGACCGAGGCCATTCCTGAGACGAGCGGCCAAAGGGCCTGACGCCATTCTCGAGGCGGGCAGCCAAGGGGCCCGAGGCCATTCACAAGGCAGGCGGCCATGGGGACCGAGGCCATTCCCGAGGCGGGCAGCCAAGGGGCCCGAGGCCAAAGCCCGGCTAAGGGGCTCGAAACCAAGGGACCCGAGGCCATTCCGGAGGCGGGCGGCAAAGGGGCCCGAAGCCAAAGCCCGGCCAAGGGGTCCGAAATCAGGGGGCCGTGGCCATTTCCGAGGCGGGCGGCCAAGGGGCCCGAGGCCATTCCCGAGGCGGAAGGCCAATCCCGAGGCGGGCAGCCAAGGGGCCAGAGGCCATTCCCGACCCGGGCGGCCAAGGGACCCGAGGCCATTCACGAGGCGGGAGGCCAAGGGGCCCGACGCCAAAGCCCGGCAAAATGGCCCGAAACCAGGGGGCCCGAGGTCAATTCCCGACAAAGGGGCCAGAAACCAGAAGGCCCGAGGCAGGCGGCCATGGGGCCCGAGACGGGAGGCCAAGGGGACCGAGGCCATTCCCGAGGCGGGCGGCCAAGGGGACGAGGTCAAAGCCCGGCCAAGGTGCCCGGAACCAGGGGACCCGAGGCCATTTCCGAGGCGGGCAGCCAAGCGGCCCGAGGCGGGCGGCCAAGGTGCCTGAGGCCATTCCCGAGGCGGGTGGCCAAGGGGCCCGAGGCCATTCCTGAGGCGGGCGGCCAAGGGGACCAAGGCTATTCCAAGGAGTGAGGCCAAGGGGCCCGAGGTCAAAGCCCGGCCAAGGGGCCCGAAATCAGGGAGCCCCGGGGCCATTCCCGAGGCAGGGCGCCAAGGGGCCCAAGACCATTACCGAGGCGGGCGGCCAAGGACCCCGAGGCGGGCAGGCAAGCTCAGTCAAGGGGCCTGAGTCCAAAGCACGACGAAAGGGCCCGAGCCCTTTCCCGAGGCGGGCGACCAAGGTACCCGAGTCCATGACCCGAGACCAAAGCCCAGTCAAGGGGCCCAAAACCAGGGGGCCCGATGCGGGCAGCCAAAAGGCCCGACGCCATTCCCAAGGCAGGCGGCCAAGAGGCCCGAGGAGGGCAGGCAAGCTCAGCCAAGGGGCCCGAAACCAGGGGGCCCGAGGCCATTTCCGAGGCGGGCGGCCAAGGGGCCCGAGGCCATTCCCGAGGCAGGCGGCCAAGGGGACCAAGGCTACTCCGAGGAGGGAGGCCAAGGGGCTCGAGGTCAAAGCCCGGCCAAAAGGCCCGAATCCAGGGAGCCCCGGGGCCATTCACGAGGCGGGGTGCCAAGGGGCCCAAGACCATTCCCGAGGCGGGCAGGCAAGCTCGGTCAAGGGGCCCGAGGCCAAAGCCCAGCGAAAGGGCCCGAAACCAAGGGGTCCGAGGCCTTTCCCGAGGCGGGCGGCCAAAGGGTCCGAGGCCATTCCAGAGGCGGGCGGTCAAGCTTGGCCAAGGGGCCCGAGGCCAAAGCCCTGTCAAGGGGCCCAAAACCAGGGGGCCCGAGGCCATTCGTGAAGCGGGCGGCCAAGGGGCCCGAGGCAAGCGGCCAAGGGGCCCGAGGTCATTCCCTAGGCGGGCAGCCAAGGGGCCCAAGGCCATTCCCGAGGCGGGCAGCCAAGGGGCCCGAGGCTATTACCGAGTCGGGCGGCCAAGGGGCCCGAGGCCATACCCGAGTCGCGCGGCCAAGGGGCCCGAGGGGGGCTGTCAAGGACCCTGATGAGGGCAGGTAAGCTCGGCCAAGGGGCCCGAGGCCAAAGCCCGGCCAAGGGGCTCGAAACCAGGGGGACCGAGGCCATTCCCGAGGCGGGCGGCCAAAGGGCCCGACGCCATTCCCGAGGCGCGCGGCCAAGGGGCCCGAGGAGGGCAGGCAAGCTCGGCTAAGGGGCCCGAGACTAAAGCCCAGACGTGGTGCCCGAAACAAGGGAGCCGAGGCCATTCCCTTGGCGGGCGGCCAAGGGGCCCGAGGCCATTCCCGAGGCGGAAGGCCAAGGGGCCCGAGGCCAATCCCGAGGCGGGCAGTCAAGGGGCCCGAGGCCAATCCCGATGCGGGCGGCCAAGGGGCTCGAAACCAGGGGGCCCAAGGCCACTCCGGAGGCGGGCGGCCAAAGGGCACAACGCTATTCCTGAGGCGGGCGGCCAAGGGGCCCGAGCCCATTCCCGAGGCGGGCTGCCCTGGAACCCGAGGCGGGCAGGCAAGTACGGCCAATGGGCCCGAGACCAAAGCCCGGCCAAGGGGCCCGAAACCAGGGGGCCCGAGGCCATTCCCGAGGCGGGCGGCCAAGGGGCCCGAGGTCAAAGCCCGGCCAAGGGGCCTGAAAACAGGGGGCCCGAGGCCATTTCTGAGGTGGGCGGCCAAGGGGCCCAAGGCCATTCCCGAGGCATACGGCCAAGAGGCCAGAGGTCAAAGCCCGGCCAAGGGGCCCAAAACCAGAGGGCCCAAGGCCATTCCTGAGGCAGGCGGCTAAAGGGCCCGAGGCCATTTACGACGCGGGCTGCCAAGGGGCCCGAAACGAACGTCCGGCCAAGGGGCCCAAAACCACGGGGCTCGAGGCGGGCGGCCAAAGGGCCCGACGCCATTCCCAAGGTGGGCGGTCAAGGGGCCCGAGGAGGGCAGGCAAGCTCGGCAAAGGGGCCCGAGACTAAAGCCCGGCCAAGGTGCCCGAAACAAGGGGGCCCGAGGCCATTCCCGAGGCGGGCAGCCTAAGGACCCGAGGCCATTCCCAAGGCGGGAGGCCAAGGGGCCTGAGGCCATTCCCGAGGCGGCGGCCAAGGAAACCGAGGCGGACAGGCAAGTTCGGCAAAGGTGCCCGAGGCCAAAGCCCGACCAAGGGGCCCGAATCCAGGGGGCCCGAGGCCATTCCCGAGGCGGGTGACCAAGGTGCCCGAGGCCATTCCCGAGGTGGGCGGCCAAGGGGCCCGAGGCCATTCCCGAGGCGGGCAGCCAAGGGGCCCGAGGCCATTTCCGAGGTGGACGGCCAAGGGTCCCGAGGCCATTCCCGAGGCGGGCGGTCAAAGGCCCGAGGCGTGCGGCCAAGGGGCCCGAAGCCATTCCCGAGGTGGACGGCTAAGGGGCCCAAGGCCATTCCCGAGGCGGGCGGAAAGGGGCCCGAGGCCATTCTCGAGGCGGGCGGTCAAGGGGCCTGAGGCCTTTCCCGAGGCAGGCGGCCGAGGGGCCCAAAGCCATTCCCGAGGCCGGCGGCCGAGGGGCCCTAGGTGACAGCCCGGCCAAGGTGCCCGAAACCAGGGGGCCCGAAGCCATTCCCGAGGTGGGCGGCCAAGGGGCCCGAGGCGGGCGGCCAAGGGGCCCGAGGCCATTACCGACGCGGGCGGCCAAGGGAACCGAGACCAAAGCCCGGCCAAGGGGCCAAAACTTGGGGGCCCGAGGCGGGCGGCCAAAAGGCCCGACGACATTCCCAAGGCCGGCGGCCAAGGGGCCCGAGGAGGGCAGGCAAGCTCGGCCAAGGGGCTTAAAACCAGGAGGCCCGTGGTGGGCGGCCAAAGAGCCCGACGCCATTCCCAAGGCGGGCGGTCAAGGGGCCCGAGGAGGGCAGGCAATCTCGGCCAAGGGGCCCGAGACTAAAGCCCAGCCGTGGTGCCCGAAACAAGGGGGCCGAGGCCATTCTCTTGGCGGGCGGCCAAGAGGATCGAGGCCATTCCCGAGGTGGGAGGCCAAGGGGCCCGAGGCCATTCCCGAGGCTGGCGGCCAAGGAACCCGAGGTAGGCATGCAAGTTCGGCCAAGGGGCCCGAGACCAAAGCCCGGCAAAGGGGCCCAAAACCAGGGGGCCCGAGGCGGGCGGCCAAAGGGCCCGATGCCATTCCCAAGGCGGGCGGTCAAGGGGCCCGAGGAGGGCAGGCAAGCTCGGTCAAGGGGCCCGAGACTAAAGCCCGGCCAAGGTGCCCGAAACAAGAGGGCACGAGGTCATTCCCGAAGCGGGCAGCCAAGGGGCCCGAGGCCATTACCGAGGCGGGCAGCCAAGGGGCCCGAGGCCATTCCTGAGGCGGGCGGCCAAAAGGCCAGAGGCCATTTCCGAGGCGTGCAGCCAAGGGGACAGAAGCCATTCCCAAGGCGGGCGGCTAAGTGGCCCGAGGCCATTCCCGAGGCGGGCGGCCAAGGGGCTCGAGGCCATTCCCGAGGCGGGCGACCAAGGGGCCCGAGGTCAGTCCCGAGGTGGGCGGAAAGGGGCCCGAGGCCATTCCCGAGGCGGGCGGCCAAGGGGCCCGAGGCCTTTCCCGAGGAAGGCGGCCAAGGGGCCCGAGGCCATTCCCGAGGCGGGCAGCCAAGGGGCCCGAGGTGAAAGCCCGGCCAAGGTGCCCGAAACCAGGGGGCTCGAAGCCATTCCCAAGGTGGGCGGTCAAGGGGCCCGAGGTGGGCGGCCAAGGGGCCCGAGACCATTACCGATGCGGATGGCCAAGGGAACTGAGACCAAAGCCCGGCCAAGGGGCCAAAACCAGGGGGCCCGAGATGGGTGGGCAAAAGGCCCGACGCCATTCCCAAGGTGGGCGGCCAAGGGGCCCGAGGAGGGCAGGCCAGCTCGGACAAGGGGCCCGAAACAAGGGGGCCGAGGCCATTCCCGAGGCGGGCGGCCAAGGGGCCCGAGGACATTCCCGAGGCGGTTGGCCAAGTGGACCGAGGCCATTCCCGAGGCGGGCGGCCAAGGGGCCCGAGGCCATTCTCGAGGCGGGCGGCCAAGGGGCCCGAAGCCATTCCCAAGGCGGGCGGCCAAGGGGCCCGAGGCCATTCACGAGGTGGGCGGCCAAGGGCCCCGAGGCCAAAGCCCGGCCAAGGGACTCGAAACCAGGGGGACCGAGGCCATTCCTGAGACGAGCGGCCAAAGGGCCTGACGCCATTCTCGAGGCGGGCAGCCAAGGGGCCCGAGGCCATTCACAAGGCAGGCGGCCATGGGGACCGAGGCCATTCCCGAGGCGGGCAGCCAAGGGGCCCGAGGCCAAAGCCCGGCTAAGGGGCTCGAAACCAAGGGACCCGAGGCCATTCCGGAGGCGGGCGGCAAAGGGGCCCGAAGCCAAAGCCCGGCCAAGGGGTCCGAAATCAGGGGGCCGTGGCCATTTCCGAGGCGGGCGGCCAAGGGGCCCGAGGCCATTCCCGAGGCGGAAGGCCAATCCCGAGGCGGGCAGCCAAGGGGCCAGAGGCCATTCCCGACCCGGGCGGCCAAGGGACCCGAGGCCATTCACGAGGCGGGAGGCCAAGGGGCCCGACGCCAAAGCCCGGCAAAATGGCCCGAAACCAGGGGGCCCGAGGTCAATTCCCGACAAAGGGGCCAGAAACCAGAAGGCCCGAGGCAGGCGGCCATGGGGCCCGAGACGGGAGGCCAAGGGGACCGAGGCCATTCCCGAGGCGGGCGGCCAAGGGGACGAGGTCAAAGCCCGGCCAAGGTGCCCGGAACCAGGGGACCCGAGGCCATTTCCGAGGCGGGCAGCCAAGCGGCCCGAGGCGGGCGGCCAAGGTGCCTGAGGCCATTCCCGAGGCGGGTGGCCAAGGGGCCCGAGGCCATTCCTGAGGCGGGCGGCCAAGGGGACCAAGGCTATTCCAAGGAGTGAGGCCAAGGGGCCCGAGGTCAAAGCCCGGCCAAGGGGCCCGAAATCAGGGAGCCCCGGGGCCATTCCCGAGGCAGGGCGCCAAGGGGCCCAAGACCATTACCGAGGCGGGCGGCCAAGGACCCCGAGGCGGGCAGGCAAGCTCAGTCAAGGGGCCTGAGTCCAAAGCACGACGAAAGGGCCCGAGCCCTTTCCCGAGGCGGGCGACCAAGGTACCCGAGTCCATGACCCGAGACCAAAGCCCAGTCAAGGGGCCCAAAACCAGGGGGCCCGATGCGGGCAGCCAAAAGGCCCGACGCCATTCCCAAGGCAGGCGGCCAAGAGGCCCGAGGAGGGCAGGCAAGCTCAGCCAAGGGGCCCGAAACCAGGGGGCCCGAGGCCATTTCCGAGGCGGGCGGCCAAGGGGCCCGAGGCCATTCCCGAGGCAGGCGGCCAAGGGGACCAAGGCTACTCCGAGGAGGGAGGCCAAGGGGCTCGAGGTCAAAGCCCGGCCAAAAGGCCCGAATCCAGGGAGCCCCGGGGCCATTCACGAGGCGGGGTGCCAAGGGGCCCAAGACCATTCCCGAGGCGGGCAGGCAAGCTCGGTCAAGGGGCCCGAGGCCAAAGCCCAGCGAAAGGGCCCGAAACCAAGGGGTCCGAGGCCTTTCCCGAGGCGGGCGGCCAAAGGGTCCGAGGCCATTCCAGAGGCGGGCGGTCAAGCTTGGCCAAGGGGCCCGAGGCCAAAGCCCTGTCAAGGGGCCCAAAACCAGGGGGCCCGAGGCCATTCGTGAAGCGGGCGGCCAAGGGGCCCGAGGCAAGCGGCCAAGGGGCCCGAGGTCATTCCCTAGGCGGGCAGCCAAGGGGCCCAAGGCCATTCCCGAGGCGGGCAGCCAAGGGGCCCGAGGCTATTACCGAGTCGGGCGGCCAAGGGGCCCGAGGCCATACCCGAGTCGCGCGGCCAAGGGGCCCGAGGGGGGCTGTCAAGGACCCTGATGAGGGCAGGTAAGCTCGGCCAAGGGGCCCGAGGCCAAAGCCCGGCCAAGGGGCTCGAAACCAGGGGGACCGAGGCCATTCCCGAGGCGGGCGGCCAAAGGGCCCGACGCCATTCCCGAGGCGCGCGGCCAAGGGGCCCGAGGGGGGCGGTAAAGGACCCCGAGGCGGGCAGGCAAGCTCGGCCAAGGGGCCCGAGGCCAAAGCCCGGCCAAGGGGCCCGAAACCAGTTGGCCTGAGGCCACTCCCGTGGCGGGCGGCTAAAGGGCCCGAGGCCATTCCCGGGGCGGGCGGCCAATGGGCCCGAGGCCATTCCCGAGGCGGACAGCCAAGGGGCCCGAGGGGGGCGGTCAAGGACCCCGAGGCGGGCAGGCAAGCTCGGCCAAGGGGCCCGAGGCCAAAGCCCGGCCAAGGGGCCCGAAACCAGTTGGCCCGAGGCCATTCCCGTGGCGGACGGCCAAAGGGCCCGAGGCCATTCCCAGGGCAGGCGGCCAAGTGGCCCGAGGCCATTCCCGAGGCCGAGGTCAAAGCCCGATCAAGGGTCTCGAAACCAGGGGACCCGAGGCCATTTCTGAGGCGGGCGGCCAAGTGGCCCGAGTCCATTCCCGAGGTGAGCGGCAAAGGGGCCCGAGGCCATTCCCGAGGCGGGCAGCCAAGTGGCCCGAGGCCATTCCCGAGGCGGGCGGCCAAGGAGACTGAGGCCATTCCCAAAGCGGGCGGCCAAGAGGCCCGAGGCCATTTCCGAGGCGGGTGGCCAAGGGGCCCGAGGCCATTCCCGAGGCGGGCGGCCAAGTGGCCCGAGGCCATTCCCGAGGCGGGCGGCCAAGGAGACTGAGGCCATTCCCGAAGCGGGCGGCCAAGAGGCCCGAGGCCTTTTCCGAGGCGGGCGGCCAAGGGGCCCGAGGCCATTCCCGAGGCGGGTGGAAAAGGGGCCCGAGGCCATTCCCGAGGCGGGTGGCCAAGGGGACCGAGGCCATTCCCGAGGCGGGCGGCCAAGGGCCCGAGGCCTTTCCCGATGCGGGCGGCCAAGGGGCCCGAGGCCATTCCCGAGGAGGGCGGCAAAGGAGCCCGAGGCCAAAGCCCGGCCAAGGGGCTCCAAACCAGGGGGACGGAGGCCATTTCTGACGCGGGCGGCCAAAGGTCCCGACGTCATTCCCGATGCGGACGGCCAAGCTCGGCCAAGGGGCCCGAGGCCAAAGTCAGGCCAAGAGGCCCGAAACCCGGGGTGCCCAAGGCCATTCTCGGGGCGGGCAGCCAAGGAGTCCCAGGCCATTCCCGAGGCGGGCAGCCAAGTGACCCGAGGCCATTCCTGAGGCGGGCGGCCAAGGGGCCCGAGGCTATTACCGAGTCGGGCGGCCAAGGGGCCCGAGGCCATTCCCGAGTCGCGCGGCCAAGGGGCCCGAGGGGGGCGGTCAAGGACCCTGAGGCGGGCAGGCAAGCTCGGTCAAGGGGCCCGAGGCCAAAGCCCGGCCAAGGGGCTCGAAACCAGGGGGACTGAGGTCATTCCCGAGGCGGTCGGCCAAAGGGCCCGACGCCATTCCCGAGGCGCGCGGCCAAGGGGCCTGAGGGGGGCGGTCACTTGGCCATTCCCGAGGCGGGCAGCCAAGTGACCCGAGGCCATTCCCGAGGCGGGCGGTCAAGGGGCCCGAGGCCATTCCCGAGGCGGGCGGCCAAGCTCGGCAAGGGGCCCGAGGCCATTCCCGAGTCGCGCGGCCAAGGGGCCCGAGGGGGGCGGTCAAGGACCCTGAGGCGGGCAGGCAAGCTCGGTCAAGGGGCCCGAGGCCAAAGCCCGGCCAAGGGGCTCGAAACCAGGGGGACTGAGGTCATTCCCGAGGCGGTCGGCCAAAGGGCCCGACGCCATTCCCGAGGCGCGCGGCCAAGGGGCCTGAGGGGGGCGGTCAAGGACAGTGCATGGGGGTATTATTTGGGGACTGTATGGTCGTATTTGAGCACTGTATGGCGGTATTATTTGAACACTATATGGTGGTATTATTTGGGCACTGTATGGTGGTGTTATTTCAGCACTGTGTGAGGGTATGATTTGAGCAGTGTATGGGGGTATTATTTTTGCAATGTATGGTGGTATTATTTGAGCACTGTAAGGTGGTATTATTTGGGCAGTGTATGGGTGTATTATTTGTGCAGTGTATGGTGGTATTATTTGGGCACTGTATGGTGGTATTATATAAGCACTGTATGGTGGTATTATTTGGCCACTGTATGGTGGTATTATTTGAGCACTGTATGGTGGTATTATTTGGGCAGTGTATGGTGGTATTATATAAGCACTGTATGGTGGTATTATTTGGGCACTGTATAGTGATATTATTTGACCATTGTATGGTGGTATTATTTGGGCACTATATGGACCAAAGCCCGGCCAAGGGGCCCGAAGCCAGAAGGCCCGAGGCCTTTCCCGAGGTGGGCGGCGGCCAAGGGACCCGAGAAAATTCCCGAGGCGGGCGGCCAAGTTCGGCCAAGGGGCCCGAGACCGAAGCCCGGCCAAGGGGCCCGAAAGCAGGGGGCTCGAGGCAATTCCCGAGGCGGGTGGCCAAGGGGCCCGAGGCCATTCCCGAGGCGGGCGGCCAAGGTGCCCGAGGTCAAAGTCCGGCCAAGGGGCCCGAAACCAGGGGACCCGAAGCCATTCCCGAGGCAGTCGGCCAAGGGGCCGAGGCCAAGCCAGGCGAAGGGGATCGAACCAAGGGGACCGAGGCCATTCCTGAGGCAGGCGGCCAAAGGGCCCGAAGCCATTCCCGAGGCGGGCGGCCAAGGGGCCTGAGGCCATTCCCGAGGCGCGCGGTCAAGGACCCTGAGGCAGGCAGGCAAGCTAGGCCAAGGGGCCCAAGGCCAAAACCCGGCCAAGGGGCCCGAAACCCGGGGGCCCGAGGCCATTCCCGAGGCGGGCGGCCAAGGGGTCTGAGGCCATTCCCGCGGTGGGCGGCCAAGGGGTCCGAGGCCATTCCCGAGGTGGGTGGCCAAGGGGCCCAAGACCATTCCCGAGGCCATTCCCAAGGCAGGTGGTGAAGGGGCCCGAGGCCATTCCCAAGGCGAGCGGTCAAGGGGCCCGAGACCATTCCCGAGGCGGGCGGCCAAAGGGCCCGACGCCATTCCTGAGGCGGGCGGCCAAGGGGCCCGAGGCGGGCGGCCAAGGAACCCGAGGCGGACAGGCAAGCTCGGCTAAGGGGACCGAGCCCAAAGCCCGACCAAGGGGCCCGAAACAAGGGGGCCCGAGGCCATTCCCGAGGCGGGCGGCCAAGGGGCCCGAGGCCATTTCCCGAGGCGGGCGGCCAAGGAGCCCGAGGCCATTTCCCATGGCGGGCAGGCCAAGGGGCCCGAGGTCATTCCCGAGGCGGGCGGCCAAGGGGCCATTCCCGAGGCGGGCGGTCAAGGGGTCCGAGGCCATTCCCGAGGTGGGTGGCCAAGGGGCCCAAGACCATTCCCGAGGCCATTCCCAAGGCAGGTGGTGAAGGGGCCCGAGGCCATTCCCAAGGCGAGCGGTCAAGGGGCCCGAGACCATTCCCGAGGCGGGCGGCCAAAGGGCCCGATGCCATTCCTGAGGCGGGCGGCCAAGGGGCCCGAGGCGGGCGGCCAAGGAACCCGAGGCGGACAGGCAAGCTCGGCTAAGGGGACCGAGCCCAAAGCCCGACCAAGGGGCCCGAAACAAGGGGGCCCGAGGCCATTCCCGAGGCGGGCGGCCAAGGGGCCCGAGGCCATTTCCCGAGGCGGGCGGCCAAGGGGCCCGAGGCCATTTCCCATGGCGGGCAGGCCAAGGGGCCCGAGGTCATTCCCGAGGCGGGCGGCCAAGGGGCCATTCCCGAGGCGGGCGGTCAAGGGGCCCGAGGCCAAAGTACGGCAAGGAGCCCGAAGCCAGGGGGCCCGAGGCCATTCCAGAGGCGGGTGGCCAAGGGGCCCGAGACCACAGCCCGACCAAGGGGCCCGAAACATTGGGGCACGAGGCCATTCCCGAGGCGGGCGGCCAAGGGGCCCGAGGCCATTCCCCAGGCGGGCGGCCAAGGGGCCCGAGGTCATTCCCGAGGCAGGCGGCCAAGGGGCCCGAGGCCAAAGCCCATCCAAGGGGCTCAAAACCAGGGGGCCCAGGGCCAATCCCGAGGCGGGCGGCCAAAGGGTCCGACGCTATTCCTGAGGCAGGCGGCCAAGGGGCCCAAGGCCAAAGCCCGGCCAAAGGGCCCGAAACCAGGGGGCCTGATGCGTTTCCCGAGGCGGGCGGCCAAGGGGCCCAAGGCCATTCCCGAGACGGGCGACGAATAGGCCCGGGGCCATTCCCGAGGCGGACGGCCAATGGGCCCGGGGCCATTCTCGAGGCGGGCGGCCAAGGGGCACGAGTCCAAAGCCCGGCCAAGAGGCCCGAAACCAGGGGGCCAGAGGCCATTCCAGATTCGGGCGGCCAAGGGATCCGAGGCCATTCCCGAGGCGGGCGTCCAAGGGGCCCGAGGCCATTCCCGAGGCGGGCGGCCAAAGGGACCGAGGTCATTCCCGAGGCGGGCGGACAAGAGGCCCGAGGCTATTCCCGGGGCGGGCGGCCAAGGGGCCCGAGGACATTCCCGAAGCGGGCGGCCAAGGGGCCTGAGGCCAAAGCACGGCCAAGGGTCCCAAAACCAGTGGGCCCGAGGCCATTCCCAAAGTGGGTGGCCAAGGGGTCCGAGGCAGGCGGCCAGGGGCCCGAGGCCATTACCGAGGCGGGGGGCCAAGGGGCCCGAGGTCAAAGCCTGGCCAAGCGGCCCGAAACCAGGGGACCCGAAGCCATTCCTGAGGCGGGCTGCCAAGGGGCCCGAGGCCATTCCGGAGGCGGGCGGCCAAGGGACCTGAGGCCATTCCGGAGGCGGGCGGCCAAGGGGCCCGAGGTCAAAGCCTGGCCAAGCGGCCCGAAACCAGGGGACCCGAAGCCATTCCTGAGGCGGGCTGCCAAGGGGCCCGAGGCCATTCCGGAGGCGGGCGGCCAAGGGACCTGAGGCCATTCCCGAGGCAGGCAGCCAAGGGGCCCGAGCGGGGCAGGCAAGCTCGGCCAAGTGGCCCGAGGCCATTCCCCAAGCGGGTGGCCAAGGGGCCCGAGGCCATTCCCGAGGCCAAAGCCCAGCCAAGGGGCTCGAACCCAGGAGGACAGTGGCCATTCCCGAGGCGGGCGGCCAAAGGGCCTGACGCCATTCCCGAGGCGGGCGGCCAAGGGGCCTGAGGTCATTCCCGAGGCGGGCAGCCAAGGGGCCCGAGGCCATTCCCAAGGCGGGCGGCCAAGGGGCCCGAGGCCAAAGCCCGGCCAAGGGGTTCAAAATCTGGGGGCCCAAGCCCATTCCCGAAGCGGGCGGCCAAGGACCCCGAGGCGGGCAGTCAAGCTCGGCCAAGGCACCCGAGGCCAAAGCCTGGCCAAGGGGCCCGAAACCAGGGGGCCAAAGACCTTTCCCGAGGCGAGCGGTCAAGGGGCCCGAGGCCGTTCCAGAGGCGGGTGGCCAAGCTTGGCCAAGGAGCCCAAGGCCAAAGCCCGGCCAAGGGGCCCGAAACCAGGGGGCCCGAGGCCATTCCCGAGGCGGGCGGCCAAGGGGCCCGAAGCCATTCCCGAGGCGGGCGGCCAAGGGGCCCTGTTAGAACTCTCCTGTTAGGTTTTTTCTATCTTGCTGGTCACATGACCTTTTTTGCCTATTTAATCCTGCTCCGCCCTCCTAGCTTTGCTGGACTTCATTGTAATTTCTACTCTTAAGTTAGCATGGTGCTTAGTTACCTTTCTCAGTCAGTTTAGCTAGGTCTTCAGACCTTTATGTTCTATGTTGTGTGTTTGTCTTTTTCTGCTACAATTTCTGCTAGGAGGTGTCCAACTTTATCCCAGTCCCTAGTTCTTGTAGGGATCCCTCCCTTGCATCTATAGGTCTGCGTACAGACTAGCCGAGGACTTTAGCGGGTCTGATCGCAGGATCAGGTTCCCCGCTACATCGTAGGGATTTAGCTTAGTTCTATTGTAGGGACAGATCTCCTTTCCTTCCTTAGTGCTTGTAGCAGATCATAACAGTAAGTCCAGCCTAAAAGAAATATCTCTAAGGAAAGACTTCCAGTTTCCATCATGGTGTCGGTTCAGGATTTGGCTCAACGCCTGCAGGGACTCTCTCTGGAGGTGGCCGAGCTCCAACAACATGTGAGTAGCTGTTCTGGAGCACATTTTGTTGAGCCAAAGGTACGTTTGCCTGATTTATTTTTTGGTGATCAAGAAGGGCCCAAAACCACGGGGCCCGAGGCGGGCAGCCAAGGGGCCCGAGGCCATTCCTGAGGCGGGCGGTCAAGGACCCCGAGGCGGGAATGCAAGCTCGGCCAAGGGGCCCGAGGCCAAAGCCCGGCCATGGAGCCCGAAACCAGAGGGACGGAGGCCATTCCCGAGGCGGGCGGCCAAGGGGCCCGAGGCCATTCCCGAGGCGGGCGGCCAATTGGCCCGATGCCATTCCCGAGGCCAGAGCCCGGCCAAGGGGCCCGAAACCATTCCTGATGCGGGCGGCCAAAGGGCCCGAAGCCATTCCCGAGGCGGGCGGCCAAGGAACCTGAGGCGGTCAGGCAAGCTCGGCGAAGGGGCCCAAAACCAGGGGGACGGAGGCCATTCCCAAGGTGGGCGGCCAAGGGGCCCAAGGCCAATCCCGAGGCGGGCGGCCAATTGGCCCGAGGCCTTTCCCGAGGCCAGAGCCCGGCCAAGGGGCCCAAAACCATTCCTGATGCGGGCGGCCAAAGGGCCCGAAGCCATTCCCGAGGCGGGCGGCCAAGGAACCTGAGGCGGTCAGGCAAGCTCGGCGAAGGGGCCCAAAACCAGGGGGACGGAGGCCATTCCCAAGGTGGGCGGCCAAGGGGCCCAAGGCCAATCCCGAGGCGGGTGGCCAATTGGCCCGAGGCCTTTCCCGAGGCCAGAGCCCGGCCAAGGGGCCCGAAACCATTCCCGATGCGGGCGGCCAAAGGGCCCAAAGACATTCCCGAGGCGGGCAGCCAAGGAACCTGAGGCGGTCAGGCAAGCTCGGCCAAGGGGCCCAAAACCAGGGGGCCCGAGGCCATTCCCAAGGCGGGCGGTCAAGGGGCCCGAGGCCAAAGTCCGGCCAGAAACCAGGGAGCCTGAGGCCTTTCCCGAGGCGGGCGGCCAAAGGGCCCGACGCCATTCCCGAGGCGGGCGGCCAAGGGGCCCAAGGCCATTCCCAAGGCGGGCGGCCAAGGACCCCAAGGCGGGCAGGCAAGCTCGGCCAAGGGGCCCGAGGCCAAAGCCCTGCCAAGGGGCCCGAAAGCAGGGGGCCCGAGGCCATGCCCGAGGTGGGCGGCCAAGGGTCCCGAAGCCATTCCCGAGGTGGGCGGCCAAGGGGCCCGAGGTCAAAGCCCGGCCAAGGGGCCCAAAACCAGGGGGCCCGAGGCCATTCCCGATGCTGGCGGCCAAGGGGCCCGAGGCCATTCCCGAGGCGGGCAGGCAAGCTCGGCCAAGGGGCCCGAGGCCAAAGCCTGTCCAAAGGGCCCGAAACCTGGGGGCCCGAGACCTTTCCCGAGGCAGGCGGCCAAGGGGCCCAAGGCCGTTCCCGAAGCGGGCGGCCAAGCTTGGCCAAGGAGCCCGAGGGCAAAGCCCGGCCAAGGGGTCTGAAACCAGGGGGTGCGAGGGCAGCCAAGGGGCCCGATGCCAATCCCGAGGCGGGCGGCCAAGGGGCCCGAGGCCGATCCCGAGGAGGGCGGCCAAGGGGCCCGAGGCCAATCCCGAGGCGGGCGGCCAAGGGGCCCGAGGCCAATTCCGAGGCGGGCGGCCAAGGGGCCCGAGGCCATTCCCGAGGCGGGCGGCCAAGGGTCCCGAAGCCATTCCCGAGGCGGGCTGCCAAGGGGCCCGAGGTTAAAGCCCGGCCAAGGGGCCCAAAACCAGGGGGCCCGAGGTCATTCCCGAAGCTGGCGGCCAAGGGGCCCGAGGCGGGCAGGCAAGCTCGGCCAAGGGGCCCGAGGCCAAAGCCTGGCCAAAGGGCCCGAAACCTGGGGGCCCGAGACCTTTCCCGAGGCAGGCGGCCAAGGGGCCCAAGGCCGTTCCCGAAGCGGGCGGCCAAGCTTGGCCAAGGAGCCCGAGGGCAAAGCCCGGCCAAGGGGCCTGAAACCAGGGGGTCCGATGGCGGCCAAGGGGCCCGATGCCAATCCCGAGGCAGGTGGCCAAGGGGTCCGAGGCCGATCCCGAGGAGGGCGGCCAAGGGGTCCGAGGCCGATCCCGAGGAGGGCGGCCAAGGGGCCCAAGGCCAATCCCGATGCGGGCGGCCAAGGGGCCCGAGGCCAATTCCGAGGCGGGCGGCCAAGGGGCCCGAGGCCAATTCCGAGGCGGGCGGCCAAGGGGCCCGAGGCCATTCCCGAGGCGGGCGGCCAAGGGGCCAGAGGCCATTCCCGAGGCGGGCGACCAAGGGGCCCGAGGCCATTCCTGAGGCGGGCGATCAAGGGGCCTAAAGCCATTCCCGAGGCGGGCGACCAAGGGGCCCGAGGCCATTCCCGAGCCGGGAGACCAAGGGGCCCGATGCCATTCCCGAGGCGGACGACCAAGGGGCCCGGGGCCATTCCCGAGGCGGGCGACCAAGGGGCCCGAGTCCATTCCTGAGGCGGGCGACCAAGGGGCCTGAGGCCATTCCCGTGGTGGGCGACCAAGGTGCCCAAGCCATTCCCGAGGCGGACAACCAAGGGGCCCGAGGCCATTCCCAAGTCGGGCGACCAAGGGGCCCGAGGCCATTCCCGAGGCGGGCGACCAAGGGGCTCGAAGCCATTCCCAATGCGGGCGACCAAGGGGCCCGAGGCCATTCCCGAGGCGGGCGACCAAGGGGCCCGTGGCCATTCCCGAGGCAGGCGACAAAGGGGCCCGTGGCGGGCAGGCAAGCTAGTCCAAGAGGCCCGAGGCCAAAGCCCAGCCAAGGGGCCCGAAGCCAGGGTGCTTGAGGCCATTCCCGAGGTGGGCGGCCAGGGGTCCCGAGGCCATTCCCGATGCGGGCGGCCAAAGGGCCCGAGGCCAAAGCCCGGTCAAAGGGCACGAGGCCAAAGACCCGAGGCGGGTGGCCCAACATACCAGACACGAGGCGGGCGGCCCGAGACGGGCAGCCCAACACACCAGACACGAGGCGGGCGGCCCGAGGCAGGCAGCCCAACACACTAGACATGAGGCCAGACCTGAGGCGGGCGGCCCAACACACCAGACACGAGGCCAGACCCGAGGCGGTCGGCCCAACACACCAGACACGAGGCCAGACCCAAGGCAGGAGGCCCAACACACGAGGCCAGACCCGAAGGGGGGCCGGCCCTAAACACAAGACACAAGGCAGACTTAATGCGGTCTAAGCTGTTTAAACGGACACAAAAAAATTTTTACAACTCGTAACTGCACAAAAATTGTGACTTATTTATACCAGCTCCACCAGCTTTTTGAAAAGGAAAGAGCTGAGAGGAGGCGTTGCGACCGACAAATTCATCACAATTTAAGCCACAAAAGTAGCATAAATTATGTAAAAAATGTGCTCTACCTATAACATTTTGAGAAGTGGTGCACGGCAGCTGAATTCATTAAGAATTTGATGCACCTTACTCTATCTTAATCTTCATAGAGACTGATGGGCAAAACACCAGTCCTGATGAATCGGGACATAGTGCAAACCCTGTAAGAACATCTTCTCGCATTATCTGGACAATCCCTTCCTTACATGTGGACTCGCAGGCAATCAGTAGCTAAAATCACCAGCAATCATCTGTTTCCACTGGGGGAAGTAGCGGCCTCTCCAGGACTCATTCAGTATTATATGGCACCCGATGATAGTCACCCATTGTATGTAATACATGGATGTTTCTGCCAGAACTTGAGCTGCTCTTTCCATTGGCTTGTCACTGTGGTTAACAGAGGGAGGTCTTAGTTGGATATCACCCTCTATTACTTCCATGTTTTAATATAGACAAGGATGGCCAGGTTGAGACTCGATGAGTCTCCATTGTTGGATAGTCTTGCCATTAATGTTCACAAACCATAGCGTTTTGTAACAAAATTATTTGCAAAGTGCTTGTGTTCTCTGTTGTCAGCAGTTTTTATGCGGTCAGGAATTCCAGTATGGAGTCCTGTGTGTTTCTTTAGTACATAGAGCAGTAGGTGATATCTACTAAAGGTTAACTCTTTTATAGGGACTTGCCAGACACTGGAAAACGGGTAATGATTTATTACCTACTAGTCATCCTATCCTTTACCACTCATCAGTCTTAAAGTGGTTGTCCGGTCACAAGATATTGATGATCTATCCTTGTGATTGATTAGTAGACCAGTCCAATAAAGGATTGTGCAGTTTTAACCAAGGCAATTCTAGAACAACTGGAGAGGGCAAATTATCCAAAACAACCAAGTCCAAAATTTCTTGGTGAACTCCATTGATAGTGAGGGAAAATGCAGCAGTCTTGTGAGTAATACATTTCAAGGGAATGTTATCAATTGCAACCACAGAAATAGGTGATGACAAAGGTTTGGATTTCAATTTAAGGTTTTCCAAAAACCCTTTATCAATCACATTAAGTGTTGAACCACAATCCACAAATACCTGAAATTCAGTCAAATCTCCCTGCAGAGTAGTACTCCCAGAAAGAAATACTCCTGCAGAGCGTAAACAAGCTATACGGGCTCAGATAAGTAGGAATGCCGAGTGTCGGACCCCCACTTATCAGCGGTTTAGCGCCACCGGTGGTCGGAGGTAAACACTTTAAGGAACTGCACTCCACAGCTCCATTCACAGTGTAGTGGCCACTGCTGGGTACTGCAGATCAGCCCCTATTCAAAAGGAGAGTTGATCATTATCAAAAGACCGGATAATTCCTTTAACGTCCTCAGAACCAAGTCATTTCTATGGAGGCCATTAGGAGCCTCTATTATTTTTGCCAAAAATAAAAATGACGCTCCATGCAAAGCAACGGACACCTTGACATTGATCAACAGACCCCGATAAGAGTCAATGGCATCTTATCTCTGTGCCAAAAATGTTGAAGTTCAACATGCCGGATCCTTCTCTCTACTGATATCATCTGTTGGGAGAAAGTCGCATACACATGAGGTGGTCGGATGTTCCCTCCAAAATCAGTGGGTTCAGCCGACTTATCTACTATGTATGGGGGTCTTTATCTTGCAGAGTGTATATTGTATATTAGTCTATAAACTTGTACGAGCAGAGTATCCACTGTACTAGATTATGAGCGCCTATGAGCAGGTTGCATGTCTTTCTTTCCAGGGTCAGCCCTCATGAGATTATAATTACGTACAGCAGGGGTGGACATATCATTGATGCAACCTGTGCAGTCGCACGGGGGCCGAAAATGTAAAGGGGCCACGACCACCTCCAAATCAGGTGAATTGTGCATTATGATGAGTTATTGGACTGTAAAAGGTCCATATACTGCTCTGGCACAGGGGCCTCTTCTGGCTGTGTCCGCCACTGACGTACAGATATATAGCAATATGCAGCAGGGCAGACGAGATCCAGGGAGATATCCGATCGCCAGAACTGGGGTCAGGAAGGAATTTTTTTCCCCCCTAGGGGGGTTTCTTCGCCTTCTTCTGGATTTTTGGGTCCAGTGGCTCTCATCAGGTCCGCAATGTCCGCAGCAAGTTCTGTAGTCTCCATCGGGCCTGACCTGAGAGTCATTGTGACCTTTACTTTATTAAAAGGGCCGGTAATATTTTCATTACAATGTTGTTTATTGCCATTTCAATAAAAAAAAAATTACAAATAATATATTGTGTTGTGTGTTTTATTTGTGTGTACTTCACCCTACACAGTGACATTGATGAGAGTGATCGCTGACCCTCAATATTCCAGAACTAGAACCAGACATGGCTGCTGATCCGGCACATAATAAAGTGTCTCATCTGCAATAACATGGAGGCAGCTGCTGCAGAAACAGGGACAATAGGGGGCGCTGTATACACAGAGTCCAAGTTACATCACTAGTGTTATGGGGGTCGGCCTCTGATAGGGGCACTCATATAGTATAGGTCCTATATAACACACTACACACGGATCACAGAGACGCAGAATACAGGAGACCCAGGAAAAATCTGGCTGGTATCTCTCAGAGCAATGTCACCACCCGATGCAGATATGAGCGGCGCTGGACAACCCCTTTATATCTAATAATTACCTGCAGAGCCGGCCTCCATCAGAGGAGATGTACACGCGTCTGTCTGACAGGTTGGTGGAGATGGAGACAAATTCTTTGATGTAGCCCGCTCTTCTCATTAATCGGAAGGTGTTCACCAACTTCTGGTGCTCGCGAATAATGCCGAGAATGTTTCCTTAAAATGGAAAATAAATTTTAACCTATAGCACATAGACAGTTAAGAAAAACATAATAGTAAATCTAGTCATAATCTGAGCCAGCACTCCAAAAAAGTGAAAAATAGTGAGGTTTTAATAGCCCATTGTGGCGACGTTTCGGTTCACGGTGTAAACCTTTCTCACCATAAACTGAAACGTCGCCACAATGGGATATCAAAAAAGAACTATTGATCACTTTTTTTTGCTGCCTCCAATTATGATTATATTTGGAAGGATTGGTAATTGCCTGGGAGGCTTGGCACCCAAACTTTTCTCTGGTGCTGCTGACGCGCCCCCTGGGCCATATTCTTTAGGGGGAATATCCAGAGCCGGATCAGATGGGGGTTGTAGTCTTCCGAGTGGCTGTGACCCGGTCCGTGCCCAGGGTGTCAAACTCAGTTGTATGTGGCAGTCCTACAGATGTTATCAAGTTCTTAATGTCGACTACGCCACCCGTTGTATTGCGGTCACTATGGCCGCCGCTGCAGCAGGGTCCGCTGAGGCTGATGGTGTAGGTGCAGCTTGTGATGGTATAACCCCCAACGGGTGGGGTATAGCCTCAGGGGGTCAGGTGCAGAGGATGGGGGTTGTGGTGGTGCAGCATAGGTGTTAAATGAAGACAGAGTCGGGTGGTGCAGTTTAGGGTGTTTACTCACTGCTGATGTTCCGGTCACTCCAGCTTCAAGTGACCACCCGAGCCGTGCTGCGTCCACCAGGTCCTGGATCCAGCCAACCCCCAAGCGAGTCTGGAGCGTGACCCTGAGCTCTCCTTCTGTCCTTTCTCTGGCCGTCCCCACTATTGATCCACCCAGGTCCAGCTCCCTCGGGCCTTCTGTTGGGACACCCTTGGCCTTGGGTTCCCTGACCCTCCACGTGGTATGCCTTCGGGGTGGATGTGGTGGGTGGCCGTGGCAGACGCTGCCCACGGCCTCCGGTCTCTGGCTGGGGTGTGTTTTTGCCCCCACCAGCTTGGGTTCCGGTACCCTGATGCCGACTCTTCACCCGTGGATTGGATTTGGGTTCTTAGAGTCCTTTCTTCTGTTTCCCCCTCTGGGTCTCTCTTTCTTCTCCTCTCTCACTCTGGCTCAGGCTTCTCTGCTCTGCTCTTCTGCTCTCCAACAGACTCTTTGCAAAAGGCTGACTCACTCCTCCTCTACAGCAGACTGACCCTGTTCTTTGATGGTGCCCACCTTATATACACCCTCTATGTGTGAGCTCAGGTGACCAGCACCCAATGAGCTCCTATCTTTACCCAGGCTGCTCCCCCTATCTGCCCCTACACTACTTGGGATGTACCACCCCCCTCCCACTCCAGCCAGGAACAGACTCGGTCGTACCTGCACATTTCTAAGTGGGAGTACCGTCGGTCTGCTCCTCGGAAATGGGATGTGTGTAGTGCATGCAGCCTACCGAGCTCAGATCCACACTCCATCCTTACCCGGGAGTGGAATATCACACCTCTGGGTTGAGGTGCAATACCCCTGTAGCAGCCGAATCCTCAGGGTGCTACATTCCCCCCTGGTAAATCACAGCACGTCCTCGGGCTGTAAGACATAACACCAAAACATACAAATTTTTGCATAACATATAAAACATATAAAACAACATATATTAGCATATAAAACATTCTCGTCGCCTCTGGCTCCTCCTCCGGTCACTGTGCAACGTGTGACCGGGTAAAGTGCGACAGTCTTTGGAACTCGTGGCTTTCCTATAAAACCGGTAGGGGGCGCTTTAGGACGCGCAACTATATACAGGGATAGTGGCCGCTCTCAGTCCTCGGCCAGGTATTAGGGAGGAATGACCGCTCTCAGTCCTCGGTCAGTGGGATTAAGGGAAAAACGGGTAACAGTTCACACTTGCTGGTCCCAACGGGGACTATATTAGCAACTACAGTTTCAGTTTCAGTTTCACGGTTTCAGTTTCAGTTTCAGTTTCAGTTTCAGTTTACGGTTTCAGTTTCACGGTTTCAGTTTCAGTTTACGGTGCCCCGACGGGCAACTATATACAGCTTCTGCTTCGCTGTCCTTAGCGACGGCGTCCTCCTGCTCTTGCTTTTTGGTTACCTTTGGCTCTAGTTTCAGACCCGTCCGGGTCCTCTTGTTCTTCCTCCTCACACCGCAGCTCTTCCTCCGTCAGGCGATGCACATGGAGGGCGTAGGGACCTTTGGCACACTTGTGCCGGGTGAAGGTGACCTCGTCCCCGATGTAAAGGTCACGACCTCTGTGTCCCTCCGGTAGGTGGGACTCAACGTCTCTCCTGGTTACGAAGACGTCGCCTAGGGTGTGGTGGTCTCGGATGAAGCCCCACCCATGCTGCAAGTTAAACTTTATCACAGTCCCGGTGGTGCGGGGACTATGCGCTGCACGGGGGTCTCTCCTGGCCCGGCTTTTCTGCTCCGCGCTCCTTATTTGAGCTTGCTGTTCCCGGACCCGCCTCTCTCTCCGCTCCCTCTCGAAGTCCTCGAGCTGTTGGCGGCAGCACTCAGCACGCTCCGCTGCAGCTGCCCGAGTCTCTTGAGTGAACCCCATGAGATCTTCTCCGGTGGGGTCCCACTCAAACTGCGCTTCCGCTAGCGGGGGCGAGATCCTCTTCACGGGCTTTGGAGCCGGGATCAGGGGTTCATCCAGGGGTCTCTCTCTCCGGAGTCGGGGATGGTGGAACTCCGGTGGCCATATAAATGGCTGCCCATCCGGGCACGTGTGCTGGGCGTACAGGTCCTCTCCCAGATGCGGCACTCTTGGTCTTATGGGCGCAGTGGTGTTAGCGCCCGGGTTGCCCGGGCCTTGCGGCCAGGCCTGGGGTATCTGGAAGGTAAAGGGCACCGTAAGGACGGCGGCGCCCTGGGCTACTTGGCCCTGCGACCAGGCCGGGGGCTCCGCGGAGGTAGGGGGCGCTGTTGGTATTGCGGCGCCCGGGGGTACTAGGCCTTGCGACCAGGCTGGTGGTACTTCCTGCTTGGTCACGCTCGGGGTCGAGGCGTGTGACGTCACAGGGGTCGCGGCTCCCGTTTGAGGCCTAGTCTGCGGCGGTGACGTTGCAGCGACGGGCACGGCAGGATAGACTTCGGGCTCTGCGACGGGGAGCTGGGGCAGGTACGCGGTTTCCCGGTTTGGGGTATAGACGTCCCCTTTACCTGCCTCCACTCGTTCGGCTCCCTTCTCGGCGTCGTCTCCGGCCTTCAATCCTCCCGCGCCATCCTCAGAGGCGGTCTGTTTCCTCGTCTCGGGTGGCGTGCTCCGCTGACAGGTCTCGGTCTTCTGGGCCATCTCACGGCTCCACTCTGCCAACGTCTCTCGCTGCACCCGGGCCATCCTCCTTGCGAGGCCCTCCAGAGCGGTCTGTGCACACTCCCGGTCTCGGGGGAGCTGTGCTAGGACCTCCACTAGGCCTAGTGGGGTCGTTGTTTCCAGCAGGCTCCTGACCAACGGGTCGGTGCTGCTCTGCTCTCCTACAGTCGTCTCCAGCAGGCTCCTGGCCAGCGGGCCGGTGCTGCTCTGCTCTCCCTCCTCTGTTTCTAGCAGGCTCCTGGCCAACGGGCCGGTGCTGCTCTGCTTTCTCGCCATCTCCGGGTAAGCTCCTCCGATATTCTTCTCCAGGCTTCTTGCCTCCGGGTGCGCTCGCTCTAGACTGCTCCAAGCGACACCCATCTTTGTTCTCTCCTTTCGTCTCCTCCCCCCTCGAGGGCGGTCCCGGGGCCACTTGGTGACTGTCAGCACCAGGGGCAGTTCTTTCACGCTGACAGACACCTCTAGCATCACAGTCTCTGTTGGTGGGGGCGGTTTCCACTTTTGGCGCCATTTTCGGTCCTGGCCCACGATGGGAGGTGGCCTCCTGCCACCCTCTGGCACGCCCATAATGGCGTCCGCTCTTCCAAGGCGGGAAACCTTTGGAAATGGCGGGAATCGCTTCCCCTTGGCGGGAAACTCTGCAGATGGCGGGAAAACGCTGTTAATGGCGGACAACCGGCTGGAATCGACTGGTGATGGGGTCCGATGGCGGGGACCCTCCGGAACTGACAGGAGACTTCTTTTTGAGGTAAACTCATTCTTTTCTTCAGGCACGCAGTACCCGGTTGTTGTGGGCACGTAATCCTGCCGACTACGCCAAAGTTGACGCGCCCCCTGGGCCATATTCTTTAGGGGGAATATCCGGAGCCGGATCAGATGGGGGTTGTAGTCTTCCGAGTGGCTGTGACCCGGTCCGTGCCCAGGGTGTCAAACTCAGTTGTATGTGGCAGTCCTACAGATGTTATCAAGTTCTTAATGTCGACTACGCCACCCGTTGTATTGCGGTCACTATGGCCGCCGCTGCAGCAGGGTCCGCTGAGGCTGATGGTGTAGGTGCAGCTTGTGATGGTATAACCCCCAACGGGTGGGGTATAGCCTCAGGGGGTCAGGTGCAGAGGATGGGGGTTGTGGTGGTGCAGCATAGGTGTTAAATGAAGACAGAGTCGGGTGGTGCAGTTTAGGGTGTTTACTCACTGCTGATGTTCCGGTCACTCCAGCTTCAAGTGACCACCCGAGCCGTGCTGCGTCCACCAGGTCCTGGATCCAGCCAACCCCCAAGCGAGTCCGGAGCGTGACCCTGAGCTCTCCTTCTGTCCTTTCTCTGGCCGTCCCCACTATTGATCCACCCAGGTCCAGCTCCCTCGGGCCTTCTGTTGGGACACCCTTGGCCTTGGGTTCCCTGACCCTCCACGTGGTATGCCTTCGGGGTGGATGTGGTGGGTGGCCGTGGCAGACGCTGCCCACGGCCTCCGGTCTCTGGCTGGGGTGTGTTTTTGCCCCCACCAGCTTGGGTTCCGGTACCCTGATGCCGACTCTTCACCCGTGGATTGGATTTGGGTTCTTAGAGTCCTTTCTTCTGTTTCCCCCTCTGGGTCTCTCTTTCTTCTCCTCTCTCACTCTGGCTCAGGCTTCTCTGCTCTGCTCTTCTGCTCTCCAACAGACTCTTTGCAAAAGGCTGACTCACTCCTCCTCTACAGCAGACTGACCCTGTTCTTTGATGGTGCCCACCTTATATACACCCTCTATGTGTGAGCTCAGGTGACCAGCACCCAATGAGCTCCTATCTTTACCCAGGCTGCTCCCCCTATCTGCCCCTACACTACTTGGGATGTACCACCCCCCTCCCACTCCAGCCAGGAACAGACTCGGTCGTACCTGCACATTTCTAAGTGGGAGTACCGTCGGTCTGCTCCTCGGAAATGGGATGTGTGTAGTGCATGCAGCCTACCGAGCTCAGATCCACACTCCATCCTTACCCGGGAGTGGAATATCACACCTCTGGGTTGAGGTGCAATACCCCTGTAGCAGCCGAATCCTCAGGGTGCTACACTGCAACAGATTGAGTCAGCCCATTCAATGTTTCAGCTCGAAATAGCACAGCCTTTCTCCTGGAGAGGTCCTATAATAGGAAAGGGCCATGGACAACCCCCCCCCCCTGTAAAGGGCCATGGAGAACCCCCCCCCCCCCTGTAAAGGGCCATGGAGAACACCCCCGTATAGGGCAATGGAGAACCCCCCCACACAGTAAAGGGCCCAAGAGAATCCCCCGTCCCCGGTAAAGGGTCCTGAAGAAAACCCCCCCGTCCCCGGTAAAGGGCCCCGGAGAAACCCCCCCCACCCTGTCAAAGGTCCTAGAAAACATCCCAACCTGTCAAAGGTCCTAGAAAACACCCCACCCTGTCAAAGGTCCTAGAAAACACCCCACCCTGTCAAAGGTCCTAGAAAACACCCCACCCGATAGCGCTGCTCACAGACAGAAAGTACAACACAAGGTATTTCCAAAAAATCTTATGGGCCCCGGGGGGATACATTTGGGGGTTCATATAAAGTAGTGGACAACTTCTTTAATTATGTTGTCGTACTCCTGGAAAAGAGCTGAATGACTTTGGCTAACAGCCATCCTAAGTGTGTGGCCATCTTTACTGTCCTGAAGACCCTGCCCCCATTTGATATTTTTGCAGGGGGGAAGCAAAAGTTTCATATTTGCTATAAGCATGTATGCAATTAGAGTTGAGCAAAAAAAAAAAAACTTTGCAGGGCCCCGGGTTCAGTGGCCACCAGACAGAGTCCTGCGAACCTCCTCATTGACAACATGCATGTACAGAGCCGGACGTTTTAATCAGTGGAGGCTCTAGGGATGCTGAAAGGCAATAGAAGGTTTGGAGGACTCCGGTCTGGTGGCCATGGACTACTCATGTTGCTTGTGGTCCAGGGTCCTGGGGATGTTTTTGCCCTATTCTATATGGGTTGACTTAAGATGTAAATTACCATTGAGGAACACGATAAAGATCTTTGAGTATGCCAGTTCTTCACCACACAGCAGATTGACATCTTCGACTCCAAGATTACCGGCCAATTTAATGATAGGCCCGTCCTCCATGTCCGTTGTGATGTGCGTCATTAGAGAAAGATTTTTCACTAGACCGCAAGCCTTAAACAAGATAAAAGGAGAACACGTCTGAAGTGTGTTAATGTTGAACAGCCTATTGGAATTGCAAATCTTCAGGAAATGCTTACCTCTCCTTCAGGAGTATCGGACGGGCACAGCATACCCCACTGCGAAGGCTGCAAGGATCGAGGACCACTGACTTTTCTCGTCTTTTCAAACTGGGATGATATTCTTGTCATCATTCCCAAGGCGGATATGAAGGACAATCGTGAGAGCACCTACGTCACACCCTGACGATCCATTTTAAATCTCTTCAGAGTCCAATTTCCCTAAATGGATAGAAAAAAGGTTAACAAACCTGTGACAATCTAGCAAGGTCAATATGTCCAAGGGTAACTTATGTTTTGTGCCAAGAAACTTGAATTCCCCTCAGAGGTCTCTGGTCCACTGTTCACATCGGTAGTCTGAGGTCACCAGACCAGAGCCCCGAGAATCTCCTCTTACCTGCTGGCATCTCTGGCTCCTCTTGATTAATTGGCCCGGCTCAACAATGCTCATGTTGGGCAAAACCTACTGCCTAGATGCTGGCAAAAAGTAGGACGACTGAAAGATTCTGGTCTGATGGTCACAGACTACAGACGTGGTTGCTGAACCACAGTAAGAGACAAGGGATCCAAAGCTTGCCATCATAGGTTAGCGCATATCTGGTGCTGGGGAGCATTATTATGGGGATCCAGAAGTTGGCATAACCTCACGAAAATGTCCTCGCTTCCTAAAAGTCAAGGAGCCCATGTGAGTGTATAGGGGATAGAAGGCTAAGTGAGTAAATAACTTGAGGACCTGACTGTAGGAGAAGTCTCTGTATGGCAACGTACCAGTTAAGTGACCATTACTGGTCTGTAAGTGTCCTACAAAAGACTGAGCATAACATTTACCCAGTCTGTAAAGATCCTGAAATGGTCGGTGAAAGTTAAGTGCTAGGTCTCTTCTTTCCGTCCTGTCCTTACCGTAGAGATGGCATTAACCATGCCATTGGTGATCTGGTCTTGGCGCATGTGTTTCACCACGTCGAACTGAGCAGCTCTTTGCTTCGGGATGACCTGGTCGGCGATCTTCTTCATCTCGGAGTTAAACTTCTTGAACAAATCTTCAAATAAGAGCGAGAGCAGCTGCGATGTAAAAAAATGAAAAAACAGTAAACCATCAGGGAGCCACAAAATCTGATTTAAAGTGAGTTATCCCCTGGAGGGTGGAGAAGAGAAGACGGGCAGAGGTGACCCTCAGCTGATCACCTCTGGAAATTCATTTTACTGATCAATGGGAGGGGGAGAGTGCTTCTCTCTTGGGATGCTTTGGCAGGTTCAGATGTCTCAAACTTTCCAGGTGGCCTCCCATTTCTCAGAGAGCCTTCATGACGCTCAAGAACAATTGCCCTGTAAGTGTCAGAAGCGGATCCTTTAAGCCCTATAGGTTAAACGTGGTTTTCCACACCCCCAGTATAGTAAAAAAAAAATGTAAATATAATTCTTATTCACCTATTGATCACCCGACACTCCTCAATCCAGTTGGCTCTGTTCCTCTGTCATTTTCTTCGCGCATTTTGGCACTTCACAGCAGCAGCCGATGATTGGATGCAGCGCTCACATACACAAGCAGTGGGGATGGATGAGGATTGTGGGATCGATTGGCGAGTTCTTAAAATCTATTTATTATTAATTTACTATCCTGGGGCCATGTAGAAACTTAAAGAGCTGGGGGCCTCCATGGATGGGAAGTGCACCAACAAGCGCTGTGACTTTGTCAAGTGTATAGCCAGGAACACTCCCACTAGACTTGCCATTTTTTGAGATGATCTGTCATGTTCATCTAGGCATCAGAATTTAGAACTGATACCAAATGCTTCGCTCCTTACACATTTTTCCAGCTTCCAAAAGACGAACTCGCTGCTTACTTCCTTCCTAATATATTTTAGTTTTTAAAGTGCCCCTAGTGGAAAAATCTGGCACAACTGTAAATATAACAATCATTACTTAAAGGGAATCTGTCAGTAGGATCAACCCTTCTAATCCGTCTATATGGGCATGTAGGCCATAGGAAGCGGAATAAAATGATACATTGATATCTGCGATCCGATGTCTTATTCCAGAGAAATTCAACTTTTTTCTTAATATGTAAATGAGCTGATAAGATCTATGGGCCGGACATGGATCTCCCTGAGAATCTGCCTCCAGACTTTGGCGATGTTATCAGTGTGAAACATATAATGACTGACAGACTGCTTTCCTGATCTACTTGTCTCACACTTTTAAAAATGCCCCCTTTCATTTAAAATAAGCTCTGGTGGCAAATTCTCTATGTCCCGCCCATAGATCTTAACAGCTCATTTACATATTAAGAAAAACATGGATTTCTCAGGAATAAGACATCGGATCGCAGATATCAAGGTATCGTTTTATTCAGCTTTCTATGACCTACATGCCCATATAGACGACTTAGGAGGGTTGATCCTACAGATTCCCTTTAAGCATCCTGGCACAGCTTAAAAAAGCAACATGGTGACTTCAAAGGTTAACAGTCGTAAAAGTTTTCAATTTGCATTTATCAAAAGACTTTACAGTTTACAAGACGCCAATAATAATAAAAAAAAGGATGGAGGGAAGAAAATATGAAAGAATTTAAGCCGCAGCAACAGTTTCACCAATTAGCTTAATGTCAGAGAATTCTAATTAGGCGCCTTGAGATTGCTATTTAGCGCTCGAGCTTTTAGAGTGCCAAATTCTCCTTTTCACACAAACCGGTTTGCGAAATTAAAGACATTAGGTGGCCTTAATTACATTATCAGAACAGCTGGGATTAGGCAATCTCTGAAGTCAATGCGCTAGTCTTTTGTCACGAGGAAGAAATCCCTTGCCGTGCAAGGTGGTGGATTTCAAGGCCTACTCCATATCTCATCCTCACAAAGCAAGCTGCATTAGACAGAGAAAAATACTCCGAGACAAAAGAGACCGGGGAAATGCTTCACAAATAATGAACACGTTAAGAAGACGCAAGGTGAAAAGATTAAGTCTCCAATCGGTAGGTCTTGCTAATACCTCCGCTGGCGAAGGGCCTACCCCAATCCTCTGGTGACATAAAAGAAAATCGGTTCGGCTTATGGGTCCACATCTGTTATCTAAAGCTGGAGCCCGTCTCATACTTCTATTTCCCATGGGGTGTGAAATTAGCAGAAACATCACATCATTCGGTATTCTTCCCTTTCTTTGGAGACACAATACAGTCTTACGCGCGCCATTGTTGGTGGAGACGTCTCTTCCGGTGATCTGAATACATTGAGAACTGTTTTTTTTTCCCCCTTTTCTTTGCAACAGTATGAACTGAACATTTCACCGCAGAAGCTCAAAATCAAAAAAAAAAAAATGTTTCTGAAAATTGCTGCCAGGTTCAGATTATATAAAAAGAGCGGGGGAATTTGTGCAGGAAAACATTAGAAAATTAAAATGGGCAGAGATGATCGAGACAATCCCCCAAAAAATAATAATCATAAATTAAAAAGCAAGGCATTTATTACAATTTTTGTATTACTTCATTGACATTTATATAGACAGTTGTGGAGATTTATCAAAACGGGTGCAAGAAAAAAAGAGGAGTAGATACTTTGAGTGACCATTCAGATTACTCCTTTACTTCTATTCTAAAGGGAGCCTAAAAAGTGGAGAACTGCAATCTGATTGGTTCAAATGGAAACGGCTTTGCTTTTTTCTAGCATTAGGAAAGGAAGCTGTAGTAATTTGCATCAAGGGTGGGTGGTCTTGCAATAGAGATTGGACTTAATTTAAGAGCAATTGAGAAATAATGTAAACCTTAAATAACGTACAACATCCGCCCCCCCCCCCCGCCATTCTCAAGCATAGGACATCCGGCCCCCCCGCCATTCTCAAGCATAGGACATCCGCCCACCCCCCCCCCACCATTCTCAAGCGTAGGACATCCTCCCCCGCCATTCTCAAGCGTAGGACATCCGCCCCCGCCATTCTCAAGCGTAGGACATCCGGCCCCCCCCACCATTCTCAAGCATAGGATATCCAGCCCCCCCACCATTCTCCAGCGTAGGTCATCCAGCCCCCCCGCCATTCTCCTGCGTAGGTCATCCGGCCACCCCGCCCTTCTCCGGTGTAGGTCATCCAGCCACCATGCCCTTCTCCGGCGTAGGACATCCGGCCCCCAGCCATGCCTTCTGCCTTTAGTAACATGTAACACAATGGCTGCTGGTAAAGATCCCACTTATACCAGCACAGTCCTATAATAGGAGCCACTGGTGTAACAAGACTTTTTTTCTTCCCTTCTAAATCTTCCCCCATCACCTGCGAGTGATAGGAACCGCAGCAACTCAGTCACGAAGTGGAGACCCTGTAATGTTACAGAGCATGGGGCCGAGCACTGAGGAGCAAAAAGGGCAGAAAAGTCACCAACGCTCTGCTGACTCCATAACTGCAGAGTCCAGACCTTCTCTGGTATTAACATCAGCACAAACACTGCGCCCCCGCCGGGAGCTTCGTGGCCGAGCAGCTACATGCAGCCTTATATCACCAAGCACAATGCCGAGCGTCGGATGGAGTGGTGTAAAGCCGCCAAGGCTGGACTCTGGTGTCCTGTGCAGTTACGGATCACACTTCTCTATCTGGTGTCTGATGGCCGAGTCTGGGTTTGGTGAATGCCAAGAGAACGTGACCCGCCTGACCACATTGTGCCCTCTGTACAGTTTGGTGGAGGAGGGATATCATGGGCTTAGCTTTTTTTTTTGCTCTTTTAAAAGGGGTCATCTCTTGGTTCCAGTTTAGAGAAATCTTATTTGTTCCAGCTTTGTGGAAACAGTTTGGGGATGACCATTTTCTGTTCCCCGTGACTGTGCCCAGTGCACAAGGTCCATAAAGACATGGTTGGGGGAGTTTGGTGGAAGAACATGACTGGCCGCACAGAGCCTGGATCTCAACAATTTTGGCAGGTAGATTACATCGGCCCTCTTCCACAAGATGGAGGGTGTGTGTGTGTATGCACGGCCGTGGATACATACTCAGTGTATATGATGGCTTGTCCGTGTAAAACGGTCAATGCAAATAGTACCATTAAAACCATGGAAACCATAATATTATATTATGATATTCCATTGCAAATTCAGAGTGACAATGGTAGTCACTTCAAGAACAGGAAGGTCGCAGAGTTCTGCTCAGAACATGATACTGAGTGGATCTTTCATATCCCATATTATCCTCAAGCCGCAGGATTGGTAGAGCGGATGAATGGGTTATTGAAAGAACAGTTGAAGAAATTGGGAAATGGAACCTACAAAGGGTGGAGAAAACATTTACGTGAAGCCCTTAACATTCTTAATAACAGACCAATTGGAGAACAGGAAACACCGTTAATGAGAATGATTACCCCCAATTTACAGATCATGCCTTTAAAAGCTACTACCACACGACAGACAGTCCCCTACTGGGAACTAGAGCCAGGGGCTCTGGGACCTTATAGAGCCACCCCACAGGCAGCAGGACTAGATTTACACTCTCATGAGGAAATTAGATTAGAAATAGGGGTGGTAAAGGCAATCAGAACTGCTATAGGATTACAAATGCCTCCTGAGCATTTTGGTCTTATAGCTCCAAGATCAGGTTTGGCCCTGAGAGGAATTCAAGTGATGGGAGGAGTGATAGATCAGGATTATCAAGGTGAAATCAAGGTACTCCTGTTGAATAATGGGGATAGTGACTTGTTGATCCAAAAAGGAGACAGGATAGCTCAATTGTTATGCACTGACTGGCGTGTGCGGGTGTTGTGGTTCCACTGGACCATGGACCGGAGAGTGCCTGGAGGGGCGTGACTAAGTATCTGGCCGATCCGACCAAGGTGGCACGACGGCATACGACGCCAGTGCACCAGGGAGAAACCGGGCAGAGGGACCAGGTGCTACTCCAGGTCAAACTCCGGACACGGGGGTTGACCCACACTGGGATTACTGGAACAGGCAGGTTAGGCTGGCACAGACTGGTGGATGTAAGCAAACACAGCAGGTATGCAGATGGGTGGATACAGGCGAGTATGCAGGCAGGGAGGTACTGGCCGAAAGGACGGGCTGGAGCACAGAAAGGTTAAGACCCAGTACAGACTGGGTCACAGAACCGCAGATGCGGTAGACAACCACAGCAGAGAGGGAACGCCCGAAGCGGTGGGCAAGAACAGAGCAGGACGGGGCTGCAGGAGCAGCGAGCACAAGCAGGGCAGGACTGCCGGAGCAGCGGGCAGAAGCAGGGCAGGACAGGACTGCCGGAGCAGCGGGCAGAAGCAGGGCAGGACAGGACTGCCGGAGCAGCGGGCAGAAGCAGGGCAGGACAGGACTGCCGGAGCAGCGGGCAGAAGCAGGGCAGGACAGGACTGCCGGAGCAGCGGGCAGAAGCAGGGCAGGACAGGACTGCCGGAGCAGCGGGCAGAAGCAGGGCAGGACAGGACAGCCGGAGCAGCGGGCAGAAGCAGGGCAGGACAGGACTGCCGGAGCAGCGGGCAGAAGCAGGGCAGGACAGGACTGCCGGAGCAGCGGGCAGAAGCAGGGCAGGACAGGACTGCCGGAGCAGCGGGCAAAAGGGTCAGAGCGGAGCAAGGCTGCCGGAGCAGTGAGCAAAAGGGTCAGAGCGGAGCAAGGCTGCGGAGCAGTGAGCAAGGAGTCAGAGCAGGCTAGAACCGCCGGAGCGGTAAGCAAAGGAGTCAGAGCAGACTAGAACCGCCGGAGCGGTGAGCAAAGGAGTCAGAGCAGGCTAGAACCGCCGGAGCGGTGAGCAAAGGAGTCAGAGCAGGCTAGAACCGCCGGAGCGGTAAGCAAAGGAGTCAGAGCAGGCTAGAACCGCCGGAGCGGTGAGCAAAGGAGTCAGAGCAGGCTAGAACCGCCGGAGCGGTGAGCAAAGGAGTCAGAGCAGACTAGAACCGCCGGAGCGGTGAGCAAAGGAGTCAGAGCAGGCTAGAACCGCCGGAGCAGTGAGCAAAGGAGTCAGAGCAGGCAAGGCTGAGTAGGGGGGACAGGGCTCTGTTCACACGGAACAGACAGGAAGGGAAAGGCAGAGCCAGACACCCACAGGGTACTTGCAGAGAAGTAGCGAGTGGACCACAAACTCACAAACGGGAATACAGAGACAACAAGCAGGAGTTAGGTACGAGTTCAGACTCTGCAGAAAAAGGAAGGGAACGGACATAGAGGCAAAACAGGTAAAGGATAGGAGAGAGTTCAGACTGGAACTGAGTGTACGGAGGAGACCGACACTGCAGCGGAATACAGGAGCGGGTCTGGGAATACGGCCCCCAGAGAGGCAGGACGAACAGGCAAGGAGCGAGTTCAGACAGGACAGACAAGATACAGGAGCGGGTCTAGGTAATCGGCCCCTAGAAGGCGGGAGGAACAGGCTAGGAGCGTGTTCAGACAGGTCAGACAAGATACAGGAACGGGTCTAGGTAATCGGCCCCTAGAAGGCAGGAGGAACAGGCTAGGAGCGTGTTCAGACAGGCCTGGAAAAACAGCCTCCAGGATAGGCAGACAAGAGAACACAGAACGGGACCTGGCACCTTCAGAGTGCAAGCACACACTGAATGAAACACTATGCTCAGGCAGGAATAGATGGGAGCAGCTGAGCTATATACCAGGTGACAGACAGCAATAGGCTGAGGACGCACAAGGGGTGTGACCCACAGCAGGTACAAAAGGCAGGAAGTGATCGGGCGCCGCCCTTAAGCAGCAGAAACAGACACAAACAGACAGCATGGAGGGAAGCCAGAGAGACATTCTGGACAGGAGATCAAGTGCGCGCTCTTGCACAGTGGGAGATGGACCACCATGCAATGACGCCGCCAGGTATGTTACATCAATTATTAATTTTGTCTATCCAGAAAATGAAAATAATTAAGGGAACAGCTCCTACAATAATAACAGTTGGAGGAGACAGAGGTTTTGGCTCCACTCATTTTCTGAATGATGGTGCAAAAATCTGGGTGAAACAACCTGGAGATAAAGGTCCTCCAGAACCTGCAGAGGTGATCGCCCAAGGGGCAGACAATGTGTTTAATAGTGAAGAAGCCAGGACAAGAGAAATGGGAACATGTTCCTGCAGACAGGTGTTATCTCAGAGACTAATGTATATATATTTCCATTTTAGACTCAAAATTGGAGATGGTGGATGATCGGTGTTACAGGCATGGTCCTTTTGGTCTCTGTCACTACCCAACCGTTATACAGAAGGGAAAGAGAAATGCCGGAGAAGGAGAATGAGGCTTTATGGAAAATTAAGCAGAATTTATGGAGTTACTTGGCGCAACTGACAAACATGAGCCATTTTTGTATGGCAAAGACTGCTGCGGCTACAAATGTGTTGGAAACTTGTATGGTTGCTATAGCAACCTCCTTATGACTGTGGATCAAATTGATAGGGGGATTTATCCAAGATGAGGAGGTGGAAGAAGGAGATGTGCTTCAGAATTATACATACAACCCGTATTACGCTTGTATAAACTGTACTGGAGAAGATTTTATTACTGAAGATATGATCACTATAAAGACTCAAAACATTGCATCTGTTGAAGTTATTCCTTTGGGATAGGGCGTTGGATATAAATAATATATGGTTTCAGATAACCAAGAGTGGATTATAGTATGAACATGAAAAATGGCTATTTTATATTTAAAACCATATTGAAAAAAAATATATTAACCGGACATGTCAGCATTTGTAGGTATCTTACCTCAGTAGACTAGGGGTCATTAGTCCAGACATACTAAAACATAGCTTTAGGTTGAGTTTGCTAACAGTCTGAGGTTTAATCTTTATTACTGAAGGGAATTAGCCTCTCATGGCTGTGTTTGCCATGAGAGATCTGAGGTAGAACCAGATACAAAGACCATTGCACAATATTGTAAATAAGACTACAGGCATATGGCTTAAGATGGAGAAGCTTATTGTAGTACCAAAAATGTAAGTGGCTATCTGAAACCCATTATGATGTATCCAACCTTTAATTAATATTCTGATTATATATTCTGTGTTAAGGTATACTTTATCTGTAAAGAAGGTAAAATCCGGTGCCACATGCGATAAAACCTTTTATTCCAAAAATAAAAAAATCACAACATGTCCCTAGGAGGGGAACAACTGGATGCGTTTCTTGTCTAAGTAGGAGTTAATATCCTAATTTGTATACTAATCTATCACACATGTTTAGGGGTGGTCACAGTTTTTATTATAAATGTGTTGTTTTTTAATTCATTTGTATACTGACGATTAAGGGGCTGTGTCCTCGAAACGCGTCCAGTTGTTCCCCTCCTAGGGACATGTTGTGATTTTTATTTTTGGAATAAAAGGATTTATCGCATGTGGCACCGGATTTTACCTTCTTTATATATCCTTGCAAGTGTATGCTGGACATTAATCCGTGAGCCTGGGATTCCTGTGAGTATCAGGTGATATGAGCTAATTATCTTTTTTCAGTCATACTTTATCTGTGACTGTATCTCACTGATACATAGCTTCTTAACACAATATACTGTCTGGGAAGAAAACCTTGTTCTGATTTATAACCCGGTGTAGGATTTACTCTTACCATATGTAAACATTATGACAGAAGTAGAATGGTCCGTGAACAGGTCTTGTCCAGTATTGATTATCTGTGATAGCTGGCAACTGTCACAGGATTGGAATGTTGGACAACAACCCATTAACTTTCATGCTTACATAATATTAGGTTGGGTAAGCCTTTTTCTAAAATATAAAAGCTGTTGAAGAATTCAGTTATGGCAGAAGCATTGTGGACCTGTGAAGAGGACACTCTTCACAGTGTAGGACCCAAGACGCATTCTCTGCCCATCGCTGAGCGCTTCTCCAGCTGAAGTTTCCGGACAGATGATGTACATGCTACTAGTAGTGTTGAGCGATACCTTCCGATATCTGGAAATATCGGATCGGATTGGATCGGACCGATACCCAAAAAGTATCGGATATCGCCGATTCGGATACCGGAAACCAATGCAAGTCAATGGGACAGAAATATCGGAATAAAAATAAACCCTTTCTTTCCTTGTAGGTTAATTCTACATGAAGGAAAACAACTAAGAATAATGTAGAATGTATTGGGGCAGATGGGGGAGACAATAAAGGCATAGAGGTTTAGCCCAATCAAATGGAATAGCAGGAATTAATATTTTTTTTAAGACGCTCTGAGTTACGGAAATATTGACTATGTTAAGTTTTTTGATATTTTGTCAGATATTTATGTTTCACTACTTCCATGCTCTTCACCTTCTTTTTTACTTCTCCCACACTTTCTCCTTCATCATCAGCATCTTTTTCATCAACTTCTTCATCTTCTTCTTCTTCACCTTCTTCGTATTATTCTTTTTTTTTACATTCTTCATATTCTTCTTATTCAACTATTCTTCTTCATATTCTTCTTCTTCATATTCTACTTCTTCTTCTTCTTCATCATATTCTTATTTGTGACAGGCATTCCTGTAGTTGTTATCTATAAAAGTTTGAACATTATACCTTTCGTTCTGCCCGTCACAAAAGATTTACAACAGGATTTGTCTGCGTTCAGTTTGGCCTGCAGCAGCAGGTCTTTGCCAGGGGCACCACAAGGAGGAACGGACTCACCCCCATACACTGCTTAGTCATCTTCTGCTTATAATTTAGATAATATCTTTTGCTCTGATTTTTAGTCTTATGCTTAATGTTCTTCAGCTTTTTGTTCTGCAGCTTCTTTTACTTCTGCTTCTTGGTTTTCTGTCTCTTGTTCTTCTGTATCTTGTTGGTTGTCTTCTTGTTCTTTGTCCTCTTGGCCAACTTCTTCAGGGTCATCTTCTTGGTCTTCTTCGGGGTGGTCTTCAGGGTCGTCGTCTTCGGGGTCCTCGTCTTCTTCAGGGTGGTCTTCAGGGTCCTCGTGTTCAGGGTCGTCGTCTTTGGGGTCCTCGTCTTCTTCGGGGTGGTCTTCAGGGTCCTCGTCTTCTTCGGGGTGGTCTTCAGGGTCCTCGTCTTCTTCGGGGTGGTCTTCAGGGTCGTCTTCTTCAGGGTCCTCGTCTTCAGGGTCGTCTTCTTCGGGGTGATCTTCAGGGTCCTCGTCTTCAGGGTCCTCGTCTTCAGGGTCCTCTTCTTCGGGGTGGTCTTCAGGGTCCTCGTCTTTGGGGTCCTCGTCTTCTTCGGGGTGGTCTTCAGGGTCCTCGTCTTCAGGGTCCTCGTCTTCGGGGTCCTCGTCTTCTTCGGGTTGGTCTTCAGGGTCCTCGTCTTCAGGGTCGTCGTCTTCTTCGGGGTGGTCTTCAGGGTCCTCGTCAGGGAGATCCAGAGTGATTACCAAGAACCATTTCAAAAATCTTGAACTTGGAAATGTAGCAGAAGGTACAAGAAGGCTGAGGAACTGCCGAGAACCAGCTGATGGTACTGGAACCCGGATGGGTAGCAGAAGGTACAAGAGCCAATGGAACTACCGAGGACCAGATGACGGTACTGGAACTCGGTTACTAAGCAGGAGGTACCTGTACCAGAAAGTACTACCAAGGACCAGCAGACGTTGGTGGAACTTGGATACCGAGAAGGAGGCACCTAAGTCAAAGGCACTGCCGAGAACCAGCTGACGGTACTGGAACCCGGATGGGTAGCAGAAGGTACCCATGTAAAAAAAAAGTTGCAAGGCCGCGAGCCGGCCGCAGTTACTGAAACCCACAGTCCTACAGGGGGTGCTTGTCTTATTGGCACTATGGAACCAGCCTTCATTGCCAGATCCCGCAGCCCACATAGGAGTCACCTAAACTGCAGGCACCATAGAGTCGGCTAACCCGACCACAACACGACAGGACAACGCATTGGAGACAAAGTGACGTTGACACTACCCGGAAACAGCTGGCGTGCTGGAACCAGGCTGGGCAGGAGGGAGTACTCGTGCCAAAGACACTGTCGAGAACCAGCTGACGGTACTGGAACTCGGATGGGTAGCAGAAGGTACAAGAGCCAATGAAACTACCGAGGACCAGCTGACGGTACTGGAACTCGGTTACTAAGCAGGAGGTACCTGTGCCAGAAAGCACTACCAAGGACCAGCAGACATTGGTGGAACTTGGATACCGAGAAGGAGGCACCTAAGCCAAAGGCACTGCCGAGAACCAGCTGACGGTACTGGAACCCGAATGGGTAGCAGAAGGTACAAGAGCAAATGGAACTACCAAGAACCAGCTGATGGTACTGGAACTCGGATGGGTAGCAGAAGGTACAAGAGCCAATGGAACTACCGAGGACCAGCTGACGGTACTGGAACTCGGTTACTAAGCAGGAGGTACCTGTGCCAGAAAGCACTACCAAGGACCAGCAGACGTTGGTGGAACTTGGATACCGAGAAGGAGGCACCTAAGCCAAAGGCACTGCCGAGAACCAGCTGACAGTACTGGAACCCGGATGGGTAGCAGAAGGTACCCATCTAAAAAAAAAAGTTGCAAGGCTGCGAGCCGGCCGCAGTTACCGAAACCCACAGTCCTACAGGGGGTGCTTGTCTTATGGGCACTATGGAACCAGCCTTCATTGCCAGATCCCGCAGCCCACATAGGAGTCACCTAAACTGCAGACACCATAGAGTCGGCTAACCCGACCACAACACGACAGGACAACGCATTAGAGGCAAAGTGACGTTGACACTACCCGGAAACAGCTGGAAGTGCTGGAACCAGGCAGGGCAGGAGGGAGTACCCGTGCCAAAGACACTGCTGGGAAACAGCTGGCGGTACTGGAACCATAGAATCATAGAATGGTAGAGTTGGAAGGGACCTCCTGGGTCATCTGGTCCAACCCCCTGCTCAAAGCAGGATTCACTAAATCATCTCAGACAGATGTCTGTCCAGCCTCTGTTTGAAGACGTCCATTGAAGGGGAACTCACCACCTCTCGTGGCAGCCTGTTCCACTCATTAATCACCCTAACTGTCAAAAAGTTTTTTCTAATATCTAATCTGTGTCTCCTCCCATTTAGTTTCACCCCATTGCTTCTAGTCTTTCCTTGCGCAAATGAGAATAAAGATGATCCTTCTACAAAGTGACAGCCCTTGACATATTTGTAGACAGCTATTAAGTCTCCTCTCAGTCTTCTTTTTTTGCAAGCTAAACATTCCCAAATCCTGCAACCGTTCCTCATAGGACATGGTTTGCAGACCAGTCACCATTCTGGTCGCTCTTCTCTGAACTTGCTCCAGTTTGTCTATGTCTTTTTTAAAATGTGGTGCCCAAAACTGTACACAGTATTCCAGATGAGGTCTGACCAAAGAGGAGTAAAGACCGATAATGACTTCACGTGATCTAGACTGTATGCTTCTGTTAATACATCCCAGAATTGTATTTGCCTTTTTTGCTGCTGCATCACACTGTTGACTCATGTTCAATCTATGATCTATTAGTATACCTAAGTCTTTTTCACATGTACTGTTGCTTAGCTCTATTCCTCCCATTCTGTATATGCTTTTTTCATTTTTATTGCCCAGATGTAGTACTTTGCATTTTTCCCTGTTAAAAACCATTCTGTTGGTTGCTGCCCACTGCTCCAGTTTATTTAGGTCTTTTTGAATCCTCTCTCTCTCTTCTCTAGTATTAGCTATGCCTCCTAGCTTTGTGTCATCAGCAAATTTAATCAGTTTACCCTCAATTCCTTCATCTAAATCATTGATAAAGATGTTGAACAATACAGGTCCCAGGACGGAGCCCTGTGGTACCCCACTTGAGACATTCATCCAACTGGATGTGAAGCCATTTACAACCACCCTTTGAGTCCGATCACTAAGCCAGTTATGAATCCACCTAACAGTTGCCTGGTCCATTGCATACTTAGTCATTTTTTCAATAAGGATGGTGTGAGATACTTTGTCAAATGCTTTGCTGAAGTCAAGATATACTATATCTACAGCATTTCCCTGATCCACCCAGTCACCCAGGGTAAATACTAAAAACAGAGTGGAGCCAGAGGCCTAATTGGAATAAGTTCAAAATCAGTAGTAGTGTGAATGTGGACAGAGCAGGAGAAATTGCCGTACGCACAGCAGGGGAACAGCTGACGTTACTGAACCCCAATAACACGGCAGCAAATGTTGACTGTGCAGACGGCACTTCTGAGCGCCAACTGGCGGTGTTGGAGCTCAGGGATAATACTGAAAACAGAGGAGACAGAGGTGTAATTGGAGCAAGTTTTAAATCTGTAGTACAGTGGATGTGGACAGAGCAGGAGAATTTGCCAGACACACAGCAGGGGAACAGCTGACGTTACTGAACCCCAATAACACGGCAGCAAGTGTTGACTGTGCAGACGGCACTTCTGAGCAGCAACTAGCGGTGTTGGAGCCCAGGGTAAATACTAAAAACAGAGGAGCCAGAGGTGTAATTGGAGCAAGTTTTAAATTAGTAGTACAGTGGATGTGGACAGAGCAGGAGAATTTGCCGGACACACAGCTGGGGATCAGCTGACGTTACTGAACCCCAATAACACTGGAGCAAGTGTCGACTGTGCAGACGGCACTTCTGAGCAGCAACTGGCGGTGTTGGAGCTTAGGGATTACAGTTCAGGTGGTAGAAACATGAGCACAACAGGAGACCTGGATACTGTTGCCACCAATTATTTATTCTGGACGAGGACTGGCAAATTCATGCGAGATCCAGGCCTTGTTCATTTTCAGAAAAGTAAGCCGGTCAACGTTATCGGAGGATAGTCGCATGCGACGGTCTGTTAGTACACCACCTGCGGCACTAAAGACGTGTTCCGATAATACACTAGCAGCAGGGCAAGCTAGCACCTCCAATGCATACTGGCTAAGCTCTGGCCATATATCCAGCTTAGAGACCCAAAATTTGAAGGGGGAAGAGCCGTCTGGGAGTACACTGAGAGGGCAAGACATGTAGTCTGTTACCATCTGACGGAAACGTTGCCTCCTGCTGACTGGAGCCGTCTGTGATGATGTAGACATTTGTGGCGGCGGGGACAGAAAACTTTGCTACATTTGGGCCAGACTGGTCTTGCCTTGTGCTGAGGCGCTGCTTCTGCTCCCTCTTTGTGCAGAGCTTCCTCCACTGCCTCGACGCACTGAGCTGCTTTGTAAAGCACTAGCAGCACTGCTCTCGGTTGGAATGGAGAACATGATGGAATGCACCAGTGCGTCTTGGTACTCCCGCATTTTACGCTCCCGGTTCAACAGTGTTATGAGGCTTTGTAAGTTGTCCCGGTAGCGAGGATCTAGGAGGGTGGACACCCAATAATCAGCCGTGTTGAGAATGTGGGCGATGCGGCGGTCGTTTCTCAGGCACTGCAGCATGAAATCAACCATGTGCTGCAGACTGCCAACTGGCCAAGAAACGCTGTCCCCTGCTTGAGGCGTGATCTCTGCCTGCTCTGCATCACCCCACCCTCGCTATAGATACTGACTACTAGAGCATTGTGTATCTCCCTCCTCTGGACAGATGTCTTCCTCCATTGACCCCTCCTCATTCTCCTCACAAAGTGTCCCCTGCCTAGGCCTTTGTGAGGAACCACGTTGCACAGACTGTACAGAAGCAGATGGCATTTGTGACTACTCATCCTCCACCTCTTCCAAAACCTCGTCCCTTACTGCTTGCAGTGTTTTTTCAAGCAGGCAGATAAGGGGGGATAGTCATGCTGACTAGTGCATCATCTGCACTCGACATCCGCATGGAATAATCGAAGGCACACAAAACGTGGCAAATGTCCTTCATAGAGGCCCACTCAGTGGTGGTGAAGTGTGAACGGCGCGCACTGCGACTTGTTTGCGCCTGCTGCAGCTGGTACTCCATTACTGCTGCCTGCTGCTCACACAACCTCTCCAACATATGTAACGTTGAATTCCACCTGGTGGGTAGGTCACATATGATGCGATGTTCCGGAAGACGTAATCAGTGCTGCAGAGCTGCAATGCGTGATCTTGCATTGCTGGAACGCCGCAAGTGAGCGCACTCTATGCGGACCTTGTGAAGCAGTGCATCAAGATCCGGATAGTCCCTCAAAAAACTCTGCACGACCAAGTTGAGCACATGTGCCAGACATGGGATGTGAGTGAGGTTGCCTAGGCCCAGAGCTGCCACCAGATTTCGGCCATTGTCACACACTACCATGCCTGGCTGGAGATTCGCTGGCACAAACCACACGTCGCTCTGCTGCTTGATGGCATTCCAGAGCTCCTGCGCTGTGTGGCTTCGATTCCCCAAAGAAATTAATTTTAATACGGCCTGTTTACGTTTGGCCACGGCTGTGCTCATATCGGTCATCGTTCACGGGTCGATGTGGAGGTAGACCGTGATGGCTCCTGCAGCGCTGATTCAGAGGAACTGGAGTATGAGGAGTCAATGTGTACAGACTGGATTCCTGCAATCCTTGGAGTTGGCAGAACACGTACAGCGCCACTCTCAAGATCTGTACCCGGCTCCACAACACTTACCCAATGGGCAGTGAGGGAAAGGTATCGTCCCTGTCCATGCTTACTGGTCCACGCATCGGTGGTCAGATGGACCTTGCTACTGACGGCGTTTTGTAGCGCATGTTTAATTTTTCCCTCCACATGCTGTTGCAGGGCAGGGACGGCTTGCCTGCTGAAATAAAAGCGGCTGGGCACGTTGTATTGTGGGACTGCCAATGCCATAAAGTTACGGAAGGTGTCAGTCTCCAACAGCCTGAATGATAGCATTTCAAGGGCCAGTAGTTTAGCAATGCCAGCATTCAGAGCCTGTGCTCGGGGGTGGTTTGCAGAGTATGGGCGCCTTTTCTCCCATGCCTGTGCTAACGATGGCTGTAGACTGGCCTGGGAGTGTGAGAATGACAGGGAAAGTGGTACTGTGGGTGGAATTACACGGTGTCTCTGTACAACAGTGCCAGAGGTTCTTCCATGGCAATCCTGTGAGGAAGCCAAACCAGCTGTGTGTGAGCTGGAGGAAGAGGCTACAACACGAGCTGAAGAGGTGGTAGGTGGCGCTGTAGGTTGGCCTAGGTCTTCAGTGTGTTTTTGTAACTCCACCACGGGCTTGGTCCGCACATGTTTCCACATATTTGTGGTATTGAGGTTGCTGACACTTTTCCCCTTCTGATTACACAGCTTGCATTTGACAAAGCAAATGTCATCTGCAACTGTGTCAAAAAAGGACCAGGCACTGCAAGTCTTGGGAGCACCCGCTTTGGATTTTGGAAGAGCCATGCTCCTAATGGGTGCCGAAGTGGAGGCTACAGGCAACCAAGTCTGCCCCCTCCCTCTCCCTCCTTTTTGGGCCTTTCGGGGAATCTCTTCCTCAGAGCTGCTCCCACCACCTTCCTGTCCCTCACGCCATGATGGGTCAAGGACCTCATCATCTACACCACCCTCTTCAAACAACTGCTTCTCCTGGGTAGTCTCGACAGCACAGTACGCACCAGAAAGTGGCACCTGAGTCTCATCATCAGATGCGTACTGAGGTGTGCTGCTGACCATAGGCACTGGCCCACCCACCTCTTCAGATTCAGAGAGACAAAACGGTTGCGCATCACTGCATACTACCTCTTCTTCAAATTCTCGAATTCTGCTTGGCTGGTCCCCTCTTTCCAAGCCAAGAGATTCAGAGAACAGAAGTAGAGATGGCTCCTGTCCAGGGCTCTCTGACTGCCTGGGCAATTTGGCAGGTGGTGAAGAGACAGATGGGTGCTCTTCAGTGCTCAGGACCTGAGAGGATCTGGAACTAATTGAAGTCGATGTGTTAGCTGCCATCCATCCGACAACGGCTTCAATTTGGTCCTCCCGCAGCAGTGGGGTACGGCTAGCTCCTACAAAGCTGCGCATAAAGGATTGTTCCCTGGTAAAACTGGGGGATGCTGAGTCACTGGTGCCCGCAGCAGGCACAGAATCCCCACGTCCTCTCCCTGCAGGCACAGAATCCTCATGTCCTCTCCCTGCAGAAACTCCACGACCACATGCCTTACTCCCTGCCTTCTTCATCTTGGTAGACTGATAAAGATAGTACTTTTCTGCCTAAGGGCTTAGTGTGCTTATTCCTGAACAGCTGCTAACAGGTATAAGAAACACTAATTTTATAAATTGTGGACTAGACTTTAATATGAGCTAATGTGGCCTACACAACTGTAAAGTGGAGTGTTTGGTGAACTTTATTTAGGTTTTTTTTGTCACAAAAAGACACTGGATGTGCCCAAAGATGTAATACCGCTAGTATCACAAACTTTTTGTAGCTATTACAATTCAGGAAGGTAACCTACACTGCAATAGATGAGGCTACAAAAAATAGGCTAATACTAATCTGGCTGGGGCTGCAGGGCACAATGCTGCAGAAAGGCTCCTCTAACTACTCCTATATAGTGTGTTTGGAACCAATGTAGCTGAATATGGATGGAACCACCACACTAATAGGAGAAATCAGGAAAAATTATCAATTAGCAAAAAAGGACAATGTATGAGGCAGTGACACACACTGAGTGCACTACAACCAGACGTGGTTGAAGCACACACTACAGGGTGAGCTGCACTCACACACAGAGACCTTGCAGACAGCGGTGAACAGCACAGGGAACTGTGCACTAGTGCTGCAAGGCACAGCGATTTATAAAGTAGCTTGGGTAAAGCAGAATAGACCAAATAGGTAGCTAAAACTGTCCCTCAGAACAACAGCGTCCTATCCCTAACTGAATTCACAGCAGAGTGAGCTCAAAATGGCGGCGGCAGCTTTTATAGTGCATCATGACATCATTTCAGCAGCCAATCACAGCCATGCCATTAGTCAACATGCCTACATGCCTAACAGGATGTGCCCACACTTCTTAGGATCCTCATTGGCTGAATAAAATGAAACTGGCTCATTGCATTATGGGAACTTCCGATTCCGGTATACGATATGCTAAAGTATCGGAATTCCGATACTGAAATATCGGGTATCGGCCGATATTCGCGGTATCGGAATGCTCAACACTAGCTACTAGGGAACTCTTTTTCTTCTTCTATCTAATAGTAAGTATGTAACCTTTATAAGTATTTAATCTTTGTAACCTTTAATCTACAAAAGTGTACGCAATATCATACTATTCCTTTCCCCTCTGTGGTGCACTCACACCTGGCGTGACAGGTGTCCCCTGATGTGTGTGCAGCTGATTATGGACCGGGGGACATGGATGCAGAGGAGGCCTCAGGCATAAAAGTGAGTACACTGCATTGTACACAACATTGATGGACTGGGACACTGTTTATTTGTGGAGTGCCAGGGTGTGGAGAAGCAGCAGCTTGAACACGGCTACCGCCCTGGGCACTTTACAGCTGCACGAGCACGATGCATTGATGTCATTGCAACGCCGACGTCCCCTAACTGGCACCGTCCTACGGCAGACCGCAGTTAGAACGGACGTCTGCGGCCTGCTGGAATAAGTGATGGAGCACGGAGAAGTAAGGGGAGTATCTTTTTTTTTTAACTTTTGATAGCGGGGCAAAGAGCCCAATTGCACTTGTATGCTGTAGTTCCATTTAGTTGGAATGAAATCTGGGTCTATTAACATAGGTGCTTCGCCAGATAACCTCATGGAGGCCGATCACAACTCCTGTTTACTTTTCCGTACTTTGCTGATATATAAAAATATACAAATAGTATATCTTGTTGATTTTGTGTTTTGATGAAGAAGCTTAGGGCTTTTTTTTTTTAACTTTGTCTTGCTTGAGAATTCTGGGAAGGAGAGGCACAAAATCAAGCTCAACTGATTCCAAAATATCTCTGGAAACCAGGGCCCACAATATGGAGCAGGTCTCTCTCCAGTGTGACCCTCCTAGAAGAAAACCTATCGAAAATATTCAGATGGAGAAACCACTTTTTCCTGATTGATGCACATGCAGCTGAGAAAAGTTGCAAGTTAGATGCTGAGAGAAGAAAGTTCTACTGATGCCTGGATCCCTGTAGATAGAGCGGGCACAAAATTGAAAAATTTTGTTGAAAAAGGCCATAGCTATAGCAGTTTCCAATATAATTTAGGCAGAGGGCAAGAAATGCTGTAGACAGGACAATTGCCTGCAGCTCCTCGATGTTCATATCAAGGAAGGATTCCCAACACGACTCCCTGGCCCTGGCCCAAGACGTTTACAACCATACTTGCAGAAGACCAGCCTGTGGACAAGCTGCAAAGCATGACCCCTAATGTAAGCCTGTGGAGGAGAACCACAGAAAAGGGACTAAAAGACCTCCAAGGGTTGAAGGCAGATATGATTCAATAAATCATTAATCCTGCAACCAGTTCCAGCAGTGAAAATTGCCCTTTGTAGAGGACAAGACTTCAGTAATACCAATGGAAATGTCTCAATCAAGGTCATCTGATGCCCAGATATGACATGCAGAAGCAAAATGAAGACCGATTCCTCTCTGAAGAGTGAAATAACCTTTTTAAATCAGTATCAATTAGCATGCCAAGATCATCTTTTGGGAAGGGGAAAAGTAGGGCTTGTGGCAATTTTAGCCAGGCAAAACAAGGCAGAGTAATTCGGACACTGTCTGTCCGGGACTGGTTCCTGATCAGGACATCATCCAAATAGCAGATGAAGCTGAGGAACATCATCATGAAGGGAACTTTGATAACCACCTATGGAGTTGTCATCTGTCTTAAAGGGAAAGCAATAAGTTGGTAGTGGTGGAATAGTACTCCAAAGTGTAGGAAGCACCGATGAACTGATTGTTCGGTGTAAATACAAGTCTACTGATGGAAGAAATACTCCATTTAAAAGTTCAATGAATGATCTTAGGGACTCCATGGGGCAGTAACAAAACTGGATATAAGTATTGAGATGATTGAGTTCTAGGATTCGGGTGACCAATTCTTCTTTGACAAATAAAATAGAATAGGATACCCAAAATATTTGGTCTTACGAGACAGAGATGACCATTCTTTGATGTAGAGAAACCCCTGCCTTAAAATGGGCAACTGCCTGAGGTGGTAGGAAAGGAGGGGGAAATATAGTAAGAGGAAAAATAGGGAAATAAGGAAGCAGTCTGTTAAGGACTGCTCTCAGGCTGCTAGTAGTGATGAGCGCAAGTGCTCGTTACTCGAGTTTGCCTAGGCTGTTCAGGTATACACCGAGTATCACAGGCGCTCAAGTGACATGTTCGAGTCCCCACGCCCACATACTCTTCTTAGAAGCACTTTGCAGTTTTACCCATTTAAGAACTTGAGACAATTCTTTTAATTTTCAAAGTATCCTGACCAGCTGAGATAAGGTTGTTCACAATGGTATACAACTTAGAAATCTTCCTCTTGGACCCAACATTTTTAGGTAGGGAAGAAATGAAGAAACAAGGGGAGACGGGTGACAAGCAGATGTAGCCCTCTTATGGTCGCTGACCTGTGTAGAGGTTGTTGAAGGATAGGCCTGAGAAAAACCCAATAAATTACATGGACCTCAAGGCCCATCATTGACTAGACCTTAGCAAGGTCACTGGTGGCCAAAGATAGGGAGCAAGCCCATTACAGCTCGAACTTCTGGCTGAGAGAACTAGCAAATGCTTGGCCTACTAGGAAAATACGTTGACTATCCGGATGAGCAGATCCATCAACAGATGCTGTTTTCATGATCACTAAAGGGACACAACCCCATCAGTTAAACAATGACGGGCTATGCTAAAAAATGCTCAATTACTGTTTTACTCCTGGAAAAAAAAAAAAGATATTGGAAATCCCCTTGGACATATATGTACCTATTACTAAAATTAACAACCCTAAATGCCCAAACTATGCCAATAACGTTGTAAGATAGCCCCTCCACTGAAATTGATTTATTAGACTCCGTTTATAAAGTGAAATAGACCAGTCCAAATTTTCATTTTACTGAAACAAGTCCAACACATTTAATGAGGTCAAGAGTTTCCTCATCTAAAGAGCATTTTCATGAAAATGCCAGGATTGTGTCCTTAAAAAATATATATTTATAGAAGTCCAGCTTAAGTCTTGTCCGGCATTCATTCAAAGTCCAAAAGAAGCTCATCTTCTGATTCGTACACACAGTTTATTTGTGCCGAGTAGGTCAGAAGGAAAGCCTCAGTGAGATTCAGAGGTGCCCGTTTCCAGTTTCTGAAGTCGACGTCTCCGTAACTCTGCAGTATCTGGTTCCTCTGTTGACGTGCCAGCTTCAGAATCGTTAATAATCTCTTCACTGGTGGATTCTACTAGCGCTGTCAGAGAAAAATCATTATTTCATTTTTATTTGTAAGCGACATTAAGAGAGTGGGCTGGTTATAAGCATGCTGGAAGAGTACCTGATTGCGAGGCTTCGGGGACATCTGAGGGTGCATCAGAAGTGGGGGCTTCTTCAGACTGACTGGATGAAACTATGTCTGTTGAGACTACTGGAGACTGTGTAGAGGGAATGGGTGGACGAGGGGGCCTAGTGATAGAAATGAAGAAAAAAAAATATAATATATAACCTTCAACCATTGACTTATTACCATCTAAGAATCATAAAAAAAAAAGTTTAGGCTCAACACTTTTTGTGGGACACAAGAGTAGATTATTTTAGTAGACAAACACATCAGCTACAGTTTTCTTTCCCATAATGTATCAGTAAAGAAGTCCAGGCTGATAATAAAAAAAAAATCAAAAAAAAAATCAGTGGAAAACAAAACCAAAGCAAAAAATCCAGAAGCCCGCAGGAAATGAAAGCATTGAGGGAGCTTTCCTATACATCCTACCCATCATCTGCCTCCTCGACAGTGGGTTGCATACAAGACAATGAAAAAAATTAAAATTTCTAAAATACTTACATAATGTCAGTTTGAAGCCCTGCCAGGGTGTAGCCCGCTACCCCGACGCGCGTTTCACCCAGCTTACATAGGTTTTAGGACTTTAGTTGGTCTTAAAGTGGTTGTCCACAACTAGGCCAACCCCTTCTTGATTTAAAATGTTTGGCCCCAATAAAATAAAAGCAGCATATACTCTCCTCCTGTGCCGGTGCAGTTCCCGCAGTGTCGGCAAACACTCTCCCCGAGGCTCCCATGTTGTTGTGACACGTGAGCCTGGTGCCCAATCAGCGCTGGCGTCTCCATATTCTGTCAAATCGAACATGAAGAGGAAGTCCAGGCTGCAGCGGATCTCTTCACTTCCGCTTCATGTTCAATTCGACAGGAGGCGGGGACAGTGACGTCGGCACTGACTGGGCACCAGGTTCACGTGTCACAACAACAGCACGGGAGCGAGTGCCAACACAGTGGGAACGGCGCCGGCACGGGAGGTGAATAAAAGCTTTTTTTATTTTATTGGGGCCAAGTGTGGGGTATGACAAGGAGTTGTCCAAGTAGTGGACAACTTCTTTAACTATTTTGGTCTGTGGCCTACAAGATGTTGTGAAAGTAATCGTGCCATCTGCACTAGACAGCAGGAAGGGACTCAGCTGCTCATCATGGGACGGAGGTCTGGTGAGTTTTAGAGGCTTTTTTGTTTTGTTTTATTTGGAAATGGTGCAAAAAAGACAATATGATTATTGCGTGGGGCAATATGGAAAGTGATTGTAGATTTAAGAAAGCAGTGCGGAGCTCAAAGACATCTTCGTGGCAGTCTGGGCCAGGTAGAGAAGAAAAGACGAACAATTCAAATATGATAAGATATCATCTGTAAGTCACAGGATTTACCTGTACTGTATTCACTTATTTGGTCTACACAGAACCTGTGCAGAACTAGTATCATCCAAAGCAAAATCTATTGCCTACCCCTTTAAAAAAAAGGGAAGATACTAATTACACTGGAACATGTGGTAGTAAAGTGAAGTTGGACTATTAAGAGGTCTTACCCGATAGTTGCCAATACTGTAAGATATTGGTTTATCTGTAACATGGCAGCATCTAGAAGAGTATGGATATTTTGAAGACACTGAAGCCTGGCTTCTAAATTCTGCCTTTCGTGACCCTCCATTGCCCTCAACTCCTCATCTGTCATACCAGCAAAGCCAGCAGGAGGCATTGGCATGGGGGGCAAACCTAAGCAAGAAGAAAAAAAATATCATTAAAACTAGGGATTGTAGAGGCTTGTCACAAAAAGTCATGAAGAATAGAACATAGAAATCTTCTCTTACCAAATGGAGGAAACATTGGCATTCCCAAAAATGGAGGTGGGAAAGGGAAGCCTGGCAGAGATGTCCCAGCTGATGAATCAGCGCCAGCTGTGTTAGATGCATCACCAGGCCTAGGAGCGGATGCTGCAAAGTACAAACAGAAAACATCAAATGGAGGTAAATATATTGTAGAAGAAAACTGAGAAGAGAAGAAAAAAAAACAAACAAAAACACAAAACAGTTGTTTTCTGGAAAGAAGTTGCCTGACTTATTGTAATCAATGGCTGATATAGAGAGGGACACTTCTTCCAAAAATAATCTTCAGATGATAACCTAGATCATTCCTCTATTAAACTAAATCATCCTTGAATGAAAAAGTCTCCCAGAATTACATTTTATAGAATCATTTTGCCTATATTTTATTGGGAAATTTCCTGGTTTGAGCTCCACAAGGCCTTGGTCACACTACTCGTTATGTGGACCTTTCTTTGACATTTTGCCTCTTTTCCCTATATGGAGAGGCTACTTTGAAACAATGTGATGGTATTGAGAATGGAGCATGAGAAAAGCGTTTTACCAGTGGAAGTTCCAGCACTGGCTTCTTCAGCGGCATTGGCTCCAGGTGGGCCAGGGACTGGCGGAAAAGGACCCATTGGGGGCCAGAGTGGAAACATTCCAGGAGGGAAAGGTGGAAGCATCCCTGGAGGGACTAAATGGAATGGAAATCAAGAAGTACGTAACTAAATTGACACAATGCTTTTTTAACGTCAACTATATCTTGAAATCAAACAAATGGCGTGACTTACAGTTGGGTGGTGGAGGGATAACGGGAGTCTGTTGTGCAGGAGCTGCGTGCGGCTGCTGGGCAGGGTCCGGCTGGTCTGCAGGTGCTTGAGCCTGGGTGGGCAGGGAAGCTCTGAGGACATCCATTCGACATGTGGGACAAGTCTGCTGCCTTTGGAACCAAGAACGCAGGCAGCTGGAATGGTAAGGAAAGGTGCATTAGAGGAGTGTTCATTATTTTGTTCTTTACTTAGAATTTCTTAGACTTTTGGATTTCAGAGATTCCAGCTGATCTTATTCTCGTGCACTTGTTTTCAGCACAAGAACTTCCTCGGCACTATTAGATGCCAGATTATAGGAGACAAAACAGGTCAATCTGCCTTACTCGGTTATATGGACATCTATACCTTCTTCTGGCTCTGGTTCAGGCAGGCTCGGGCTGTTTTTGCACTTTAGTGACGTCAACTGGCCGATGAAGGGAAAATGCCTGGTGGCCTAGAGCTTCCCAAGGGACATCAGCTGTTTTCCATCGATCCCAAGGAAGGTAGCAGCTGATAGCCATGATGTCTGCAAACTGTATAGGGTTTTGTCTGAAGAGACAATCCCTTTAAAGAAATACTTCTGTATTTGAATGTAGCAGACATGCAATATAGGCATGAAAGCTAGTCTGGATAGCAGGTATATTTTCAGGATGTGAGTAAAATAGTTATGCATCTCTTTACCATATATATATATATATTTTATTATATATATATATATATATATATATATATATATATATATATATATATATATATATATATATATATATATATATATATATATATATATATAATAGAAGACATGACATACAGTACAGACCAAAAGTTTGGACACACCTTCTCATTTAAAGATTTTTCTGTATTTTCATGACTATGAAAATTGTACATTCACACTGAAGGCATCAAAACTATGAATTAACACATGTGGAATTATATACTTAACAAAAAAGTGTGAAACAACTGAAAATATGTCTTATATTCTAGGTTCTTCAAAGTAGCCACCTTTTGCTTTGATGACTGCTTTGCACACTCTTGGAAAAATCCTTAAATGAGAAGGTGTGTCCAAACTTTTGGTCTGTAATGTACATGGCACTCTATATTGCGACTGAACAAACCTGGTGTGGAAGATGTGGTTGCAGGGAAGTCTCTTTGCTCCAGTCAGCATCTCCTCTCTGCAGATTATGCACACATTGTCCATGGCCTGCAGCTCCTCTGGTGTGGCATCGGGATACCTGTAGGTGCCATGTATATTAGGACCTTTACATTATCAGTTGTTTTGTGGAAACAATCAAATGCATTAAACACTGATTTCCTAAATGTTATATTATCAGAAAACACTTTCATTACCCATTGCTAAATTTTAATTTTCTTGTAGAAAAAACACACAAGAAATGCAAATGAGTTTCAAAATATTTAAAAAGGGTGGTCGAGAATTTTTTTTTTTTAAATTTTTTCTAATCTATGTTATTTAAAAACTCCCTATTGTTGTTTCCTTACTACTCTACGTAACTGCTTTATTTATTTAATTTTATTTTTTTTACTACCTTCTCTTTGATGCTTAATTTGAAAATGCCAGTGCATGCTGGGATAGTCAAGCAAAGTCCCTGAAACTAAGTGTCATCAGGGAGTACCTTTTCAGTGATTGAGCTAGTCCCTACTGTACTGAGTTGTCAATTCCAATGTATGCTCAGTAGGATCATGTCACTGTGCAATATGCACAGTGACAGTGCACTCGGTCACCGTCTCCAATCAGAAGTAAGGAAGCGGCAAGAGCTCACTGTCAGCGTGCGTTGTATGAAGAATACCTGTCTTGTAGAAAAAAAGCAAAATGTCACTTGCAGGGGTGTCGCTGGTCCCTGAATTTCCTACACACCGGGTATTCTTTTTACTTACAAAACACATTGACAGTGCGCTCTCTTGCCAGCTCTTCACTTCTGATCAGAGCTAGTAAGCGAGTGCACTGTCACTGTGCATAGTGCACAGTGACAAGATCCTACTGAGCATACGCTGGAATTGACAACCATCGCGTGCTTAGCTCAACCCCTGAAACTGGACTCCCTGATGACACTTCGTTTCAGGGAGGAAGCAGAGGCTGCAGCCTCTACACCTGATGACTACTCATCTGATTATCCCAGCATGCACTGGGGGTTCTCAAACAAAGAGTCATGACACAGGAAGTAATAAAAAATAAAGCAGTTAGGGTTAGGTAGAGTAGAGAGGGAACGATTGTGACTTTTTAATTACAGTATATTAGAAAAGATATTAGATTATGACATTACATAGACACTTAGGAAGGGGACATGGCGCTTTCCACAGGTGGTTGTGTGTGGTACTACAGCTCGTCCCAATGGAGTAGATGGGACAAGCCACGGATCCTTTGTAAACAATGTAGGGGACGAGGTGCTCCTCACCCTTCAATGTGCTGAATGGATGTGATTTGCCTGTTTCCCGCACCCCACCCCCACCTTATCAAACATTGATGGCTTATCTAGCCTTATGATATTGATGACTCATACTTAAGATAGGACATCCATATTGGATTGGAGGAGGTCCAAGAGTTGTCACCCCCCACCAATCAGCCGATTCCAGCTCCGGCGCTGGCTGGATGTACACAGTGAACACAGCCGTAACAGCATGGCTGCACTGTAGTGGCTGTTGCCAAAAACTGCAGCTCAAGTGAATAGCAGCTAAACTGCAGTACTCAACGACAGCCACTACACCGTGAATGGCGCTGTGCTGTTCTAGTTATGTTCATTTCAGCAAGCACCGGCTCTGGAATCAGGTGTCGGACCCCCACTGATTTCATACAGATGACTCATCCCTCAAATAAATCCAGGATACCCCTTTAAAAGTATGCTTAAACAGTACGGTCAGCATTTTTCCAAGCCAAAACTGAATCCCTTTAAAAGGGGTTATGTCCTAAAACTATTTCAAACCAAAAATCCTAAAAAGCTTTAATCTGCACTGCTGGAGTGGGCTCTGGTTAGACAGAATTAGTCTCCTTCACCCTCTGGCAGCTGAGAAGATCTCTAGTTACTTTTCCTGCAGAGGGAGCATTCTTAGCCATACTGTCATGCGTTTCTAAAACAGGGCAAAAATCCATTTCTGTCGACTGCCTTTCCACCAGCAATTTGCTAATTAGGCAGTTGTGCACTTTACCACCAACTATAAACATCAGGCAGTGACGTATTGTAAGTAATTGTGCTCACTCTTCACAATAGTGTATAAATGGCAAATATTGTTAATCTGTACAATGAACATAATTAATGGCAGAAAAGATTGTGTTGGCTGCAGACACCACTAGGGAGAATTTGCAGAAGGAGGATATATTATAGAGTTTAATGGGAGCTGTATACATTTATCTCCAAGCAAGTGGGGGAAACATGCAACCATTACCCTCATATGGGTGATCAGGAGCAGGAGATTTAGGCCTTTATCACAAAAATGAGCTACAAGCTCTATTAATATATATTATATAAATCAACACAAAATATCAAGACATACGAACTGAAAATGCTCGAGGTTTGAGTCTACTTTGCTTACAGCGGTACGTTCATAATCCATTTACTCACAAGGTGTTCATGTTGCGGATCGCTCTCCTTGACATGATGGCGTCAGTGACGGCCTTCTTAAACTGCCTGTACGGAAACAAAGAAGGAGATATTGGGGGATTGTCTCTTCACCTAGGAATCAAACTCATGCTGTATGATGTAAATCTAGAACTAGGAGCAAGGAGAACAATGATACAGTTCTTTTTGAGAAAAGCACACTACTTCTACACAGGAGAAGGAAGGAAGGAAGGAAGGGAGGGAGAAGGGAGAAGGGAGAAGGGAGAAGGGAGAAGGGAGAAGGGAGAAGGGAGAAGGGAGAAGGGAGAAGGGAGAAGGGAGAAGGGAGAAGGGAGAAGGGAGGGAGGAGGAAGAAGGAAGGAAGGAAGGAAGGAAGGAAGGAAGGAAGGAAGGAAGGAAGGAAGGAAGGAAGGAAGGAAGGAAGGAAGGAAGGAAGGAAGGAAGGAAGGAAGGAAGGAAGGAAGAAGGAAGGGAGGAGGAAGAAGGAAGGAAGGAGGGAGGGAGGGAGGAGGAAGGAAGGAGGAAGGAGGAAGAAGGAAGGAGGGAGGGAGGGAGGGAGGAGGAAGGAAGGAAGGAGGAAGGAGGGAGGAAGGAAGGAAGGAAGGAAGGAAGGAAGGAAGGAAGGAAGGAAGGAAGGAAGGAAGGAAGGAAGGAAGGAAGGAAGGAAGGAAGGAAGGAAGGATCTGCATACAGGGCTCTTTTTAAATTCTAAACGGATATCAAAAGGAAAGCAGGCAAATCCCATATAAAAATCAACAGGCCCCACTGCTTGGAAAAGGATGCCGATTACATTTATTGGTTCCGACTGTCAATTTTAAACTGAACAGACGTGTGAACAGAGCCTTAAGCTGGCCATAAACATTAGACTTATGTCGGCCAAACCCATTGATATCAACAGGTTTGGCCGATGATCTAATGTGTATGGGGGCACTGGACAAATGATGATCCGGAGAGACATCGATCATGATTATCTGATGCCTGACTGCCCATCGCATTGTTCTCCCTCGAGGCTTTCTCACAGAGAACACAGGAGCACTCTGCTAAAAGTTCGCTCCAGTACATGGGAGAGTCGGCTGCACGATCATTTGCCCCCCCCACCCCTTACTGTGATGTACAATATTCCAGCTTGCACAGACATTCATTCACAGCTCTTTTTTCAGCAAGAAATAGACAGATAAATGAAAAAAATAAATTAAAAAACATAACATGAAAATTGTACATTCACACTGAAGGCATCAAAACTATGAATTAACACATGTGGAATTATATACTTAACAAAAAAGTGTGAAACAATTGAAAATATGTCTTATATTCTAGGTTCTTCAAAGTAGCCACCTTTTGCTTTGATGACTGCTTTGCACACTCTTGGCATTCTCTTGATGAGCTTCAAGAGGTAGTCACCGGAAATGGTTTTCACTTCACAGGTGTGCCCTGTCAGGTTTAATAAGTGGGATTTCTTGCCTTATAAATGGGGTTGGGACCATCAGTTGTGTTGTGCAGAAGTCTGGTGGATACACAGCTGATAGTCCTACTGAATAGACTGTTAGAATTTGTATTATGGCAAGAAAAAAGCAGCTAAGTAAAGAAAAACGAGTGGCCATCATTACTTTAAGAAATGAAGGTCAGTCAGTCTGAAAAATTGGGAAAACTTTGAAAGTGTCCCCAAGTGCAGTTGCAAAAACCATCAAGGGCTACAAAGAAACTGGCTCACATGAGGACCGCCCCAGGAAAGGAAGCCCAAGAGTCACCTCTGCTTCTGAGGATAAGTTTATCTGAGTCACCAGCCTCAGAAATCGTAGGTTAACAGCAGCTCAGATTAGAGACCAGGTCAATACCACACAGAGTTCTAGCAGCAGACACATCTCTACAACAACTGTTAAGAGGAGACTTTGTGCAGCAGGCCTTCATGGTAAAATAGCTGCTAGGAAACCACTGCTAAGGACAGTCAACAAGCAGAAGAGACTTCTTTGGGCTAAAGAACACAAGGAATGGACATTAGACCAGTGGAAATCTGTGCTTTGGTCTGATGAGTCCAAATTTGAGATCTTTGGTTCCAACCACCGTGTCTTTGTGCGACGCAGAAAAGGTGAACGGATGGACTCTACATGCCTGGTTCCCACCGTGAAGCATGGAGGAGGAGGTGTGACGGTGTGGGGGTGCTTTGCTGGTGACACTGTTGGGGATTTATTCAAAATTGAAGGCATACTGAACCAGCATGGCTACCACAGCATCTTGGACCGGCATGCTATTCCATCCGGTTTGCGTTTAGTTGGACCACCATTTATTTTTCAACAGGACAATGACCCCAAACACAACTCCAGGCTGTGTAAGGGCTATTTGACCAAGAAGGAGTGTGATGGGGTGCTACGCCAGATGACCGGGCCTCCACAGTCACCAGACCTGAACCCAATCAAGATGGTTTGGGGTGAGCTGGACCGCAGAGTGAAGACAAAAGGGCCAACAAGTGCTAAGCATCTCTGGGAACTCCTTCAAGATTGTTGGAAGACCATTTCCGGTGACTACCTCTTGAAGCTCATCAAGAGAATGCCAAGAGTGTGCAAAGCAGTCATCAAAGCAAAAAGGTGGCTACTTTGAAGAACCTAGAATATAAGACATATTTTCAGTTGTTTCACACTTTTTTGTTAGGTATATAATTCCACATGTGATAACTCATAGTTTTGATGCCTTCAGTGTGAATGTACAATTTTCATAGTCATGAAAATACAGAAAAATCTTTAAATGAGAAGGTGTGTCCAAACTTTTGGTCTGTACTAATATTTATATATATATATATATATATATATATATATATATATATATATATATATATATATATATATATATATATATATATATATATATATATATATATATATATATATATATATATATATACACACACACATTATATATATATATATATATATATATATATACACATACATATATATATACACACACACATATACATATACATATATATATATATATATATATATATGTAGTTTCAAAGTTCTAAAATTTGATAGACTTTTATATCCTTAGAACAAGAATAAACTTAGCCCTCCGGTGCACCCAGGGTCCCACAAGGCACAGACCTTTGAGGACTCTACTGCACAGATCATAATGAGTATACCAGTCTGGTTTAGAAGACTGTGATGGCAAGGAGAACCCCACCAGTCACTACAAGGGGCTGCAGTTTGGTTTTATATGTTAAATGGTACTCTCATTGAACTTTTATTTTTTCCTTATGGAGTAAATGTATTAGCTGGATACAATGTTCACCTCTACATACCAGGTGTTTCTGGTTTAGACAGTGAGAGATGCGCACTACTAGAAGCATGCCAGTAGAAAATGGGAAATCCTAGGACTTACGTTTTGCAGATGTTCACTTCAGTTTTCTTACCTCATTGCCAAATACATTGGTCGAATTGCAAAAAGTGGGAACGTGTGGACTTTAACCATGATTGTCATGAAAGCCATATAGAGCAAAACCTTTATAAAGCCTGCAAGAAAGGATGAAAATAAAAATGGATTCTCCTACAAATTCCATCACAATGGCGAAGTACTGACAGTGTTGGGCAAAATATAATTTACAAGATTTTTAAAATTACTGGATTTATTTTAGGACACCGGGGTCAAATTACGTTAAGAGGCGGAACACAAGTGTTAGGGGGGGGGGGGAAATGGAGCTTACCAGTCAGGAGTTCGGTGTATAACATGTACACTGCTTTATTGTCCCAGGGATTCTCACTCTGAAGGTCCACAGAGTGCAGGACGTACTTTATGAAGACTGTGAGGATCATCGTCATCAGTATGGCATACTGGAAAATTGAGGTGCAATATATTAGTAACCGACATTTGTGATAGCCTTAAAGGCTTTACGCACCTTTAAACCCTTCTTTTATAGTGTTGCATATACTTTTAAAAATAAAACACATTCTCAATTGGTTTAAACATTGTCTGTTCGGCTTGGAGAGCCTGCATGTAACATCACAGAGCAGGCTGCTTCATATCATTCTGTCAGACAGCTCAATTCTGTAGCCCCTCACTGTCTTCTATAGCCAAACTACACTTAACTCCTTATTGATTTGTGTTTATTATATTTTTAAATGTTAAGATTCATTTAACTTAAAAAAAAAAAAGAGAGAAGCCAAAGAGCAGCTTGATGGGGTGCGCTCTTAATGGATTCATGCAGCCTGCATTTTACTGAATTACATGCAAGCTCTACGAGCTAAAATGTTAAATGAAAACCAATTGCAAATCTAATTTTGTTTCTAAAAACTACAAGCAATTCAATAAGAATAAAAAAAAAAAAAAAATGGATATAAAAGATTAACAGAGCCTTTAAAGTGTTTGCCCCCACTCGTGTCGGGCAAGAGAACTGTAAGCTGAATGAGTGCTGCAGTCATGTTAGGGGCTACATTCACTTCAATCCATGTCTTATAATGATTTTTGGACAGTCATGAATGTTTGCAGCTGAAAAGCAAGCTGCCCATATACTGATGGGACATAAAAACTCAGCACATCATAGCTTTCTTTCCTCCTTGGCAAATCCCTTGTATTTGGGTATAAAGGTGACCATAAGTATCAGATTTATAAATCTGTTGATTTTGGCAGGTCTGACCATCTAATGTGTATGGGGGTGTGCTAATAACAGATGTTGGGGGAAAGGGAGGGTTGGGCATGTACCATTTCAACATGCCCAATTCTTTTGATCTCAAAAGGAAATAAACAGCAGCTGCCAAGACATCCCTGCAGGGATATTCCCCTCTCTCTATTAGGAACACCTGCACGCTCAGCAGAACTGAACATGATTGTGTATAAGGTCTGGGGAAAAAAAAATAGCTGTATAAAAAAAAATAAAATAATAATAAATAATAATAATCATAATAATTAGTGTATGGCCAGTATATAAACAACTGTCTGCAAGACCAGTCCTCTCCTATGCTCCGGTTTCTTTGTGAACAAGACACCAACACTTCTTCCTTCCAGACGAAAATGCCAAAGCTCAAGAGGAAATTAGCACCCGAGTTCCCTGCAGGCTGTCAAACAATGCGTGCACGGTTTCATTATATTTACTTTTAAGATTTAATTTCTAGGATTAACTTCCCTTTAATCTGAAAAAGTAGTCTGACCTGATAATGAAAACCACTTTAATATTATTTGGAGGCTTGTGGAAGCATTACAGTTTGCAAAACTAAACCTTTGCAGTGTCAGAACGTGACAATCTTGACTCATTGGTCTCAGGTGTTCTACGACACAAGAAACAGTATAAAAAAGGAAAACTCCTAATCCTACATAGAAAGTGATTGATCCCTGCAAATACTTGGCTCCACTTAGAATATATTTCAGGCTTTAATATCTGTTCAAATAAAGTGTCAATTAGAAATACTGGAACATCAGAAGAATATCTACAAGGTGCAAACAAAAAGTCCACACATTCAGAATTCTTCACTTTGGGTGTGAATAGGAAAAAAAAACCCGAAAAAACAATGTGATGCACAAATATATATCACATACATATCCAGCCCACAACATCCAGCCACTGCTCTGATCTTTGTATTTTAGCTGCAGCGGTGACAACTCATATCTCCGCTGCAGCCAGTCAATGCCCACATCACCGCTGCAGCTAGTCACTGACCTCAGTGGCACATGTCATCTACACCAGCAGAGACGCCGAGCAAAGTTTTCCTTGCTCTATATTGCTGGTATATGCCAGCACTTACCATTCCAGGACCCCTAAGATCACGAGACTGCTCTTTCACAGATTCAGGCAAAATAGGGAAAAGGAGAAGGGGGAAAAGTGTGAATATATAAAAATTTTAAATTTTTATTGAAAACAACTATAAAAATTGTAATAACTCATGCATCTACAGATGCATATAAGGCAACTGTCAGGATGGTATTCAGACAGTAAGCCACAAATATTCCCGGTTGCGTAGTGTGTTGAAGTTATAATAGTTATGTGCCTTGGCTAGGTACTGATTAATATGAACAGTGACTTTAAATAGTCAATTAATATAGGTTCTATACTTGTGGGAAAATTGGATGACGGACTAATTATCTTTGTCCTTTGTGCCTGTCATTTGGGACAGACAATATCACTTTTGTTGTCCTATGATACCCACAAACAATATTACCTTTTGACATATTGTAATGGGGATAACCCTTATTATCTATCAACTGGGCAACATAATGTATAATATACAGCCTTAACCCATTGATTAAAGGGACTAGGTTAGGAATCCCCTATATAACTATTATAACTTCAACACACTACGCAACTGGGAATATTTGTGGGTAACTGTCTGAATACCATCCTGACAGTTGCCTTATATGCATGAGTTATTACAATTTTTATAGTTGTTTTCAATAAAGATTTAAAAATTTTATATATTCACACCTTTTCCCCCCTTCTCCTTTCCCCTATTTTGCTATAATGTTTTTGGTGGTGCACACCTGTGAATATAGGTCTGATGAGATTTGACTTATGCTTTGGGTTCTTTCACAGATTCACCTACCACATGGAGCAGTTCTTGTGATTACGAGGGGTCCCATAAGATGACTACCGGGTCCCATAGGATGACTACCGCCAATCACTGTGTTATGGTATATGCTATTTAAAAAGTGTCTCCATCCGGAGGTGGTACATAGGTACATCTGACGACAAAGGTTGGTACTAACCTCAAATCCAAATACCAGCTGCACCGAGGCCCCTCTGGTGACCAAACTGTGATAAGCATGAGATACAAAGAGGACGTCCAGCACCCCGAGCATGAGCATCAGCGCTAGGAGGAAATAACACACGTGGCAAATATTAATATTGCAGAACTGGAAGGAGGAAATCAGACTGCAGATAGTCAAGGGAACAAAGAACCAGGGAGTCAGAAGAATACGGCAGCGAAGGAAGCAATGTCAGACGTGTGATGTAACATCTATGTAATGAGCACGGCGCTAGAAAACATTCATAGTGAAGGCAGCTGTATGCAAACCATAACGGCCGACACAAGAGGAAGTGATACCGCACGGCCACCCGGCAGGTTACACGTCAGGGTAATAACACAAGCGCTCAGCCATGCAAAGAACGCAAGAGCGAGGCATAGAAATATCTTCAGCGAAGACTTGCTGTATAAAGAGAACCCTCATATATGGTTTAGGAAACGCTTGCATGCCCCATAGAGCATTTTTTCTTAGTACTGAGTGGTGCCGTTCCTCTTGTTACTCTTTATGAAAATATATGAATAAACTGACTCCTAGGTCAGAACGTGTCTCCTGGAACTTCTCTGTTGATGTTGCAACTAGTGATGAGTGTGCATGCTCGCCACTCGATTGAGTATCGTGGGTGCTTCAGCGCCATGTTCGAGTCCCTGCCCCGCATGTTTATTGGCAGTCTAACAGCCGCAAAACATGTGGGGCGGGGACTCGAACATGGCACTCCAGCACCCACGATACTCAATCGAGTGGCGAGCATGCACACTCATCACTAGCTGCAAGTGAAGAGTGTGGTCTCCCTACATTAGCCGTATGGAGAAATCCTAATCTCAAGGACAGTTTCACATCCCTGACCGTGGGTTTTGGCCTCAGAAGGGTATTAAATATCTAAGACAACTTTACCAAGGAAAGGAACGCCAAACTTTTTAACTTGCTAAAACAGAAATTTAGCCTGCCCCAGTCCTGACCGCTCAGATACTTTCTAGTGAGGCACAATGCATCAAACAATTTGACCCAGCCAATATAAAAGATGGCCAGAGATGGACGGCTTTGTAAACCTGTATCTTCTTTCTACAAAGCAATATTGGAGGAACAATTTGTCACCTCGAGAGTGTTTAAAATGGTATTCACATCTCCAAGATCCTATCCCAATATGTAGTAGAAATAATAATAATAATAAATAAATATTAGCAAATACCTCCAATTAGAAATGTAGTATAGTTCTTCTAATTCGCAATGTCGCTTACCTCATGTGCAGGGCATTGCAGGACCTTAGCTATGTCGCTTACCCCATGTGCAGGGCATTGCAGGACCTTAGCTATATCGCTTACCCCATGTGCAGGGCATTGCAGGACCTTAGCTATATCGCTTACCCCATGTGCAGGGCATTGCAGGACCTTAGCTATGTCGCTTACCCCATGTGCAGGGCATTAGAGTAGCTTAGGTATCCATGATTACGACCACACACATAGTGACAGTTGTTAGTGGTCGTAATATTTCTATATCAGTGGTCATAACCATGGATACCTAAGCTACTGCAATGCCCTGCACATGGGGTAAGCGACATAGCGAATCAGAAGAACTATGCTATATTTCTAATTGGAGATATATGCTAATATTATTATTACACCTACTACATATTGGGATAGGAATACCCCTTTAAGCTCAAAAAGCCATATCTTCATTTCCAGACTAGGGCCACATTCACACACCCGTTTCCATTATTACATCAGCATAAAAAGAACGATTTCTCTGCCATTTATCATCCGTTTTGCTTATGCTTTTTTTAACAATTTGAACTTTTTTCATCCATTGACTCTTACAAATGTATCAATCAAAAAAAGATGACACACGGATGGACTTCTGAAGTACAAAGTCTATCTTGTGCATTTCAATCATTTTTAACAAATCCCCAAAGACTTTAATGGAGTAGTCTGATCTGCAAAACAGAGGAGAATAGGACCTACTTGGAGTCTCATAGATCCTTTACAAAAAGGCATCAATAAAACTTTACGGGTCTGTGCAGACGTGTACAGAAGGATGTGTGAACGCAGCCCTAGGGCAGATCAGGTTTTATTTATGAAGCATGAATGTGTTTTCTAGGCAGACACAGATGCCAAAACTTGCACTGCCAACTATTTTTTGTATTCCTGTTAAATACTCAAGGTCGATTGACCGGTTTAGTGAAGGCCTTTCTGTATAGTTATTATTTTTACTTTGTGAAAGTTATATGAAAATAAAATGTGTTTCTACAGTCTGAGAGTTGTCAGCACTGACTGAACAGCGTCAAGATTGTAGGGACGGTGTCCGGCTCTGCAAGGAGAACAGTAAGGGTATGTGCACACGATGCGGAAATGAAGAAGAAAAATTTCTGCATCTCCCTGGCAGAAAAAAAACGCACGCAGATTGTGCATGCGTTTTTCCTGCGGAATACATGCGTTTCCGCATGTGGATTGACAAGCGCTTTCCAGGCGATTTTAGCATCACCTGGAAAGTGCTTGACAACTAGGTCACACTGTATAAATCCATGCAACCAGCATGGATTTATATAGTGTGACCCGAGAGAGTGGTAAAAATAAAAAATAAATGTATACTTTACCCTCTGATGGCCCGCGCTGTCCTGCTCAATCCGTTCTCCCTCGCCGGCAACTTTGAATTGAAAGACCTGCCGACGTCAGCGTCACGTGACCCGTCACATGACTCTGACGTCAGCGCAGGTCCTTCAACTCACTGCAAAGTGACGGGAACCAAGCAGGAGCGGTGCGCGGGCCGACAGAAGGTATACATTTATTTTTTATTTTATTCTTTTTTTACAGCTTTTTTAATGGTACCTGGGTGTGGATGAGACTCTCCTCTCCTCCACACCCGGGTACCATCCGCACATTAGAACGCGCCAATAGCGCAAGTACAGATGCAGTCTTGCGGAATTGGCGCGTTCTAATGCAAGTCAATGGCGGCGAAAACGCCGCGTTTACGCAAAATTAATTGACATGGTGCGGATTTTTGAGCGCAGCGTTTACGCTGCGGAAAAATCCGCATCATGGGCACAGCACATGCGGATTTCAATTGGGGAACATTGCTGCCCTTCTACCATGCGTTTTCAATGCGTTTCCGTGGCGTTTACGCAACTGCAAAAAACGCCGCGGAAAAGCATTAAAAACGCATCGTGTGAACTCAGCCTAATAGTCAGATTTCGATTTTTGTATACATTTCCAGGAGGAATAACAGAGGAACGGCACACCACAGAGTAGTAAAAAATGCTCCAGAATTTATATTTTATGGGAAAATGCATTTGATTGTTAAAAAAGACAGGACAGGAGAGGCAACGGGCCCTCAAGTAAACTCGTAATGTGTTGAAATATACATTATTAGAAGATATATGTGCCGCTTACCAAGAATACGGAAATGGAATAACCAGGAAATGTTTGGGCTGCGCTCCATCTGTATGGAAACAAAGAATATCATTTTGAAATTAGAAGAAATAGTTTTTTGTGCAGCCGCTATACATGGCTTCCAGCAATCCTCATGGGGGTCATAGGAACAGTGCAAATGTGTTGTGAGATCTCTCCATTACTGAAACAATTGAGGAGATAAGTGGCTTCCAAGGTTATAGTGCTTGGAAACCATAAGAAGAAGAATCCATCCCTAAGGCTACAGTCACAACTCTGTTGTCGGATAACCTGGGGCTCCTTCCCCATCCATAGCTATCCCTACTCCCCGGATTACTTCTGATGGTGAAGACGCCGGGGCCACGTACCTTGCTGAACTCCTGAATCAGCCCTATATCTGTTCCCTTCCCCCACCCAGGGAAGTGGGGAGGAATAGTGTATGCAAATACACAAACTAGACAAGGAAGGTCGTACAGGCATAACTGAAAATACCAATCATACAAATATGCACTCACAGACAACAGAGAGGAACACTGGGGGGAAAGGAAGGAAGACAAATAGGAGAGAATGAGGATTTGCACACAGCCGAAACACAATCAAACAGTCACAGATCAACACTCAAAACCCCTCTACCAACAACCGACACCTCCTGTCCACACCAGGCAGTATGAAACTAACACTGGCAAACCAGATTGCCAGAGGATAGTATATATATATATATATATAGGAGAGGGGAGTGGCTAATACTGAACAGCTGAGATCATCCAAGCTGGGAAGCTTCAGAGACTCCAAGCTGAACGGTTTAACCCCATGCACTACTAACAGAAACTTGCACTGTTTAATATGAAGGAGAAGTACTTCTGATCAGTGCAGGAGTACGTGAAATCAGACGCTGCGGTCTTCTGGCCCCTCTCTGTGACGGTAAACCCGTGACAGGTACAGTCACACACAACAGATGTGCAGAGGAATATCCACACTGAAAGATGAAAATATTAATGCAGATTTCACTGCACAAATGCTGCGGATATACAGATCAGTTCTTATCAAACCTTCCTGCAGACAATAGGTCACTTTATGCAGCAGGTTTTATCTGCAGTGAATTGATAATAGCTACAAAAAAATCTCACCCACAATGCTGGGTAAGCAGCAGATTTTCTGTCTGGAGAATAAGCTGCATATCAGACCCGTGTGGACATCGGAATAAAGAGGATGCCGTTACATGGCTTAATGAATTACATGAATGGTCTAATGAGGAATCCACCATAACAGCCGATCAACGGAAGTTAGACAAAATGGGGAGAGGTTTTTAGCTTCGTGAGATACCGCTGGCAATAGCCCAAGTGTCTGGCAAGACCCATGGACATTAGACTGCAAAAACGGCCTATCCATAGGATCGAGAATAACTTGCCGATCGCTGGAGATCCCACTGCTAGGAGCCCCATTAATCACAAGAATGGGGCTCTGAGATGTCACACTGGAATGGAGTAGTGGTGTAATTTGCCAAGAAGGGAATAACGAATAGGCACTACATCGAACAAATAATTTTGGTACATAATATCAAACATATACAATAGTTAAAAGGGAATATGTCAACAGGTTTTTGCTATGTAATCTGACAGCAGCATGATGTAGGAACAGAGAATGTAGCAGCGATGTATCACTTAATTTACTGGGTGCAGCAGTTATGATACAATTCCTGTTCTCTCTGAAGCAGAGCTCGGAATGCTGAGCCCTGTATAACCCCGTCCACATCAGTGATTAGCAGCTTTCTGTCAATGTACAGTGTACAAAGAAAGCAGCCAGTGTTGGGGGCGTGGCTGGACCAAGAGGCAAAAGACACCTAGTCCTGTAGTGATAATCTCCTGCCAATAAAACACTGATTTTATTGAAACAGCCAAACACAGCCCAGTAAGTGATATCACTGGAATCAGGGTCTCTTTCTTTTAAACAAGCCAGATACCCCTTTCAGAGTTAAATTGGAGACCTCACCACTGCACATCAGACTGATGGCGGACTATGACTTTACCTTACTTATCACTTCAAACTTATATTTTGGATATTTTGGTACATATGGTATATAAGAAAATACACAATATGCTTCTTACAAAATCTACCCGATCCTCCGCCAACCAGTGGAAACATTTCAGAAAGAGCAGAAGGGTGAAGAGGGCCACAAATCGCGGGCTGAAGTCATCCCTGAACACGGTGAAGGCCAGACACGTCTCGGTGACGGCGTACCAGGAGCGCTCCAGGAGGTGCTGCGGGCAGGACGACACAGGAATCAGTAGGGTTATGAAAAAAGGGGCGATCTGGATGTATTAATAACGGACCTGACGCTGGAACATCCCAGCAATGCAAAACAGAGAGCACTGAAAAGCATCAATAATTCAGCATTTAAGTGGCGTTTAAGAGGTCATCTAAGCAACATAATACAATAATAACACCATGTTCACCTTTCACAACCATTCTTCTATGATCCAACGCCACCACTATGATTAAAAAAAAAAAATGGAGCATATTTGTACATTTGTAATTTTGTGCCCACAGCTCCCTATTCAGAGCCATGCATCTCCATGGTTACATATTAAAAAAAATATATCCTGTGCTGTCTAATCCTGCAGCCACGCTCCCTTCTCCCTCCTCTACTTTAATCCTTGATACATATGGTATCAATAAGAAGGGGGGACATGGATAAGAAAAGGACAGGATCAGATTGTGCACAGGGTTGGTTTGTAACCCAAGAGACCAATAGGTCGGCATAGGAGCTGTAGACTTTTGGAATTGATTTTTAAGGCTCCAGAGGATAAAAATTAAAAGTGAAGCAATTCTTCACATATTTTTTTTTAATCTCCATTTTTTTTTTTCTTAAATCCATTGAAACAATTAAAGAAAATGGCTAGACATGTAGAAAGATCACTTAAAAGGGCGTTTCCACTACATTAAAGAACACTGCATATATTTCTATGAAGTGGTCACTCTCTGGTCGGGAGAGCTGCCAGCCAGTCCGTGGATTGCGGTCCGATGTATAGAGTCGTCTGACTGCGCCCTTAAGCAGCATGAAACACTCAATCTTAAAGGGACTCTGTCAACAGGATTTCACACCCCAAATTTATTTATATGCGCATGTAGCTATTTCAAAGATGAGTCCAGCAATACCTTTACATGGCCGGTCCGTTCCTCCATTACTGAGAAATCAGCCGTTTGAATTGATATGCAAATGATGCTGAACAGCTATGGTAGATCTGAAGCCTCTGTCACTCCAGCTCTATTCCCTGCCCTATGCCATCTCCTCCTGCTTGACTGACCGCCTCTATGCAGTGTGACTTCTGGCAAAAAAGGTGACAGGCAAGCAGGAGGAGGCGGCGCTGAGCAGGGAATAGAGCTGGAGTGACAGAGGCTTCAGATCTACCATAGCTGTTCAGCATCATTTGCATATCAATTCAAACGCTGATTTCTCAGTAACGGAGGAACGGACTGGCCATGTAAAGGTATTGCTGGACTCCTCTTTGAAAGAGCTACATGTGCATATAAATAGCTTGGGGTGAAATCCTGCTGACAGATTCCCTTTAAATTTAGATTAATTCACTTGACCACTGTCAGGCTGGTTACATGCAAGCTTAATAAATCCCTATGGAGCAGTTAGTTTGGATCATTGAATGCCGGTGGGGCCTGATTTGCAACCAGGTCATGCCAGTGAGAAAGCAGTGTTCGGTTGGTGTATGATACGATTATAAAACACTGAGTAGATATTTTTGACCTCACCAATGCAATGAATGAGCCTCCAACCCATATTATAAAGGAATGGTTTTCATTCCATATAAAAACGGCTGCAAGTAGAACAGGGCACAATAACAAATCATTGGATCAGAAGATGGATCTTCACAATATCTGCCATGTAATCTTGTTAAACCCAAGCTGATGCCGAGCTCACAAATCCAATAATCCCCGCTACAAGGCTTACCTCCATCTCGGCTGCTCGCAGCTGACCAAAAAACACTTTGCCCATAAACTTGCCCAGGAGGAAGACCAGGACAAACGCTTGTATATACAGCACCTAAAGGAAAAAGAAACTAGTTATAAATACAATTCATTTCATCCATACAGATATGCACCAACATGGAAGCAGGGCATCGATCACAGCGTATCCAAGCAGATGTACCATTCATGGACCAAGGGAGGCTGGAGGACAACTTCTATGGATGCTGCATCGATGACTAGTCCGAGGCTGGTCCCTGGCGGCTCTCCCCTAGGTCGTCTCAATATACACACAAGTATGGAGAGATCTGTCACTCAAGTGGAGGGGGCAGGGACAAGCCTCTTGGACTAGTCAACCAAGCTGTATGGTCCATGAAGTATGGACTGGCCTTAGGTCTCCTGACCAGAAATCAGCAACCTCATAGGTTGTGGCCAGTCCGTGCATGGCTGTGTGATACAAATCAAGCGTTCAAGCAATGCACAAAGAATTATGATAAATCTTTACTTTGGTTCTACTGTTATCTAGGATTATTCCATCTACTCACGGCCATACTGGGACTTGACTTGGTCAGATACACAACTGTTGGGTAGAATTGGTGCTTGAGGTAATAAGCGTGAGCCACCACTGCAGCCGTCAGAGCCAAGCTGGCACCTGTCATCACGGCTGTCCTCATCTTGGCGGTCAAAGGAGGGGCGGGACCCTGTGCAAAACCAGAAATGTCATGCTTTATGTACTTAGCAAATCATCTCAGGCGCGTTCTCCAAGTCTTACCTAAAGCCAAACAAACCAGAAGCTGCATGTTGACTGATACATTTATAGAGGTAACGTTACAAGGTGAACTCAGAAAATGGCAGCAGCTGAAATTCTGCACTGAGCAAGTTATAAATCAGCAATCACAGATTTTATTAGATTCAATAACTATAATCTTAAAACATATTTCACCCAGGTAGGTTTTTTATAAGGTCTTATGAATTTGGTGGGACAGTCGTACAATCAGGAGCCAGTCCAGATTCTCCTGTGCAGTGACGACAGGGGAGTGTTGGTAACAAATAAACATTCAGTACAAGTCAGATGCTTCTTTATAAAGATACAGTACCATAACGTTAAAGACATTCAGTACATGACAGCATAAGCTATCACCAATGTGAAAAAGAGGGGGGTCCATAAACGTCATGCATCAGGTACAGATAGCTGGTTCCCAAGACCTTTTTTTTTTTTTTTTAAATCAAATGTTTTTTTTTATTAATTTTTATAAAGATTTTCACAAAGGTAAAAATAAAAAAAAACAACAACCAGACAATCATTGGAGAAACCCAGTTCTCCACCCCTCAACCTTAAGAAACATTAAACATGAGTTATTTATACATCTTGTCTCTGCAAAACCAACATAACTAGATGAACAAATATTTGAACATAGTAACAATAATCAATCCAATTACATATAACTTGTGGAAATACTAATAACATTTTTATTACTTTTAAAAAGAAGTTTAATTTGAGGCATCATATAAACGTAACCAGCCAATGATGGTTGCAAATGAGGAACTCCCATCTATTATCTACATTCTCAAGAAGGAGATTTGTAAATTGGTTTTCCTAACAAGACAATCCCACTGAAAAGTACGTAGACACGATAGAGGGGTGGGGGGTCTCCAGCTTTATGAGCCAGGATAGCTGACTGCAATCAGCAAATGCTACTCTGGCAGATGCAAAACACTCCCATATATGACACGAATGGTGATGTATCTGAACGACCGCCACGTTATATAACATTTTCCTCCAGCAAGCGGCATCATGCCATTGAAACATGAGGGTCTCAGGAGTGACTGTCAGACTTGAAGAGACGTATGGCAGGAGGTAACCCCTTTTAAAACTGTACCCTTACATATCCGCCAACTCAACACATATTTATGGTCAATTCCAGCTGCATGCTCACACTCACGACAGTCGGCATCACAATGCCATGTAAAGTAACCCCATAAATCTATTGCAAAAGTACACCCCAACATCATCACAGCCAGGCACCATGTAGGAGCAGTCTAAGCAGCTAGCCGTGACATTACTGGTTCCACTAGTGCGTGACTTCCATGCACCTACAGGACACATCTGGTAACAGGGTGCCTGCACGGCTTACCACATTTTGCTTGATTTCCTATATTTAGCATCTGCCCGACCAATCTCAGCAAATGCGACCATCATGTACTACAATTAATTTTAAAAAAATAATTTTTTTTTTTTTTTTTAAAAAGCAGCGCAATGTTCATTCTACAACAAGCAAAGTACATAGGGATGATGAAATAATGTGAGGCTCACAGCTATAATGGGGGAAAGGGAGAGTCAATATATTCTCAAGTAAGATCATCCGGCAATGTGTACAGTAACAAAGAAAAATCTTCTACTTAATAGGAGGCTTCATCATCAGAAACATCAAGGATTAAAATGAAAATCTTTCTAATACGATTCCCATAGAAATAAATCAAACTGAATGCCCAGGGGCAGACATATCTTTAGTGCAGCCTCACCCCAGAGGTAAGGGGGCCACTACCGCCTCCAGAGAAGGTGGAATTTTGCATTATGATGAGCTATTGGACTGCAAAAGGTTCATATATTTTCCCATGTACAGGGGCCCCAGAGGTAAGAAGACCACCACCACCTTTGAAGCAGGTGGAATTGTGCATTATTATGGGCTACTGGACTGCAAAGGGCCCATATATTGTTCATGCACAGGGGCCCCTTCTTTCTTCATCTGCCAGTGCGAATTTTGCATTATGATGAGCTGCAAAGGGCCACAGTGCAATCAATTCAGCAAAGATAGAAACTCATATTACTAATTATCCCATCTGGATTATAAAAAGACAAAGTGCACATCAGCACACAAGGATAAGCGTGTATGTAAGTGCAAGAATAATCACTGATCAGTAAAAGCATTTTGCACAGGGATCGATCTATGGATTACTGAGCCACCCGGCTATAGGAGAGGGATATATCTATGCCATATGGCATAATGCATTTTAATTATACTGCATTTAGTCTTGACTACGAAGCCTCTGTGCAACACATCTGTATGGGGCAATATGCACCTTTGCACTTCTGCTGCAAAGTCATGAAAATCGAACATCGCAAAAATCTGCATTATTTTCCAATTTTATGACTATATCACAGGCAGCAGTGACCCCTGTATTGTGCACACACAGGAGCGCAGATTAATAAGCGATTGCATAGGGATCTCTAGAATTATTACACCGCGGAGATGGAATCCGCCATCGCCAAATATCCCTGAAACACTCCCCATAGTCATCAGATGTCTCTTCTGCTACTAAAATCTGCAGATAAACATCTAATGTGAACAGGCAGCTAATATCAGCAAACACTACACCATGTCCCTGTGCAATGCCCATCCCATGTGTAGCACAGCAGTGCAGTAAAGTGTGCTCCCAAGCCCCCCTGAAGCCTTCAGGAGCCCACACTAACCACAGACCAGACAAGCAGCATTACCCCAGCCAGTGACAGATGATCTGAGCTCTTCCCAGCTGTTGCTGTCACTAACACCCCAAAACAGGAAGAGGTTAAGTCATCAGACACCTCACTTCCGCTTGGAATCATCCATATGACCTAAAAGTACGGGGGTGGCCACAAAACCCGATTCTGCTGACACTCACGCCTATCATATAGTAGCGGCTACAAATACTATACAAAGTTAATATTTATCAAAAATAAATAGAATAGACGTATTTTTAAGTATGAAACTCAGTCGTACTTTAAATAGGCAAGCCCCTATTCCTGTAATGGTATCGTCCATATTGTGCATTACTTTAAAGGAGCGTACCAACTAAACGATTGTAAATAGGGGGTTTTACCTGGAACATTGGTGATTTCTTCTGCAGGGCTCGGAACGTGTGCTCAGTCCGTAATGGGTTTAGGCTGTAAATTGTGGATTTGCCGTCAGTTCCAGTGAAGTCTAGAAAACCACTTTGTTGCTGCAGCTTTTCTGCGTTCCTGACAGCTTGTCTGTGAATGTAGACCCGTGGCTGCACATGATTGGTTAGCATGAGAAAAGCTCAGCCAATAGGAAAAAAGATACAGGCTGCAGATGCTGACGCGGTCCAATAGAAGACAGGTTTTCACTGGTTGCTAGGCAGATCATTTGTAGAGGAGGTGATGCTGAGTGTGATGGACCTGGTTATGGGGATGTGCACGGGTCACTCCTTTATCTGTTTCAATAAATTACATAATTTTAGGGGAAAAAATACACCATTTTAATTGTTTAAAAGGTTATTCCCCCCCAAAAAGTCATATAGTCTCCAATCCATAGGATAGGGGATAACTTGCTGCACAGTGGGGGGTCTGACAGTCGGGAAGCCTAAGGCCCCGTCACACCTAGAGATCTGGAAGTCCTGGTCCCCTTTAAGTCCCAATTTTAGCTTAAACTTTTCCGGACGTGGGGAAATCAAATCTTTTTTTCTTTTTTTTTGTATTGGGGGAAAAGGGTCTGATTTAATTTTTTTAAATATTTTAAAATATTTTTTATTACTTTTTTTGTACTTTAATTTAATATTTAGTATTTTATTAAAATGCTTTATTACTTTTTTAGTGAGCCTAAACCTGTGACTGTCTGATCACCTGCACTATATACTGTAAGGCCACGGCCCCACTATCAGTATTCGTTCAGTATTCGGTCAGTATTTTTTCTCAGGAGTGGGAGCCAAAACCAGGAGTGGGTGATAAATGCAGAATTGGTGACTTGTTTCTATTTTACCTTTTCTCTGATTGTTCCTCACCTGGTTTTGGCTCCCACTCCTGAGAAAAAATACTGATAGTGGGGCCGTGGCCTTAGAGTGACTTGCTGATCTTATATTACATTTCCAGGTTTTCAGCTATTTATGTTTTATAATAGAAATCAATGGGAAGGCTACAAAAATTACCAGAAGATGCCAGGGTGTTTTTTTCATTTTTTTCAGCATTTCCACCTCCAAAAAACGCTGATGTTTTCTTTATTTCACTACCGATATAAAAAAAAATCTGAAAAACGCACAAAAAAAAAACAACCAAGACTGAAAAAAAAACCTTGACAGTAAAAAGAGGCTGTTACAAAACTCCAGAGAAAAGGAGTTTTCTGATGTGTTTCTAAGTTTAAAAAACTGACATTTTTGACTGTTGGGTAAAGAAGCAGTGTGAACTGCTTTCAACTATAAGGCTGTGTGCCCACGATGCGTTTTTTAAGCGTTTCCGCAGCAGCAAAAACGCTACAGAAACGCTTAAAAAATGCATGGTAGAAGGTCTGCCATGTCCCCCAATAATAATCCGTATGTGCTGTGCACATGCTGCGGAAATTTCCGCTGCGGATTATCATTGCGGAAAAAAACGCAGCACTACCAATTATTTTGCGGAAGTGCTGCGTTTTCGCCACCATTGACTTGCATTAGAACGCGCCAATTCCGCAAGACTGCATCTGTACTTGTGTAATTGGCGCGTTCTAATGTGCGGATGGTACCCGGGTGTGGAGGAGAGGAGAGTCTCATCCACACCCAGGTACCATTAAAAAATCTGTAAAAAAAGAATAAAATAAAAAATGTATACTTACTTTCCGGCGGCCCGCGCTGCGCTCCTACTTGCTTCCCGGCACTTCGCGATGGAATGAAGGACCTGCGCTGACGTCAGAGTCATATGACGGGTCACGCGACGCTGACGTCGGCAGGTCCTTCAATCCACCGCTGCCGGCAGCCGGGACGGTGAAGCAAGACAGCGCGGGCCATTGGAGGGTAAGTATACAATTATTTTTTTATTTTTTGACATTCTTTCGGTCACAGTATATAAATCCATGCTGTTTGCATGGATTTATATAGTGTGACCAAGTTGTCAAGCACTTTCCAAGTGATGCTAAAATCGCTTGAAAAGCGCTTGTCAACCTGCATGTCAAGAACGCTTCACATCCGCTTGTCCCTGGCAGGAAAAACGCATGTACAATCCGCATGCGTTTTTTTTTTGCCAGGGAGATGCAGAAACGCTCGGGAAAAAATCCTGAGCATTTCTGCATCGTTGGCACATAGCCTAAGGCCACGTTCACACGTTCAGTATTTGGTCAGTATATTACATCAGTATTTGTAAGCCAAAACCAGGAGTGGGTGATAAATACAGAAGTGGTTATGTGTTTCTATTAGGCTGTGTGCCCACGATGCAGAAATGCTCCGGATTTTTTCCTGAGCGTTTCTGCATCTCCCTGGCAGAAAAAAACGCATGCGGATTGTATATGAGGATTGTACATGCGGATGGTACATGCGTTTTCCTGCCAGGGACATGCGGATGTGGTGTTCTTCACATACATTTTCACATGCGGGTTATCAAGCACTTTCCAAGCGATTTTAGCATCACTTGGAAAGTGCTTGACAACTAGGTCACACTATAAAAATCCATGCAAACGGCATGGATTTATAAAGTGTGACCCAGGGGCGGACACAGACTGTAGTGGGCCCCTGTGCAAGAAATTTTTGGGGGCCCCCCCTGCCCTTCATAAGGCAACAAAGTTATGTAAACATAACACCCCCCCATGTGCATTTCTCACCCCCCCGTGCATCTCATCCCCCCCGTGTGCATCTCTCATCCCCCCATGTGCATCTCACATCCCCCCCATGTGCATCTCTCATCCCCCCCATGTGCATCTCTCATCCCCCCCATGTGCATCTCTCATCCCCCCCATGTGCATCTCTCACCCCCCCATGTGCATCTCTCACCCCCCCCCCCCACTCCTAGTTAATTATTTGTATTTCAAAAAAATAAAACTTGTTATACTTACCCCCATGCGATCCCTGCAGAATCCTGGCGCTCGTCCACGTCGCTGCCACCAGGTTCTCCTGACGTTCGGCCATGTGACGGCGACACATACATAGCCATCAGCTTTTCTTTTGGCCAAAAGATTTTTAAAGCCGCCACCACGATAAGGTAGACTCTTCTGGCCGGGCCCTACTCTAACCTATTAAAATTTTCTTAAAATATCCAATACTCTTTTTAGATATATTTTTATTTAGTTTTCTTTAAGGGAATGTGTCATATACATTTTTTTTTTAAATGACCAATAATACCACATACAGGGAATACCGCCACACCATCACCAGACCACATATTACCACAACATAGTGACCGAATAATACCACACAGAAGGGAGAAAAACTGCCACACCATGACCAGACCACATATTACCACCACATTACTAATATTACCACCACATTACTAATATTACCATAAGTGTCATTATACACGGGAGCTCTATACATGGTATGTATAATGTAAGTGTCCAGGTAATCTAGTGATCACCAGTGACATTATACACAGGAGCTCTGTATATAGTGTCAGTGTACAGGTAATACAGTGATCACCAGTGACATTATACACAGGAGCTCTGTATATAGTGTACAGGTAATACAGTGATCACCAGTGACATTATACACAGGAGCTCTGTATATAGTGTACAGGTAATACAGTGATCACCAGTGACATTATACACAGGAGCCCGGTACATAGTATATAGTGTAAGTGTACATGTAATACACTGACTCACTGGTGACATCTCTAGGTGAAGTCCTTCAGCTACGCTTCTCTCCTTCATCCAGCACAGACCGCCATCACGTCTTCCAGCCAGGACTCGTCTCTGCATAAAATAACACAGTTAACTAGAGCACATTCCCCAACTTCTACATTACGCAGCTGAATACAGACGTGCATCCACCATCAATATATGGTTAGTTATTATGCAACCTACCATTCCAAATATAAATTGTAATCCACCACGGTGCCCCCATTAACTGTAAATAGGCACTTAATATATAATTTAATTAGAACCTCTACTCTTTCCGCCAATTTGTTACCTGTTACACTCCAGCATCCGCAACGCCCCCTACTCTATACTTCCTGCTCCCCGCATTCATTATTTACATGCACCCCCTGCCCCAATTCATTATATCATGTCTGTGCTCTCCCCACCCCATCATCATTTATCATTTACTCTCCCCCACCCCATATTCATTATGTGCAGCTCATTATCCCCCTACTCCCAATTCCCCCATGTGCAGCTCATTTTCTCCCAATTCCCCCATGTGCAGCTCTCATCCCCCCCATGTGCAGCTCTCAACCCCCCCATGTGCACATCTCTCACCCCCCCATGTGCACATCTCTCACCCTCCCCATGTGCACATCTCTCACCCCCCCATGTGTACATCTCTCACCCCCCCATGTGCACATCTCTCATCCCCCTTCCCCACATGTGCCCCTCTCACCCCCCCATGTGCACCTCTCTCACCCCCCCACATGTGCACCTCTCACCACCCCCCCATGTGCACCTCTCTCACCCCCCCATGTGCACATCTCTCACCCCCCATGTGCACATCTGTCATCCCCCCCACATGTGCACATCTCTCATCCCCCTCCCCCACATGTGCACCTCTCTCATCCCCCTCCCCCCACATGCGCACCTCTCTCATCCCCCTCCACCACATGTGCACCTCTCTCATTCCCCTCCACCACATGTGCACCTCTCTCATCCCCCTCCACCACATGTGCACCTCTCTCATCCCCCTCCACCACATGTGCACCACTCATCCCCCCCACATGTGCACCTCTCTCATCCCCCTCCACATGTGCATCTCTCATCCCCCCACATGTGCATCTCTCATCCCCCCCCCACATGTGCATCTCCCATCTCCCCCCCACATGTGCATCTCCCATCTCCCAACACCCCCACCCCCCCACATGTGCATCTCCCATCTCCCCCCCACATTTGCATCTCCCCCCCACATGTGTATCTCCCATCTCCCCCCCACATGTGCATCTCCCATCTCCCAACACCCCCACCCCCCCACATGTGCATCTCCCATCTCCCCCCCCACAGGTGCATCTCCCCCCCCACATGTGCATCTCCCATCTCCCTCCCCACATGTGCATCTCCCATCCCCCCCCACATGTGCATCTCCCATCCCCCCCCCACATGTGCATCTCCCATCCCCCCCCACATGTGCATCTCCCATCCCCCCCCCACATGTGCATCTCCCATCCCCCCCCACATGTGCATCTCCCATTCCCCCCCCACATGTGCATCTCCCATCTCCCCCCCACATGTGCATCTCCCATCCCCCCCACAATGTGCATCTCCCATCTCCCCCCCACATGTGCATCTCCCATCTCCCCCCCACATGTGAATCTCCCATATCCCCCCACATGTGAATCTCCCATCCCCCCCCCCACATGTGCATCTCCCATCTCCCCCCACATGTGCATCTCCCATCACCCCCACCCCCCCCACATGTGCATCTCCCATCACCCCCACATGTGCATCTCCCATCACCCCCACCCCCCACATGTGCATCTCCCATCACCCCCACCCCCCACATGTGCATCTCCCATCATCCCCACCCCCCCCACATGTGTATCTCCCATCACCCCCACCCCCCCCACATGTGCATCTCCCATTTCCCCCACATGTGCATCTCCCATCACCCCCACCCACCCCCACATGTGCATCTCCCATCACCCCCACATGTGCATCTCCCATCACCCCCACCCCCCCACATCTGCATCTCCCATCACCCCCACCCCCCCCCACATGTGCATCTCCCATCACCCCCACCCCCCCCCACATGTGCATCTCCCATCACCCCCACCCCCCCACATGTGCATCTCCCATTTCCCCCCCCCCATGTGCATCTCCCATCTCCCATGTCCCATCTCCCCCCCCATGTGCATCTCCCATTCCCCCCACTCCTAGTTAATTGTATTTTAAAAAAAATAAAACTTGTTATACTTACCCCCATGCGATCCCTGCAGAATCCTGGCGCTCGTCCAAATCGCTGACACCAGGTTCTCCTGACTTCCGGCCATGTGACGGCGCATTCACATGACCGGAAGTCAGGGGAATCATGAAGGCGCTGCCGCAACAGCGCAGCGCAGCGCTGAGATGTCCCGGACCCGGCGCTTAGCATGGGGCCGGGGGCCCCATGAGGAGAGAGACGCACAAGAGGGGGGCCCCCAACCGGCCGGGCCCCATACTGGAGTCAGGGCAGTCATGCCCTGATGGGGGCCCTGCTGGAGGCTGGAGGGGCCCCCTCTCCCTCGGGGCCTCCGTTCAATGAACCGGCTGCACGGGCGGTAGTTCCGCCCCTGGTGTGACCCGAGAGAATGGTTAAAAATAAAAAAATAAACCTATACTTGCCTTCTGAGGCCCCCGAGTCTTGCTGCGCTCCTGTCCTGGCTGCCGGCAGCTCGCGGTACGCTGTACTGAAAGACCTGCCGTCACATGACTGTGACTTCACCGCAGGTCCTTCAGTCCTGCGCGATCTGTCGACAAGCACAGGGAAGGAGTCCGGGGGCCGTCGGAAGGTGAATATAATCTTTATTTTTTATTTTATTCTTTTTTTTACAGCTTTTAATGGTACTTGGGTGTGGAGGAGACTCTCCTCTCCTCTACACCCCGGTACCATCCGCACATTAGAACGCGCCAATTACACAAGTACAGATGCAGTCTTGCGGAATTGGCACGTTCTAATGCAAGTCAATGGCGGCGAAAACGCAGCACTTCCGCAAAAATAATGGACATGCTGCAGATTTTTGAGCGCAGCATAAACGCTGCAGAAAAATCCGCAGCATGGGCATTGAAAGTGCGGAATTGCATTGGAGACCATGGGGGAAGGTTTACCAAGCGTTTCCCAAGCGTTTACGCTGCGGAAATTCCGCAGCATAAACGCTTGAAAAACGCATCGTGGCCACACAGCCTTATACTTTTTCTTCTGATTGTTCCTCCCCTAGTTTTGGCTTACAAATTCTGATGTTAGGCTATGTTCACACATCATGTTTTTTTTCAGCGTTTTTTGATGCGTATTTTAATGCAGATTTTCAGCTGCATTTTGCAGTACCAGCAAAGTCTATGAGATTCCAGAAATCTCATGTTTGATCAGTATTTTGTGCTTTGAATGGTTTTTTTGCACGATAGAGCAGGTCATTTCTTTCATGTGTTTTTTCACCCAGTGGAAGTAATGAGTGGTGAAAAAAATGCATCAAAAAGTTTTCAGTTATTTTGTGCCTAAACCAGAATGTTTTTTTTTTTTTTCACTGAACTGTATGTACATGCATCAAAAACGCACCAAAAAAAAAAAAGCAAGAAAACAGCAACAAAAATTCTGAACAACCTCCTGGCAAGAGATCAGGTTTTGCTGCAGAAAATGAATGCTTAAAAAACCATGATGTGTGAACATACCCAAACACACTGATCAAATACTGACCGTGTGAACGTGGCCTTACAGAAGCTGCGCACACTGCCTCATGTGTTCTTTGAAGATGCTATTTATTTCTATAGGAAAACATTCTATAGTGCACAGGGAGTTGTTTTTGCGGTTTTTTCCACGTGGACAAAGAAGCAACGTGCTAATGCTGAAGTCACTTCTGTTTGAGGGAAAAATAAATAAAAACAAACAATTAAAGTCCCATCCTCAGAAAATGCATAAAAAAAAACAACCCACAAAAAATCCCAAATTTTTAATGCAGAGTTTGAAGCCTAAAAATCCGAGAGAAAAAAATCTCCATGTGAACATACTTTAAATTAAAAAAAAAAAGTGCAATTTCTGCCTTGAGGTTTTTTCTCACGCACCACAGTCATGTAGTATTTTTCTAAGGCATTTTTAGGCCATGAAGGAAAACTGGTTTCTGCTCAGCTGCAAAGTCTCCCACTTAGAAATTATGTAGTGAAACCCTGGATTTTTTTTTTTATAAAGGTTTTTTTTCCCACACTACTGAAAAAATGCAGTAAAAAAGCTTGCTCAGGGCATATTCACACAATGGTAGGTGGCCACTGACAAATGCCAGTACAAAGGGGCAACAGCAGAGCACAAGAGAACCGCAGCCGTCTGCATGGACACAGCTGCGGCCAATGCCTCTACCTCAGCGCTGAGTAACCACGCCCCCACGCTGCAGCTGCCGGCGAGCTGATTGGCTGTTAATGGGCGGAGTATAAAAGGAGCCGCAGGTGGCGGAGGCGGGATCCTCACTCCTGATCAGCCTGCGTGCAGGAGGCCGGGTGGGTCATAAAGCCTCCCTTTGCTGGTTGCTCCCTTTGCTCAGGTCAGTGGGTGTGCTACACGCCGCGGCCGCTGCTTCCACTTTTCTGCCAAAGTGGTTTTTAGCTGCTGCGCTCCCCGGCTGTGTACAGGCGGGCGGTGTAGTCTCCCCCAGCAGCAGGTGGTGAGCCACAGGGTCGATGTGTAACAGTGGCTCCTCCCCCTGGTGGTGGCTATGGGTGTGGTCCAGTTTAATCCCGCCCTCCGTAAAAACAGTATATAAGACCTGCCAGCGCTCGGGCTCGCCGGCTGCGGAGTTGTGGGCTGGAGAGGATGTGCGGCACCCGGCGCTCCGCCCTATCTAGCTTTACATATATATATATATATATATTTTTTTTTTTTCTCTCTGCAGTAACTAATGACTGTCTATAACAAGGTATATTGTTAATTCAAAGCCCCATTACCTCTTTAAAACAACAAAAAAAATCTGATTTTCTGGGAAATCCACTTTGCTGTTCATGAGGATTCCTTCCCACCCCACTCTGAGGAGGTTTAAGGTTATGTTAACACATGTTGGGTATTTTGCTGCAAACTTCATCTGTCTTGCAGCACCAGAATTCTCTGTTCACACCATGTGGGTTTTTGTTTTTGAAAAATGGAGCATGTCCCTTTTCAGTCATAGGAAGTAATGGGTGGTGAACGCCTCAAAATTTGCTTTTGATGGCTTTTTTTTTTTTTTTACAGAACTTTATATACATGCATAGAGACAGGGTTTGGGGGGGGGGGGGAGCAGAACCTGCGTTCTTGATGCAGCTGATTTCCTGCCAAAGATCAGTTTTGTTGCGAAAAAAATGTGATCATGGCCTAAAGAGAAAATGCTTGCGAGGAGGATGGATGTTATCATGATTTTGAAGTGGATCCTGGTGGAATCTGCTCCAAATTAGGCACTGGCCAATGAAAATGCTGCAAAAGGACCTTCAGGATTAAGGCTAGGACACATTTATAATTTTTTTTTTTTTTTTTTTTTACGGCTATATATCAAGCTATGGCGACTTGATGGAAGACTGGTCCACCACGGTCTTCTCCGCCATTCTCTCGCTTGCATTAAGCCATTGGGTTGCTGTTCTTCCTTTTTCACCCTGGTCATCGTATTCTTGAGAAAAAACATCGGCTATACCTCAACTGTATGAACATAACCTTAATATTCATATAACTGGCGGGCGCACAAGGATCTGGTATTGATGTGACTTTGTGCATTTTGTTGCCTCTGTTTTCAGATCAGCCCTTTAGCTTATCCCTTTTTCCCTCACACAATGAGACATGTGCAAATTGCCCCTCGGGCCGCAGCAACTGCCGGCAGCGTGGTGAAGCAAGGCATCGTGAGGGGGCATCCACATGCTAGGGTTGTTGGAGCGCGCAAGATGCGAATCCCTGAGAGAGAGGCTGCAGTAACCAGATCCAAGGTGATGAGCGCTCTTAATCTCCAACCTCAAGAGCGCCAGGCTTTCCACAGGCTCCTAGGTGAGAACACAACGCTGGTCTATGGTATGAAGGAAGAGCCCATTCCCTGGTTTGGCCAATCCATGTATGCATTGCCACTTATCTGATAGGGAGATGGCTATTTCATAATGGTTTCCTCCATAAATATTTAGTAGGACCTGCCAATGTTGGGTTGTGTGGCCATACTGGGTGGACTTTATTAGATTTGGTGGACTCTTGCGTAGAAAATTATTACCCCATGTGGAAGATTGGTTTAAAGGGACTCTGTCACCCCCTGGGAGTTATCAGACCTCTAAGGGCATAAAGGGTATAGAAAAGTAATTCTATACATGCCTGTATGTGCCATAGTAGGTCTGATTGCCGAGAAAAGTATTTTTATTAAATCCTTTCATATGCTTCATGCCCGGGGGACAGCAAGAAATCCCCTACTTATGTGGCTAACTTCCATATTCCTCCCCGTCACAGGGCCCTGTGACTTGCATTCTTGTTCACATCCCACGCATGCGCAAAGCGCTTCTACAGTGAGAAGTGCTTCTTATGCTTCTGGCTCCATTTACCCTGCACTGGTCTATTGCACAGGCGCCAGGGAGTCAATGACTTCCGCCCCAGTGACCTCTGGCGTGTGCAACAAGGCTTGGTCCCCACTTCCTCTTGGCATCCTGATAGTTAGGAACCATACTGTGTGTGTATATATCTATACAGGGCTGACATGAGTTGGAGATTTTGTACCCTAAGCTCTTCAACTTTTTTTTTTTAAACTTAATGGTTATCTTAACTTTTACAGAAAATGAGCTGATACAGCAGTTCCTGTCTATGGACGCCTGCTTAAGAATCTCAGACAAGGTAGGTCTGGCTGCTGCCTTCTGATCATGTGCAGGGCCTAAGCTGGAAACTACAGGTGTCTGTGTTTTATTGGGGGTTATTGAATCCCCCCCCCCCCCCCCCCCCCCCCATTCACTTCTAAACTTTTGATGCATATCTGGGTTGTCTTTATTATAGTGAATGCTGTTGCTTTATAAGACAGGTTGATGCAGCAGATAAGATTACACTGCTAAAATCACAACGGCACATGGCCCTAGGCTAAAGTGCCATCGCATGGGCTAGAAATGAGCTTGTATATGAATGCTTGTCCTCAATCATCCCATGTAAAACATCCTGCCAAGCAACAGATGTTCAGCGAGTCTGTGCGGGCATGAAGTTAATCATCTGCAACTCATCACCAGAGGATTGAGCATGTGGAATCACTGTACAGGCAGGATTGGGACAGAACCATTGAGTTAGCAGCCATTAAATGAGATCCATTCAGTGTTTAAAGGGTAACTATCTTAAATTTTATTTCATAAATCAATAGTACACTACTTATTTTTGCTCATATCGTCATTATTTCCATATCTCTTAATGGACATCACTGTCCCCATCGGGGCTCACAATCTAGCTTTCCTATCACTATGTTTTGGAGTATGGAGAACCTGTAGGAAACTCGTACAAACTCCTTGTGGCTGATGTTGGCCTTGAACCCAGAGTCCCAGCGCTGAAGTGCCAACCACTGAGCCTCCGAGCTGCCACCAGCTCCTCCACTGCCATCTTCAAAATGGGAGGAGATGGCAGTTGCTGCGGAGAATCTATCTTAGATGGGGGGGCTAAAAGCAGAGCACCTCCTCCATAGAATCTTAGAAGCACCAACTGTCATCTCAGTAGCAATAGTCTGTTTACACTAGATCTTTTACTGTGAATTGAGACTGATTAATCTAGGAGGAGAAAGAAGCAGATATACTATAAAGTTACTTATTTTCACCTGTGTTGATTTCAGCCAATTTCTGCCCTTAAAATATAACCGGCAATTTTTATTCTCTATGTAAATACCCTTGGAGCACATGCACTGGTTTTTCAGTCTGTTCAGACAGCGATGCCTAGGTGTAGGTCTCCTGACTCAAACTGACAGCCTCAAGCTTGTAAACCAACTTCTGTGGCAGTGTATGGATAGTGAAAAACTGATGTGTGAATACACACTTGTGTGAGGCTGCTACCATACTGAAAAGTTCAGCAACAGCTGAGATCGTGAGGAATTGTTGGGTGACTTTCTGTAGCTAATAACTGATGTAAGATCTCTGTAGCCATAATGCTGGAGATACCACCTGTGTCTTGTATGTGACTGCTTTGCTCTTCTAATCCGCAGTATCTTCTTGCAATGGTTTTGGTGTATTTTAAACGTGCAGGCCTCTACCCCAGTGAATACTCCACCATGGACTTCTTTGTTGCTCTGTAAGTAACCTTATTGTGCACAGTTCTTTAGTATATCTTGATTCTCCTTGTAATAACTTGGTTTACAAACCTACCTGACCGGTGCTTTAGTTACTTGGCCACATCAGTGTTGGTCCTAAACTGTATAAACTCACTAGAAGTGGGAGACTTGTCTCTATTCATACAGCCATATGGAACCAATGTTCCTTTGACTATAGTCATGGATCCACCTCCCTCTAGGTTTATTAGGAATGCCAACAGGGTGGTAAATTGCAATTTGAAGAACCTTACTTGGTCTTGGACCTTATTGTGTGGGTTTAAAGGGACGGTCTGTACAGTGACTGTTCCAAGCGCATGCACTACACCAAGGGTGCACAAAGCACTCTTACTTTTGCAGCAGTCTTGTGGATCGACAAACATTACATGTAGAATTGACTGCAGATTTCAGTTTGTGTTCAAAATAGTGAAAAATGCTCTAAAATCTGTATGACTGGTGTCAACCTCCTTAGTTGGTATGGTGCAGTAGCCATGGACAGGGTACTTGTGTTTCACCACCCTCTTTTCTTCATAATACTCTGCATCATGCTATCCATTTCCTTGGTCTCCTTTCTTTAGGGACACCCATTTCATGCAGGTCAGCTTCTACTGCCTACTGGGCCCTATCTGCCTCCCTGACAGGACTGTTTCTTCACTTTAGCCCCTCCTATTCTGGGCTAGTCCCAACCATTAACCCCCCAACTGTCCCTAATGGCTCCCTACCGCTCAGCAGAATACAATCTATCACGAATAGCACACACTACTAAACATGTCACACAAAATGCATTTCAACAATACACTTTCAGGGGAAACGTGGTCATCACTTCTGTCTTCTTACAGTACCGATAAGACTATCTCTAACCTGTACAAGTGAAACGGCCCACAACTTAAACTATGCAGCCTTTAAAAATTGCATCTCAAGAACTTTGTAAAATGCACATGGCTTTGTTCCACAACATGCTAATGGTGAGAAATTGGCTTGTGACTCTTATTGTACAGCCACCCCACCTACAGTGTGTTCCAACAGTTGGAATGGGAACTGTTTCAAACTGGCAAATTCTGAACTGTATTCCGAATTAAGACAATGGTGACAGAGATCACACTTGTGTTGGCTCCTCCAAGTGAACTTCTGAGTACTCTCCTAGCTTATGCATAGATGAGCCTCTGTAGAAGTTGGATCTGTCGCTCTTTATATCTGGAGGGTGAGCGCTCTGCCCCATAATGTTCTGGTGACAGTAGTAGTCCAAATTTTCTGTAAATCGTTGGGTGGCAGTGACCACAACTCTTCATGCCCAGACAAAGCCATATTTATTGTATTTTGTCCAGGTTGTGTGGGTCTTTATGGAGCTGGCCAACTCCTTTACTAAGTGAGCTTCTCTTAACTATACATACCCAAAGTGAAATCTCTGCTTAATATCTGCCACTTTTTCGCTGTTCCTAGCTACTTGGCTAATGACATGGAAGAAGATGACGAGGACTACAAATATGAAATCTTTCCATGGGCCCTTGGTGAATCTTGGCGGGAATTATACCCTCAGTTCCTGCGGCTACGGGACAATTTTTGGGCAAAAATGAACTACAGAGCTGTCGTGAGTCGGAGATTTTGTGATGAGGTAAATACCCTAACGTGAGAACAGATATGTGGAACTCTTAAAGTATGGGCTTGATAGAAATTGTCCTTTTTTTAGGTGATGTCTAAGGATCCCACTCATTGGGCTTGGTCCCGTGAACGCCCTATCCACCACAGTGGGGCACTAAGGAGTTATCTCAGAAATGAGGATGATTTGTGTCCGCGTGGGCCGGGTTTCACTCCTCCCAGCTGTGCACTTTGCTGCAGGACCAGCAGTGGTGGATCTGAAACAGGAACCGACAGCTGTTCCTCACCAGAGCAGGAGACTATTTCTTTTTCTAATGCACAGTGGCCCCAGGATCTTCTCGTGTTGCCTCCAGAGCTGCTGCTGGAGCCTGAGTCCACTTATGACATCCACAGTAAGTTCAGTGTGGTGGTTTTTTTTTTTTTTTTTTTTTTTTTTTTTTGGGGGAGAAACTGAATGAATTAACTTTTAATCCATAGATCTTTGAATAGCTTCTCAGGTGAATGTTTTTTTTTTTTTGTTTTTTTTTTTTAATTCTTGTACTGAAGCTTTTAAATGTAGCCCTGCTATGTGCTGTCTGATCATGTCCCTGCATGGTCAGACAGCCATTAAACAGCAGGGGCACATTTATAAGATTATCTTGGCACAGGAACTTTTTTAAACAAATTCCATTGTGTAACTTTAAGAATCTATTAAACAAAAAACTTTGTTCATGGTGAAAACCCCTTAAGTCCTTAGAGTTCAACCTATAGCCCAATGTGTTGATCCAGAAGAGGAAGATGAAAACCTTATTGGGGGGGGGGGGGCGGTAATTCCATTCCATTCCAGTTCTAAGTTAGGAAGTTCTAGAATGCTGCAGACGTGTGAAAATTGTACAGATTTCAGTCTTTTGGTTTTTCTAGCAAATACCAATAAATAGCATATGTTTATATTTTCTCATGGAAAACCAAGATTAATTGTCACTATCTTCTTCCTCCAGTGTTTCAGGAGCCATTGGTTGGTCTGGACTCTGGAGGTGCAGCTCTAGACTGGCATCTTTAGCACCTAATGTCTGCACTTTTCTCTGAAGTACACTGGAAACAAAGGAGGATGCAAGCACTTATCACTTGGTTTTCATCAGTCTGAGAAAGGACAGACTTGGTTGGGTTGGTATCAATGAAAGCTCCCTAATTTATTAGCCCTGTATGAACAGGCTGCGATGTTCGTTTTCTATGTAAATAAGATGTAAATTTAGTGTAATTATGAGGTGGTCACTAATAAAAATCACCAAATGAACTTTATTTTTTATTTTTTTTTCTTTGCACACATGGATGCTTTGCATCTTGTTGTGGGAGCAGCTTCTTCAAGATTGCACTTTTAATTAAAGATCCTCTTTAAGCCTTTTATTTCCATCCTCTAAGCTGTTCCTTGGAGAAGATGTTAAGCCAGAGCCAGAAGATTGGACCAATGTTAAAGCTGCAGACTTAAAGGGGTTGTCCACTACTTGAACAACCCCCTTCTCATGCCTCCTGTTTAAAATAAAAAATGCATACTATCCTCCAGTGCTAGTGCCATTCCCAGCACTTACATTTTTCCTATTCCAGACAGAAAGTTGACTCTTATGAGATGGTTAAACATGAGGATTAATTCAACCTGTGACTTATCAGATACGAACATGGTGGTCATGCGAGAAGCCTCTTACCAAGTTGGACAGGTCAACTCTGACAAAATGGACTGGGAAGCATTGAATGATAAACAGGTCATTTGTATTAAGCTGCAGGAGCGTTAGTGTAGTCACTGTGCTAAATGTCAAATGTACAAACTCTATAGGATGACTCTTCTGAGTCAAAAAGTTACATTTGGACACTTATGTGCTATGAAGAAATTAAGTTTCATTACATGCAAAAAATACAGGGAAAGTGTAATTTTGTACTGTTAGATAAAAAAAAAAAAAATAAAATTTGAGTCTTTGGTTAATCCCTTTCAATTGTTCTCTGAAGAGATGGTAATGGCAGCTTTCAAAACTACTCAGATCTCCGCATCAGGTATAACATGTGTAAGGGTGCATGCACACTTAGTAATCACTGCAGATTGGACGCAGCACACTTGCGCCTCATGCAAACCGCAGCAGCCAGATGTTACGGCGTAGTGGATGGTATTTCTACAAATACCATGTCCACTATGCATCTGTGGCACACCTGCGGAAACTGACATATGGCACGTCTTTCCAGACCACAGCATGTAAATTTCTCCGGCAGGTCCTCTTGTGGGCATTCCCCATAGACTTGACCTGAGGAAAGTCTGCATGTGAGGGGAAAAAAGGTGCCGCTCAACAGCATATTAAGCAGAAGCCACCGCTGGCTTCTCTGCAGCGTCGGGGCCGTTACAGACTCCAGCCTGAGGCGTCTTTCACATGTCCACATGACAAAGATATCCATGTATGTGTGCTGCATCAGGATCACTCATACAGCACCTGGGAATAAGTGTACAGTTAGCACTATGCCTGGTGCTGAACGCTGCCCTCATCTCCTACTGATGCTGTGATCAAGGGACAATGATGAGGGTAGTATTCTGCTCCTGCTGTGTCCTAAATTAAAAATCCCACTGTAATCCACCTGAACACTCATGCCAAGGAGGCGGGGAGAATGACTCTGCAGTGAGCAGGCCCCAGAGCTGCACTCAGTGAGTGGTATCCTGTCCATTTCTGAACTCAGCGCAGCTCTGGGGCCTGCTCGCTGACGTGAGTGTTAAGGTGGACATTTAAGACAAATGAGTGTTTTGTTTTTTTTTTAATACTTTTACAGCAGGAGCAGAATACTATGCTCATTGTCCCTTGCTTGTGTTGATTACAGCACAAACAGGGGCCAATGAGGACAGATGCCTACAGCGCAAACAGAACCGCTGATTCCCAGGCGCTGGTACATGTCACATTAATACACGGATATCATCCGTGTGGGACACTCTGCAACCTGTGTTGTGAGAAACTAGTGCAGTGTCTCCAGTACATGTGGAAATACCATGCGTATTAGAGACACTATGTGAAAGAGCCCTAACCTAGTATACTACGTGCACATTATACCTGAGTAGTCTGAAAAACTGCTAGTTAGTGAATAACTGAAAATATGGTAACATATCTACTGAAGACTCAAATTTTTTTTTTCTTCTGTGCAGAATGAGAAACTGTGGCATGAGATCTTGCCACTAGGGAGCAGCAGCGTCTTAACTGTCAATGTCCTGCAGTCCTCAGAGCCTGTCATACTTCTATGGACTACACTTAATGATCCTGCAGCATATGGCTCCTGTGCAATTAATTCCTGAGAAAAAAAAAAAAAAAATTGTAACTAGGCAATCATTGCTGAGCCTCCACTTAACAATGAAATTGTCTCGCTGAAATGTGTGGTCGTAAATTCTCTTGTAAGGATAAAACAGTGGCACTGAGTTCCCAGGCATCAGTCAGATGGGTTCCAGGGTTATCATCCATCCAGAAATTCCAGGATGGTCTTTATATATAGAAAGCAAACATTTTTTGCCCTGTTCAGAAGTTTTATATATATATTTTTTTTTTTTTTTTGCTTTTTCAAAGATGAATAATCTACTTAATATCTTACCAGAATTAAGGGTTCTAGACATGTGTAATTTTTCATTTGTGTTCTAATGTGTCAAAAAATAGTTTTTTTTTTTTTTTCTTGGTAAACTGTCACAAAAAAAGTTGTCAAAGGAACCCTCCTGAGCTTAGTACATTAATGTTCTTTCAGGCTGCATACCTTCAGACAATGCAGGAACCCCTGTTGTATTACAATCACAAGGAAAGAAGTCAGTTTTATAAAAAAAATCTTTACTGGTGTAACATGATACTGGGCACAACTTATCAGTCACATTGTACCTCTGTAAAAAGATGACAGACTTATTGTTTATACATAGAGGCACTTTACAACATGATATTTCAGCAATATGATTTTCCTAACTCCATTCCTTTTGTCAGCCCTTTCCAGTGAGGCCGTTGCCCCAGCCTAGCAAGTCATTAGCAAATTCATTAGGACTCCAAGGTCTGGGCTACACGTTGCCTTCTCTTCAGCACTATTTCATCTGTGCTATCTCAGGGTTCCCCACTAACCCACAGCTAAACCTACTTTAGGTTCCACTGTGGCTGGGCAAGCGCGTGCTTGGTATACATTTCATTATTTGGGGAGCATAAAAGGGAAGCACTGTGTAGCAGTGGATGGAAAAGTTAGGGAGGGTGCTCTAAAAGATCAACCATAGATGTCTGTGTTACATTCTGCAGTAATGAGTTGTGGTTGTAAGAAGTCAGGTCTCGGCTGGATGAAAGAGTGAGTAATCTCAATTCAAGAAGTTGGCCACAACTTTTTATATCCCCAATGTATTCTCCCCCAGGCCATAAGTGTCTTTGTAATTACCTTCTGTTGCAGTTTCTGCCTGTGAGCGGCGCGATCAGTGGTTACCCCACGCGTCTCACCCAGCATCCACTTGCTCTTTCCCAATGAATGGGGACAGGGAGAGCGTGGTGGATGCCGGGTGTGACGCAGGGGGTAACTCCACCCACACCCTGGCATCCACCAGTGGAACGCAGAAGACAGAGGCCCCCGGCTGTGACGCGCCCCTGGGCCTACTTGGTGTAGCGTTGCGCACGCGGGGACTACCCGGAGCCGGGCCTGTTGGGGGTAGTAGTCTCGTGGCGGTGACCCGGTCCGTGCCCAGGGAGTCAAACTGTGTGGCTGAGTATTAGCAGTAGATGTTGGACGACTACGCCACCCGTTGAATGCAGCTATGGAGCTGCCGCTGCAGGGCAGACCGCTGAGGCCGGTGGAAGGATTGTGCAGCGTGGATGGTATAACCCCCAACGGGAGGGGTATGGCCTCAGGGCAGCCGACGTGGATGATGGGGGTAGCAGGAACCACTCAGAGACGATGCGGTGTAGTTCAGGGTCTTTACTGGTGACAAAAATAGACTCTCCCGGAGTACTGGCTAGCGGTCGGGGCCTGGTCAGTCCTTGAACAGATGGGATCTCCCCTGGCCAGGCGGAGTTGTAGGCCTCCCCAACTAATTGTACTCTACTGGCTACCTTGCTAGAGGCGGGTAAAAGTAGCCCACGTCCCTGAGTGTACCGTGTGGTGCTCACCCGTATGGCCGGTGACTCGGGGCCTTCTAGTGGCTTCCGCTCCACGACGGCGGTGCTGGTCCCACGCGTGTGACCGTGCCTTCGGGTTTCTTGGCCAGAGGACCTGAAATCCCCTGCCGGTCGGTTTCTGCTGCTGGGTAAGGATTAGTCCCCACAGCCTCGGACTCCGGGTCCGGTGGTAACTCTTCAATCAGGGCGAGCTCTACAGTTGCCAGCCCCTGATTCCTTTTAGCACGACTTCCCCAGAGCTCCTGATCTCTCTTTCCTATAGCTGCTTCTCCTCTTCTCTCTCTACTCTTTCTCCTAACCCTGCCTCAGCCCCCAGTTTTATATAGGGGAAGTTCTTCCCCTCCCAGGACTGGGCAGGAGGTGTGGCATGCATAGGATTCCTGACCAAGAGACCTCCCACCTGCTCTCAGACATAATATTGCTATTACTGTGGAAACCAGACCCCTGGAGTGCCACATTCCCCCCTAGTAAAATTTAGTACTCCGGGACTAAACATACTTTTGTAAACATAACAAGGTATAAACAATAACGTTCTGGTAGAGACAACACATAAGGTGGTCACGGCGTGTCCGCAACCGGGTGTAACTTTTGAGGAAAACAAAGGTGTCCATTTCACCAAAACAGGGAGACGTAACCAGGTAGGGGTCTGTCCTGCCCCGAGTCCTTATCAGTCTTTTAGTCCGTCCTGGGTTACGCTCCAACTATATGCACAAAGGATTCCCGGTAAATCCACCAAAGACTCCTACAAATAACTAGAAACACATAATTATACACAAGCAACAATAAACAGGTAAACATTAATAAAATAGCTTGAACATTTAGATCCTCCACCGTATGGGCAACTGGCCTCTAGTGACCCTAGTGGACCTACGGAGCTGGCTGACTGGTCCTGAGCTACAGGGTATAGGAGCTGTCAAGGGTAAACTGGGCAGCCGTCTACGGACTCTTTGGCTCACTAGGGGTATGGCAGGCTCACTATAAGCAGAGGGTTAATTCTCCTGGTCTGCTTGTGTGGGGTCTTCTGCCTCCTGGACCGGCTGTTCTTCCAGCTCTACCTGTGTCTCCGTAGGCACTTGGGATGCTGGTTGGAGGAACGTGAGGAAGGGTACCACAACAGCACCATTGACTTGAGTCCAAGACCGAGGGAAGTCTCCGAGCACAGTACTAATCATATCTTCCCTTTCCTCTACGGGTCGAGGGTCTTCTTGTTCCTCTTCAGGGTTCCGTAGCTGTTCGGGACACTTATTCAGGTGATCCCGGGATACAATGGCTGTGGTTTCCCCTCCGTCTTTACTGATTGTACAGATCTTTGGGTTGTCGTGGCTTGAGGGCAGTACGGTGTACGGGTCCTTCTCCCACTGGTCGTCCAACTTGTGGAGCCGTCTTTTCCTCTTCAAGACCTGCTCTCCGGGCACCAGGGGAACAGCGGGAGCATACTGGTTGTAAGTTTTCTCTTGTCTTTCCCTAGCTTGACAGAGACTTCGCTCCACGCTCTCCTGTACTTTCCGGTACTGCTGCTGCCTCTCTGTGTCCCAGTCTGCTTCTGGTGAAGTGTCCTCGGGTGTCAGGACTCCCATCTCCAGATCAACAGGAAGCTTACCAGGTCTTGCCCTCATTAGGTAAGCCGGGGTACAGTTGGTGGAACCTACAGGGATGTGGTTGTATAGGTCCACCAGGTCGGGCAGCTTTTCAGGCCACAGACTACGTTCTTCCAGGGGCAACGTTTTCAGAAGATCTATCACCACCTGGTTCATTTTCTCACAAAGTCCATTAGTTTGCGGGTGATAGGGTGTTGTTCTTATCTTCCGGCAGCCATACAGGGTGCAGAACTCCCGGAAGACTTCCGCTTCAAAGGCAGGCCCCTGGTCCGTCAGCACCTGCTCCGGGTATCCGTGCGGACGACAGAAGTGCTGCTGGAAGGCTCTAGCTGCTGTTTGAGCCGTTAAGTCCTTGACGGGGACGACAACCAAGAACCGGGAGTAGTGATCCACGATGGTTAACGCGTAGACGTAGCCACTTCTGCTTGGGGTCAGTTTTACATGATCCAAGGCTACCAGTTCCAACGGCTGTCTGGTGATGATGGACTGCAGGGGAGTCTTCTGGCTGGCACGGTCCCTCCTTCTTAGGTTGCATGGGCCACAGTCTCTGCACCACCTCTCGATGGTTCCTCTCATGCCTACCCAATGGAACCGCCCGCGCAGCAGGAACTCCAGCTTCTTCCATCCGAAGTGCCCAGCTCCGTCGTGGTATGCCTCCATCACCATAGCTGCGTCTCTTCTTGGCACCACTACTTGCCAGATTAATTCATGCGTCCGGGAGTTAACCATTCTGCGGCACAACTTCCCCTTGTAAAGGAACAGTCGACTCTTCTCAGCCCACAGTTGCTTGGCTTCCTCCGGAGCGTCTGGGTCAAGGCGTGCATCTGGCCGAGTCAGCATCTCCTTTACCAGTCGGACGGCAGGGTCACTGTCTTGCGTCTCCGCCCAGTTGTAATGAGGTAATGGGTTGAACGTAGCGGATTGCTTACTCCTTACACGGTGGAATACTGGATAGTCCCATGACGGTGGAACGCGGGGAGTTCAACTTCTTCCAGTTCCTCTGAATCTTCCCCTACGTCCGGTAGGTTCGGCATCCTGGACAGGGCGTCCGCGTTGGTATTGGAGCGTCCTGCCCGGTATTTGATTGTAAACTCATAGTTGGACAAGCGGGCCATCCATCTCTGCTCTAGGGCACCGAGTCTTGCAGTGTCCAGGTGTGTCAACGGGTTGTTATCCGTGTACACGGTGAACCGGGAAGCAGCGAGGTAGTGCTTAAAGCGTTCGGTGACTGCCCACACCACTGCCAGGAACTCTAGCTTAAATGAGCTGTAATTCTCAGGGTTTCTTTCGGTGGGTCGCAGTTTTCGGCTGGCGTAAGCAATTACCCGTTCCTTCCCCTGCTGGATCTGGGACAGTACGGCTCCTAGCCCGATGTTACTGGCGTCGGTGTAGAGGATAAAGGGCTGGCTATAATCAGGGTACGCCAGGATTTCATCCCCCGTGAGGGCCATCTTCAGCTGGCGGAAGGACTCTTCTTCCAGCTTCTCCCATCTGAAGGGTGGCTTCTGGTTCTTGGCCTTCCTGGACTGGCCTATCAGGAGGTCCTGCATAGGAGCTGCCTTTTTGGTGAAACCGGGAATGAACCTTCGGTAGTAGCCTACCAACCCGAGGAACTGCCTCGCTTCCTTTACGCTGGAGGGGCTTGGCCATTCCTTAATTGCGGTGATCTTATCAGGGTCGGGAGCCACTCCGTCAGCACTCACCACGTGTCCCAGGTACTGCACCTTTGGCTTCAGGAGGTGACACTTGGAGGGTTTCACCTTTAGGCCGTAACTTGCCAGAGCTTCGAACACTTCCGCCAGGTGTTTCAGGTGGTCCTCGTAGGTCTTGGAATAGACGATGACATCGTCCAGGTATAACAGGACCGTCTCAAAGTTTCGGTGTCCCAGACAGCATTCCATCAATCGCTGGAAGGTTCCTGGTGCGTTGCAGAGTCCGAACGGCATGCAGGTAAACTCGCTAAGTCCCATCGGGGTGGTGAATGCGGTCTTCTCCCGGTCCGCCTCTGCTACAGGAACCTGCCAGTACCCGCTAGTGAGATCCAAGGTGGAGAAGAAGTTAGCAGATTTTAAAGCAGCCAAAGACTCCTCTATTCTTGGTAAGGGGTACGCATCTTTGTGTGTGATACGGTTAATTTTCCGGTAATCTACACACATTCTCATGGTGTTGTCTTTCTTTTTGACCAAGACTAGTGGAGCTGCCCAGGGGCTACAGCTATCCCTGATTACCCCAGCCTCCTTCATGTCTCTAAGCATCCCCTTGGCGTGTTGGTAGTGTGCAGGGGGTACGGGTCGATACCTCTCTTTTATGGGAGGATGGTCTCCCGTGGGGATGTGGTGTTCTACCCCCTTGACTCGCCCGAAGTCTAACGGGTGTTTACTAAACACTCTCTCGTACTCTCGAACCACCCGGTAGACTCCCTGTTTCTGGTGGGAGGGAGTGGAGTCAGTACCCAAATGTAGTTGCTGACACCAATCCTCCATTATTTTCGTAGAGCCGTTACCTTCCTCCGGGTGAGATGGAGGCAAGGGTTCCACAGACTGTATAGAATTTTGGTTGATAGTATATAATTTGGCTAGCGTAGCATACCAGGGCAGGTATACTTCCCTTTTCCCGATATTTATTATACGAACGGGCACCCTCCCATGGCGTACATCAACTACCCCCCGTGCTGTCAAAATGGTGGGCCTACTGTCTGAGTAGACTGGTTCTACCATAGCCTGGTAATCTCTACCTCTCAGACCAATAGCTGCCCGGCACCAAATCATCATTTCACTTTTCGGGGGCATGGCAATAGGGAAAGGGTCACACATTCTTACGCTACCAATCTCACCACCGGAGAGTTCCACCTGTTGCCGTCGCATCAGTGCCCGGATCTCTTTCTGGAGCACTCGCTGCTGGCCGGAGCTGGCGTTCTTGGCAACCTGCTGTAAAATGAAAATCACCTCTGCAAGACAATTTTCAATCACATTAGTTCCTAGAGTTATCTTTGGGTGACTCTCGCGCTTGTCAATGTCTACAATGATCAGTCCCTGTGCTGCCAGTTCGACTCTACCGATTTTAATGGTCATTTCTTTAAATCCGATCTGTGGCACGGGCTGACCATTACTGGCGATGATACTCAAGTCGTCGTCTGGATAGCGGGTTATATCCGAGTCATTCCAGTACTGCTTAAAGAGCACGTACGGGATGGTGGTGACCTGTGACCCGGTGTCCAGTAGGGCACTCATAGGGATGCCATCCAGTACCACAGGCAAGACTGGACGTCCTCCCACATATTTGTCGCGCCAGTTCGATGGGCCTGGTGATCTTTTTCCTGGGGGTTGGCCCTCTACCCCAGGTTGTGCCAGTTTAAAGGACAGTACCTTGCCATATGTCCGGGTTGATTGCAGCGGCGGCAGATGGGTTGTCCGTCCTCGTTGTACCGGTCGCTGGGTCTTCCTCTGGCCGGTGGGGTCCTCCTTGGTCGACGCCACGGGATGTCCTCCGGTCCGGATGCCAGCTGGATCTTCCCTGGAGCAGAAACCTGTAAAGACTGCACAGTTCGGGTTAGCGCAGCAACGCTTTTAGCTAGCTCTTGGACCTGATGGTGCAGGTCTGGAGCCGGGTCATTGTTCAAAGCCTGCGCATCAGCTCCCACAGGCCCTGCCGACAAGGGCGCCGCCTCCTGGTGGTAAGTGGTAGTAGGACGCCTGTGGGTCACAACGCCACCCGGTGCCGGTTCTCGGAGCACCCGGATGGCTCTGTCCTTGAACTGTGCAAAGTCCAGATGAGGATCCTGTAAGGCCATTGCCCGCAACTGGGTTCGGTGGGCATTGCAATATAGTCCCTCTATAAATTGTTCAGTCAACAGACTGTCCTCGTTTCCCACGCCGTCAGGGTCGGTCTGCTTAATGGCTCTCAGGGCCTCTTGTAGGTTTAGTGCATAGTCCCTTATATTCTCATGTGCTCGCTGTTTGCACCCGTAGAATCTAAGCTTAATCTCGGCTGAGGTGCGGGTATCTAAGGTGTCCCTCAGCCGGGTTAATATCCCTGCGACAGTCCTCCTCCCAGGTGGCCAGGACTTTACCTCCCTTTGGGCTGCCCCGGTTAGTTGGGCTACCAGGATGCTCACTTTTTGCTCTTCTGTGAGGGGGTACACCTGGAAGAGGCTATCCAGCTTTTCTCTAAAGTCACTCAGGGTATGTGACTCCCCTGAGTACTGGGGTAGCCAGGCTGCCCCCGGGATATAGGGCATGGTGAAAGGCATGACCGCAGCAGCGGTGGCGCTGGCGGCGGCTGTGGCAGTGAAGCCCTCCTCCGTATCCGACATCCTCCTCCCCCCTAGTGGACCGTGGCCTACCTTGCGATGATCCTCTTCCGTAGGCCGCGGTTCCGCAGTGGATCGTCAGGGTTGAGGACCTTCCGTCGCGCTCCTGTGACGTCGGCGTCTGCTGGGCTCCTTCCAGGACCTTACGCAACGTCCGGACGTGAGGCGGGGCTTCAGTTCTCGCGCGCTTTCGGAGTCCACGCCCCTCTTCTTCCCGCGCGGCGTCTTCAAGATGGCGTCCAACGGCGGGAAAACTCCACGGATGGCGGGAAGAAGGCAGAAGATGGCGCCGGATGGCGGGAAAACTTCACCACTGGTAAGTTTGAACAGTCTTTTTCAGGCACGCAGTACCCGGTGGTTGCGGGCACGAAATCCTGCCGACTACGCCAAAAGTTGACGCGCCCCTGGGCCTACTTGGTGTAGCGTTGCGCACGTGGGGACTACCCGGAGCCGGGCCTGTTGGGGGCAGTAGTCTCGTGGCAGTGACCCGGTCCGTGCCCAGGGAGTCAAACTGTGTGGCTGAGTATTAGCAGTAGATGTTGGACGACTACGCCACCCGTTGAATGCAGCTATGGAGCTGCCGCTGCAGGGCAGACCGCTGAGGCCGGTGGAAGGATTGTGCAGCGTAGATGGTATAACCCCCAACGGGAGGGGTATGGCCTCAGGGCAGCCGACGTGGATGATGGGGGTAGCAGGAACCACTCAGAGACGATGCGGTGTAGTTCAGGGTCTTTACTGGTGACAAAAATAGACCCTCCCGGAGTACTGGCTAGCGGTCGGGGCCTGGTCAGTCCTTGAACAGATGGGATCTCCCCTGGCCAGGCGGAGTTGTAGGCCTTCCCAGCTAACTGTACTCTTCTGGCTACCTTGCTAGAGGCGGGTAAAAGTAGCCCACGTCCCTGAGTGTACCGTGTGGTGCTCACCCGTATGGCCGGTGACTCGGGGCCTTCTAGTGGCTTCCGCTCCACGACGGCGGTGCTGGTCCCACGCGTGTGACCGTGCCTTCGGGTTTCTTGGCCAGAGGACCTGAAATCCCCTGCCGGTCGGTTTCTGCTGCTGGGTAAGGATTAGTCCCCACAGCCTCGGACTCCGGGTCCGGTGGTAACTCTTCAATCAGGGCGAGCTCTACAGCTGCCAGCCCCTGATTCCTTTTAGCACGACTTCCCCAGAGCTCCTGATCTCTCTTTCCTATAGCTGCTTCTCCTAACCCTGCCTCAGCCCCCAGTTTTATATAGGGGAAGTTCTTCCCCTCCCAGGACTGGGCAGGAGGTGTGGCATGCATAGGATTCCTGACCAAGAGACCTCCCACCTGCTCTCAGACATAATATTGCTATTACTGTGGAAACCAGACCCCTGGGGTGCCACAGCTGCATTCGGAATCATGACGTGACATCAGCGGATGTCAGAGCCGGCTGCAGCCGGGGGTCATGTGATGCCTGTGAGCGGCCAGTGATAGTGCCATTCACAGGTAGTAACTGCAACAGAAGGTAATTACAAAGACAGTTATGGGCCCCGGGGGGATACATTGTGGGGGGAATAATAAGTAATGGACAACCCCTCTTTAAAGACATCACTGGATTTACCTGTACTATGCAGTTTTTTTAAGCGACGGCCCCACTATCAGTTCTTGGTCAGTATTTAACATCAGTATTTGTAAGCCAAAACCAGGAATGAGTGCTAAATGCAGAAGTGGTGACATGTTTCTATTATACTGTTCATCTCCTGATTTTGGCTTACAAATACGGATAGTGGGGACATGGCCTTAAAGAGACTCTCAGCACAGAATGATTGATCAAACCAAGCACAGGTGCTTGGTGTTTTATGGAGGGGCCAATCATTTAAATACACCTTCCCACCTGCTTGTTTACCCTTTATTTCCACCTCCCTCCTCTTCTTTGACAGCTCTGGCTTCATGGAGTCAGAAGGGTTGAGATAAATAGAAACCAAGCAGGTGGAAAGGTGTTTAAATGATTTGCTCCACCATAAAACACTGAGTGCCTGTGCTTGGTTTGAACAGTCATTCTGTGCTGATAGTCCCTTTTGAAGTCCTACAGCGCCCCAGTGTATAATTGGTAACGAAGGTCGGACTGGCAATTCTGAAAAATGCTAGATGGGCTGCATCAGCCCACAACAGTTCCAGCATCCACAGGATAAATGACTTCACAGCCCCCGCAAATACATTATGATGGGTCCCTTACAGTGTTGTGAACCCCACAGACAGTATGATAACCTCACAGCCCCCCCCAGTTTCCCCCAAGTACTGATTGATAAAATAAAACTACTCAACTAAGCCCTCTTCCCCCGATACTCTGTGTTTGATTTTTAAGGATTCTTTTGCTCCAAGAAAATGCCTGAAAGAAAAATCACTCAAACTCTTGAAAGCCTTTCTATTGTAAGGGTATGTGCACACATAGGTTTGGAAACTCCAAGTTTTGGGAAGGAGAACGCTCCAAATTAAGCCCTATCCAATCATTAAAGCTCTTCAGTAAAAAACTCTCAAAAGACACTTGAAAAATTTGTCCCAACCGCTTCAGGAAACAAAAAAAACTCCTCCAAAAACTTCCCCTAAGAAGGAGCGTTTCCTGAAGCTGATTCTACTAGAATTATATCATAGTTTGCACCTGTTCACACTTACTGTATTCTGTTGGGAGGTGCTGGTCATTTTTTTTTTTTTTTTTTTTTTTTTTTTAAGTACACAGTTGGGGATAACTATACAGATCTGTTTACCTCACACACAACCTGTAACATTCTGTGCCAATCTATGTGGCTAACACAAAGTTGAAGGGAACCTTTCAGGTCGAATAATGCTATTAACCTGCAAATATAGGGTTAATCTGCAGGTAAATAGCGTTACAATGTTGTCCGACCACCTTACTGAAAGCGCGACTACCAGGATAAAAATTTACTTTCTTCCTCAGGCAGCCGCCGGCTTTCAGTCATACAGTTGTGCCGATGCGTTTTCAGTCACTGTTCACAGCACTGACAGCGGCAGCTGTGATCATGCATCAGTGGAAAGTTTTCTGTCATTTAAAGTACCAGATGTGATTGCAGCCGCCACTGTCAGTGCTGTGAGCGGTGACTGTGGCTGCGCCGGCACGCATCTGACGCGCCCCCTGGGCCAGTGCTGTTTGGGGATTACCCGGAGCCGGATCAGATGGGGGTTGTAGTCTCCGAGTGGCGGCGACCCGGTCCGTGCCCAGGGTGTCAAACTCAGTGTGTTGCAGTCTTTACAGATGTTGTTAAAGGTCCTTAGTGTCGACTACGCCACCCGTTGATTTGTGGTCACAAGGCCGCCGCTGCAGAAGGGTCCGCTGAGGCTGGTGGTATGTGTGCAGCTGTGGTAGTATAACCCCCAACGGGAGGGGTATAGCCTCAGGGGGTCAGGTGTAGAGGATGGTGGTTGTGAAGGTGCAGGATGTTCAAGCAAGAAGACTCAGAGTCGGGCTGTGCAGTTCAGGGGTCTTTACTTACGGGTGTTCTTATGGTCACTCTGGCCTGAAGCGACCACCCGAGCCGTGCTGCGTCCACCAGGTCCTGGACTCGGCCAACCCCCAAGCGATTCTGGAGCGTGGTCCTGAGCTCCTGTCTGACTTTCCCTCTCTTCTGGCCGTTCTCACTAGGGATCCACTTATGTCCGGCTCCCTCGGGTCTCTTGTTGGGTGCACCTCTTCTGGGTTCCCTGACCCTATACTTGGTATGCCCTCCTAGTGGATTTAGTGAGGGTCGTGGCAGATCCTGCCCACGACCTCCGGTCTCTGGCTGAGGATTAGTGGCCTCCACCAGCTTGGGATCCGGTACCCTGGGTGCCAACCCTTCACCCTGCTGTTTGAATTCTGGGGTCTTGGGGTTCCTTCTTCTTCTCTCTCTGGGTCCTTCTGACTCCTCTCTCTCTCTCAGACTTGGCCTTGGAGCTGGGCCCAGCCGGAACCACAACTCCCTGTCAGCCCTTCTGGCTGAGCTTCTCTGCTCTGCTCCTCTGACTCTGACAGACTGACCCTGATCTAAGATGGTGCCCACCTTATATACTCCCTCTATGTGTGAGCTCAGGTGACCAGCACCCAATGAGCTCCTAGCCTTACCCAGACTGCTCCCCCTATCTGCCCCTACACTACTGGGATGTTCCACCCCCCTCCCACTCCAGCCAGGGACAGACACTGTCGTACCTGCACATATACTGGTGGGAGTACCGTCGGTCTGTCCCCCGGAAATGGGATGTATGTAGTGTATGCAGCTATCTGAGCTCAGTCCCACACTCCATCCTTACCCGGGAGTGGAATACCACACCTCTGGCTTGAGGTGTAATACCCCTGTAGCAGCCGAATCCTCAGGGTGCTACATTCCCCCCTGGTAAATCACAGCACGTCCTCGGGCTGTAAAAGAATAAACATCCATAAACATACAATTTTTTTTCATAAAACATAAACATATAAAACAATATATATACTATCAGCATAAAACTTTTTCATATAAACATTTTTGTTCCTCCGGCCACGGTGCAACTTGTGACCGGGTAAAGTGCGACAGTCTCTTCTGGAAAGAAAACACAGCTTTCCTATAAAACCGGTAGGGGGCGCCTTAGAAAGCGCAACTATATACAAGGGGAAATATGGCCGCTCTCAGTCCTCGGCCAGTGGGGGAAAAGGGATGGCTGCTCACAGTCCTCAGCCTGTGGGGAGATGGGACACACTGGAACAGTTCACACTTGTCCCAACGGGGACCTTATTTTAAGTTAGCAGCATGGCATATACCCTGACGGGTAACTATGTACAGTCTCTTTACCGTACTTTAATGACGGCGTACTCCTGCTCCTCCTTCAGACCCGTTCGGGTCCTCTTGCTCCTCTTCACACCGTAGCTCCTCCTCCGTCAGCCGGTGTACATGGAGGGCGTAGGGTCCTTTGGCACACTTGTGCCGGGTGAACGTGACCTCGTCCCCTACATATAGGTCACGACCTCTGTGTCCCTCCGGCAGATGGGACTCCACGTCTCTTCTGGTGACAAAGACGTCGCCGGGGGTGTGATGATCCCTGATGAAACCCCAACCGTGCTGCAGTTGGAATTTAATCACAGTCCCGGTGGCACGGGGACCATGAGCTGCACGGGGGTTCCTCCTGGTCCGGCTCTTCTGCTCTGCGCTCTGTTCCTGCAGCCGCTGCTCATGGACCCACCTCTCTCTTCGCTCCCGGTCGAAGACCTCTAACTGCTGCCGGCAGCACTCCGCACGCTCAACTGCGGCTGCCCGAGTCTCTTGGGTGAATCCCATGAGGTCTCCTCCGGTGGGGTCCCACTCGAACTGCGCTTCTTCCAGCGGGAGCGGGGTCCTCTTAACGGGCTTCGGAGCCGGAATCAGGGGCTCGCACAGGGGCCTTGCTTTTTGGAGTTCCAGTTGGTAATACTCCGGTGGCCATATAAAGGGCTGCCCATCCGGGCACGTGTGCTGGGCAAACAAGTCTTCACCCAGGTGCGGCACGGTGGACGTTGAGGGCGCGGCGGTGGTAGCGGCGCCCGGGTTCACTAGGCCTTGCGACCAGGCTTGGGGCACCCTGAAGGTAAAGGGCACCGTGAAGACGGCGGCGCCCGGGGTTACTTGGCCCAACGACCAGGCCGGTGGCTCAGTGGAGGTAGAGGGCGCTGTTGGTACTGCGGCGCCCGGGGGTACTAGACCTTGCGACCAGGCCGGTGGTGTTTCCTGCTTTGCCGCGCTCAGGGTTGAGGCGCGTGACGTCACAGGGGTCGCGGCCGCGGCTTCTGCTTGAGGCCTTGTCTGGAGCGGTGACGATGCAGCGACGGGCACGGCAGGGGGAATTTCGGGCTCTGCGACGGGGAGCTGGGGCAGGCACGCGGTTTCTCGGCTCGGGGTAGTGACGTCCCCTTTACCTGCCTCCATCTGTTCAGCTCCCTCTTCGGCGCCGTCTCCGGCCTTCACTCCTCCTGCACCATCCTCAGAGGCGGTCTGTCTCCTCGTCTCGGGTGGCGTGCTTCGCTGGCGGGTTCTTGCCTGCAGGGCCATCTCTCGGCTCCACTCCGTCAGCGTCTCTCGCTGCAACTGGGCCATCCTCCATGCGAGGCGCTCCAGCGCGGTCTGCGCACACTCCCGGTCTCGGGGGAGCTGTGCCAGGATCTCCACTAAGCCTAGTGGGGTTGTTGCTTGCAGCAGGCTCCTGACCACAGGGTCGGTGCTGCCTGACTCTCCTTCCATCTCCGGGTACGACTTCTCCGGAGTCCTCTCCAGACTTCTGGTCTCCGGGTGCGCTCTCTCCAGACTCCCCCAGGCTGCACCCATCTTCGCTCTCTTGTTCTGTCTCCGCCCACATCGAAGGTGGTCCCGGGGCAACTTAGTGATTGTCAGTTCCAGGGGCAGTTCTCTCACGCTGATGGACATCTCCAGAATCACAGTCTCTGTTGGTGGGGGCGGTTTCCGCTTTTGGCGCCATTCCTTGACCTGGCCCACGATGGGAGGTGACCTCTTGCCACCCTCTGGCACGCCCATAATGGCGTCCGCTCTTCCAAGGCGGGAAATCTTCTGGAAATGGCGGGAATCGTCTCCCAGTGGCGGGAAACTCCGTGGATGGCGGGAAAAAGCTGCAGATGGCGGGCAACCGGCGGGAAACGATCCGTGATGGCGTCCCATGGCGGGGACCCTCTGGAACCGGCGGGAGACTTCTTCTTGAGGTAAATGTGAACTTTTCTTCAGGCACGCAGTACCCGGTGGTTGCGGGCACGAAATCCTGCCAACTACGCCAAAGTTGACGCGCCCCCTGGGCCAGTGCTGTTTGGGGATTACCCGGAGCCGGATCAGATGGGGGTTGTAGTCTCCGAGTGGCGGCGACCCGGTCCGTGCCCAGGGTGTCAAACTCAGTGTGTGGCAGTCTTTACAGATGTTGTTAAAGGTCCTTAGTGTAGACTACGCCACCCGTTGATTTGCGGTCACAAGGCCGCCGCTGCAGAAGGGTCCGCTGAGGCTGGTGGTATGTGTGCAGCTGTGGTAGTATAACCCCCAACGGGAGGGGTATAGCCTCAGGGGGTCAGGTGTAGAGGATGGTGGTTGTGAAGGTGCAGGATGTTCAAGCAAGAAGACTCAGAGTCGGGCTGTGCAGTTCAGGGGTCTTTACTTACGGGTGTTCTTATGGTCACTCTGGCCTGAAGCGACCACCCGAGCCGTGCTGCGTCCACCAGGTCCTGGACTCGGCCAACCCCCAAGCGATTCTGGAGCGTGGTCCTGAGCTCCTGTCTGACTTTCCCTCTCTTCTGGCCGTTCTCACTAGGGATCCACTTATGTCCGGCTCCCTCGGGTCTCTTGGTGGGTGCACCTCTTCTGGGTTCCCTGACCCTATACTTGGTATGCCCTCCTAGTGGATTTAGTGAGGGTCGTGGCAGATCCTGCCCACGACCTCCGGTCTCTGGCTGAGGATTAGTGGCCTCCACCAGCTTGGGATCCGGTACCCTGGGTGCCAACCCTTCACCCTGCTGTTTGAATTCTGGGGTCTTGGGGTTCCTTCTTCTTCTCTCTCTGGGTCCTTCTGACTCCTCTCTCTCTCAGACTTGGCCTTGGAGCTGGGCCCAGCCGGAACCACAACTCCCTGTCAGCCCTTCTGGCTGAGCTTCTCTGCTCTGCTCCTCTGACTAACTCTGACAGACTGACCCTGATCTAAGATGGTGCCCACCTTATATACTCCCTCTATGTGTGAGCTCAGGTGACCAGCACCCAATGAGCTCCTAGCCTTACCCAGACTGCTCCCCCTATCTGCCCCTACACTACTGGGATGTTCCACCCCCCTCCCACTCCAGCCAGGGACAGACACTGTCGTACCTGCACATATACTGGTGGGAGTACCGTCGGTCTGTCCCCCGGAAATGGGATGTATGTAGTGTATGCAGCTATCTGAGCTCAGTCCCACACTCCATCCTTACCCGGGAGTGGAATACCACACCTCTGGCTTGAGGTGTAATACCCCTGTAGCAGCCGAATCCTCAGGGTGCTACACATCTATGACTGAAAGCCGGCGGCTATCAGGTGGAATAAAGTTAATTTCCCCCCAGGAGCCGCTCATTCATTACGGCAGGCGGGCACCTTTCTAATGCTATTTACCTGCAGATCTGCTTAATCATAGTATTATCCGACCTGACAGGTTCCCTTTAAAAAAGACCGCTACATGCTACTGATGTAGACAGTGGAGTGTTATCATTAGTCCTTATCTCAGATTAGTTGTCAAAAGGCTGGTGATAGCCTAATACTCAATTGGTCCAAGAGGTCCACAGAAAATCGCGAAGTTGTGTCCATTTTTGATCCAACGGTCGGCTCAAATTCCAAAATGCAAGTCTATGGGTCCGTGAAAAAATTGGACAGCGTTTGAATGACATCAGAGTGCAGTCTGACTGTCAGAAAGTAGAAGGTGGAGGAACTTTTTTTTTTTTGATGACACTTAGACCAAACTCTGCAAAATAATGGGTCCGTTTTTCTCGTACGTGAGAAAATACTGATGTCTGAATGAGGCCTAAGACATAGTTATAGTGTAGTTAACAATCTGTCCATTAATGAATCACTAGGCCATTCATCTGCCTGGAGGTGAGATCTCAGCCTAGCACTTCAGATAAGAACAGATTTTGCATGGAACATATAAGTGACTGCAGAGTATATGTCATGCATCTTACACCCGGTGCCGTAGCTTTATGCCCGGTCTCTTGGCAGAGGATATTGATTTAGGCTTTTGCAGTGAATAATTGTTAGATTAGATTACTCCTGGGCTGGTGATAGATTTTCCATGTTTAGGTAGGAGGTGAAATCATTAGCACGTTCTTTGGATGAAAATAAATCCTTAACCCCTTAAAGGGCAATTCAAGTTTTAGGAAATGTTACTTAACAGGGATTACCAGCCCAATTTTTGCAAAATGCAATTTACTTGCATGCATCTACATGGGGCTAAAAATAATTTTTGCAATTGACTTTTACAAGTTCTTTGTGTCTCTAGACATTCAACTTTACCGTGGTCATAAATCAGCTTAGAGGAGCTCAGGAAAAGACGGATTAAAGAATAACAAAGTCCCCGTTAGATCATCATAATGAGCTCACTGATGGATTCTCAGTTGACTCATTTTTCAGCCGTGCAGCACAAAGGCTTATAGAGCGCAAACAGTGCAAAATGTTTCATGAAACCTAATTGCAAATTTACATGGAAAAAAATAAAAAATGAACCGGACTCAGACAACTTTTTTTTTTTTTGTCATATACAAAAAAAAAGAGACAATTTTTATCTCAAAATTCCACTTTCATTCTTTTTTGTCTTTTTTTTTTTTTTTAATTACCATTTGTGTGTCATCCATTTCTCTCATGTGCATAAAAAACCTCAAACAGCTGATGGAGGTTTCAAAAGCTTCTTCTAGCATTAGTCGGTTAAAATCGGACAGAAAACGGATGCAACTTGGATGGCATCAGCGTGCTGTGTTTTACTGACCCATTCATTTAAATTGGCTGATTTGGTCTCCAAATCTAGAAAAAAAATCCTGGCTCCTAAAAATAGGACCGCACGGCACGGACTGACCGCAGGTCTCTCTACCCCACTGTGAGAGCCACGGCCAGTCCGTGCTGTGACTGACATCCACGGACGTCTCCATGAGCCCTAAATCTGCTACGAAAACCGATTAGATTTTTTTTTTTTTAGAAAGTTTTTGAATCAATTTCTCATGATTTTCATCTTTTATCATCTACTTTGGAAATAAAAATGTGACTTACATTACAGACAAACCGATGAGCATTGTTAGCATTGAATATTCTACCGCATGGGGTAAATGGCTGCCGTACAGACGCTTCCAGACAGGGTATGTTCACACATTGAGTATTTACTTCTCTTGGCTTGAAAAATGCTGCGCAATATATGTGCGGTTTTTATGCTTTTTTTTATGTGTTTTTTACGAAGTATTCATAAAAGTTGGGATCACTAAAATGAGAAGAACAAATACGTTATTATGATACAAGAACAATTAATGGGACACAATTGAAAACATTTAAAAAAACAAAAAGGCTACACAATAATTCACAAGGTGTGTTCATAATAGGACTAAGGCCTCGTTCACACGTTCAGTATTTAGTCAGTATTTTACATCAGTATTTGCAAGCCAACTTCCCATAGAAGTGCACGGAGCGGGGTCACACATTACACCACTGCTCCTATAGAAGTGGAAGGTGCGGGGTCACACATTACACCACTGCTCCCATAGAAGTGGACGGAGTGGGGTCACACATTACACCACTGCTCCTATAGAAGTGGAAGGTGCGGGGTCACACATTACACCACTGCTCCTATAGAAGTGGAAGGAGCGGGGTCACACATTACACCACTGCTCCCATAGAAGTGGACGGAGCGGGGTCACACATTACACCACTGCTCCTATAGAAGTGGACGGAGCGGGGTCACACATTACACCACTGCTCCTATAGAAGTGGACGGAGCGGGGTCACACATTACACCACTGCTCCCATAGAAGTGGACAGAGCGGGGTCACACATTACACCACTGCTCCTATAGAAGTGGAAGGAGCGGGGTCACATATTACACCTCTGCTACTATAGAAGTGGATGGAGCAGGGTCACACATTACACCACTGCTCCCATAAAAGTGGAAGGAGCGGGGTCACACATTACACCACTGCTCCCATAGAAGTAGACGAAGCGGGGTCACACATTACACCACTGCTCCTATAGAAGTGGATGGAGCGGGGTCACACATTACACCACTGCTCCCATAGAAGTGGACGGAGCGGGGTCACACATTACACCACTGCTCTTATAGAAGTGGAAGGAGCGGGGTCACACATTACACCACTGCTCCTATAGAAGTGTAAGGAGCGGGGTCACATATTACACCACTGCTCCTATAGAAGTGGATGGAGCGGGGTCACACATCACACCACTGCTCCCATAGAAGTGGAAGGAGCGGGGTCACACATTACACCACTGCTCCCATAGAAGTGGACGGAGCAGTGTCACACATTACACCACTGCTCCCATAGAAGTGGACGGAGTGGGGTCACACATTACACCACTGCTCCTATAGAAGTGTAAGGAGCGGGGTCACATATTACACCACTGCTCCTATAGAAGTGGATGGAGCGGGGTCACACATCACACCACTGCTCCCATAGAAGTGGAAGGAGCGGGGTCACACATTACACCACTGTTCCTATAGAAGTGGATGGAGCGGGGGCAGACATTACACGACTGCTCCTATAGAAGTGGAAGGAGCGGGGTCACACATTACACCACTGCTCCCATAGAAGTGGACGGAGCGGGGTCACACATTACACCACTGCTCCTATAGAAGTGGACGGAGCGGGGTCACACATTACACCACTGCTCCTATAGAAGTGGAAGGAGCGGGGTCACACATTACACCACTGCTCCCATAGAAGTGGACGGAGCGGGGTCACACATTACACCACTGCTCCTATAGAAGTGGAAGGAGCGGGGTCACACATTACACCACTGCTCCCATAGAAGTGGACGGAGCGGGGTCACACATTACACCACTGCTCCTATAGAAGTGGACGGAGCGGGGTTACACATTACACCACTGCTCCCATAGAAGTGGACGGAGAGGGGGTCACACATTACACCACTGCTGCCATAGAAGTGGACGGAGCGGGGTCACACATTACACCACTGCTCCTATAGAAGTGGAAGGAGCGGGGTCACATATTACACCACTGCTCCTATAGAAGTGGACGGAGCAGTGTCACACATTACATCGATTAGATACTGTGTATCTAATCCCATCCCGTGTGATACATTACGCTGAGCCCTATATCTAATCCCATCATGTGATTCACTACACTGAGCCCTGTATCCAATGCCAGCGTGTGTTACACTCAGCATATCTAATCACAGCACGTGAAACACACTGCGCATTAACCCCTGACATACATACTGTACACACATACATATATACTGTACACACATACTGTACACACACATACATACTGTACACACACATACATACATACTGTACACACATACAGTACAGACCAAAAGTTTGGACACACCTCATTTAAAGATTTTTCTGTATTTTCATGACTTTGAAAATTGTACATTCACACTGAAGGCATCAAAACTATGAATTAACACATGTGGCATTATATACTTAACAAAAAAGTGTGAAACAACTGAAAATATGTCTTATATTCTAGGTTCTTCAAAGTAGCCACCTTTTGCTTTCATGATAGCTTAGCACACTCTTGGCATTCTCTTGATGATCTTCAAGAGGTAGTCACCAGAAATGGTTTTCACTTCACAGGTGTGCCCTGTCAGGTTTAATAAGTGGGATTTCTTGCCTTATAAATGGGGTTGGGACCATCAGTTGTGTTGTGCAGAAGTCCGGTGGATACACAGCTGATAGTCCTACTGAATAGACTGTTAGAATTTGTATTATGGCAAGAAAAAAGCAGCTAAGTAAAGAAAAACGAGTGGCCATCATTACTTTAAGAAATGAAGGTCAGTCAGTGCGAAAAACTGGGCAAACTTTGAAAGTGTCCCCAAGTGCAGTTGCAAAAACCATCAAGCGCTACAAAGAAACTGGCTCACATGAACACTGCCCCAGGAAAGGAAGACCAAGAGTCACCTCTGCTTCTGAGGATAAGTTTATCCAAGTCACCAGCCTCAGAAATCGCAGGTCAACAGCAGCTCAGATTAGAGACCAGGTCAATGCCACACAGCGTTCTAGCAGCAGAATCATCTCTACAACAACTTTTAAGAGGAGACTTTGTGCAGCAGGCCTTCATGGTAAAATAGCTGCTAGGAAATCACTGCTAAGGACAGGCAACAAGCAGAAGAGACTTGTTTGGGCTAAAGAACACAAGGAATGGACATTAGACCAGTGGAAATCTGTGCTTTGGTCTGATGAGTCCAAATTTGAGATCTTTGGTTGCAACCACCGTGTCTTTGTGCGACGCAGAAAAGGTGAACGGATGGACTCTACATGCCTGGTTCCCACCGTGAAGTAAGGAGGAGGAGGTGTGATGGTGTGGGGGTGCTTTGCTGATGACACTGTTGGGGATTTATTCAAAATTGAAGGCATACTGAACCAGCATGGCTACCACAGCATCTTGCAGCGGCATGCTATTCCATCCGGTTTGCGTTTAGTTGGACCATCCTTTATTTTTCAACAGGACAATGACCCCAAACGCACCTCCAGGCTGTGTAAGGGCTATTTGACCAAGAGCGAGAGTGATGGGGTGCTACGCCAGATGACCTGGCCTCTACCGTCGCCAGACCTGAACCCAATCGAGATGGTTTGGGGTGAGCTGGACCGCAGAGTGAAGGCAAAAGGGCCAACAAGTGCTAAGCATCTCTGGGAACTCCTTCAAGATTGTTGGAAGACCATTTCCGGTGACTACCTCTTGAAGCTCATCAAGAGAATGGCAAGAGTGTGCAAAGCAGTCATCAAAGCAAAAGGTGGCTACTTTGAAGAACCTAGATTATAAGACATATTTTCAGTTGTTTCACACTTTTTTGTTAAGTAAATAATTCCACATGTGTTAATTCATAGTTTTGATGCCTCCAGTGTGAATGTACAATTTTGATAGTCATGAAAATATAGAAAAATCTTTAAATGAGAAGGTGTGTCCAAACTTTTGGTCTATACTGTACACACACATACATACTGTACACACATACATACTGTACACACACATACATACTGTACACACATACTTACTGTACACACATACTATACACACATACAGTACACACACATACTGTACACACATACATGCATACTGTACACACACACATACTGTACACACATACATACATACTGTACACACATACTTACTGTACACACACATACATAGTATACACACACATACTGTACACACACATACTGTACACACATACTTACTGTACACACACATGCTTACTGTACACACACATACATACTGTACACACATACTGTACACACATACACACATACTGTACACACACATACTATACACACATACTGTACACACATACAGTACATACTGTACGCACATACTGTACACATACATACTGTACACACATACTTACTGTACACACACATACATAGTACACACACATACTGTACACACACATACTGTACACATACATACTGTACACACATGCTTACTGTACACACACATGCTTACTGTACACACACATACATACTGTACACACACATACATACTGTACACACATACATACATACTGTACACACATACTTACTGTACACACACATACTATACACACATACTGTACACACATACTGTACACATACAGTACATACTGTACGCACATACTGTACACACATACTTACTGTACACACATACATATGAACATCGCGCAAACGCAATGGAATCCATAGTGTTATAATCACGCCTGCGCACTTATGTTCGTCCTCTGAACACTGAGCTCTGCTAAGTCACTAAGACTCTGAAGGACACTTACCGGGATATAACAGACCATGTATCTAATGCAAATCCTGACATGTATCTAATGCTCATCATGTCTGATATGCTCCAGAACAATGTATCTAATGCCTCTCATGTGCAATATGCCCCAGAGCTGCGTATTTAATGCGTATCATGCATAATACATCCCAAAGACACATATCTAATGCCAATCATGCATGATACACATTACTCCACTGCGCCCATAGAGGTGGACATAGAAGCTATAGACTCCCACACACCCGCACATACTGTACACACACACATACATACTGTACACACATACATACTGTACACGCATACATACTGTACACACATACATACTGTACACGCATACATACTGTACACACATACATACTGTACACACACATACATACTGTACACACACACTGTACACACACATACATACTGTACACACATACATACTGTACACGCATACATACTGTACACACATACATACATACAGTACACACATACATACTGTACACACACACACATACAGTACAGACATACACACATACAGTACACACATACATACTGTACACACTGTACACATACACTGTACACACATACTTACATACTGTACACACATACACACTGTACACACATACACATACATACTGTACACACATACTTACTGTACACACACTTACTGTACACACACACACTGTACACACATACATACTGTACACACATACATATGAACATCGCGCATACGCAATGGAATCCATAGTGTTATAATCACGCCTGCGCACTTATGTTCGTCCTCTGAACACTCAGCTCTGCTAAGTCACTAAGCAGGGGTGGATTAAAAGTAGCAAGGGCCCCGGGTAGTTTAGAAGGCGTGCCCCCCCCCCCACACACACACACACACCTGATGTATCACATGTCACATGATCCCCTGTGATAGATCATTTGATAGTTCATGTGAAATTAATTTGGCACAATATTAATATATTAATTATAAGAATTTTTTTTTAGGCTGTGTGCCCACGATGCGTTTTTTAAGCGTTTCCGCAGCGGCAATTCCGCTGCAGAAACGCTTAAAAAACGCTTGGTAGAAGGTCTGCCATGTCCCCCAATGATAATCCGCACGTGCTGTGCACATATTGCGGAAATTTCCGCTGCGGATTATCATTGCGGAAAAATCCGCAGCACTACCAATTATTTTGCCGAAGTGAGGCGTTTTCGCCGCCATTGACTTGCAATGGAACGCATGGAATCCGCATCACTGCATCTGTACATGCAGATTCCATGCGTTTCAATGTGCTGATGGTACCCGGGTCTGGAGAAGATGAGACTCTCCTCCAGACCCGGGTACCATAGAACCTGTAAAAAAAAGAATAAAATAAAAAATAAATATTATACTTACCTTCTGATGGCCCCCGGTGTCTTTATCCGATGCGTCCTGGCTTGCCGGCAGCTCGCGGTAGACTAAAGGACCTGTGGTGACGTCATTTAGTCATGTGACGGGTCATGCGACCCCTGACATCGGCAGGCCATCAAAAGGTAATTATATATTTATTTTTTATTTTTTACCATTCTTTTACGGTCACACTATATAAATCCATGCTGGTTGCATGGATTTATATAGTGTGACCAAGTTGTCAAGTACTTTTCCAAGTGATGCTAAAATCGCTTGGAAAGCGCTTGACAACCCGCATGCGGAAATGCATGTGAAGAACGCTTCACATTCGCTTGTGCCTGGCAAGAATAACGCATGTACAATCCGCATGCGTTTTTTCTGCCAGGGAGATGCAGAAATGCTCAAAAAAAATCCGGAGCATTTCTGCATCGTGGGCACATAATCTTACATTAATTGTATGGCTTAATATTGAGCACACGTAGCCATCTATACACAGCAGGAGGCCGCACGGCGCCATCTATACACAGCAGGAGGCCGCACGTAGCCATCTATACACAGCGGGAGGCCGCACGTAGCCATCTATACACAGAGGGAGGCCGCACGTAGCCAGCTGTACACAGCGGGAGGCCGCACGTAGCCATCTATACACAGCAGGAGGCCGCACGTAGCCATCTATACACAGCGGGAGGCCGCACGTAGCCGTCTATACACAGTGGGAGGCCGCACGTAGCCATCTATACACAGCGGGAGGCCGCACGTAGCCATCTATACACAGCGGGAGGCCGCACGTAGCCATCTATACACAGCAGGAGGCCGCACAAAGCCATCTATACACAGCAGGAGGCCGCATGTAGCCATCTATACACAGCAGGAGGCCGCACGTAGCCATCTATACACAGCAGGAGGCTGCACGTAGCCATCTATACAGCGAGAGGCCGCACGTAGCCATCTATACACAGCAGGAGGCCGCACGTAGCCATCTCTACACAGCAGGAGGCTGCACGTAGCCATCTATACAGCGAGAGGCCGCACGTAGCCATCTATACACAGCAGGAGGCCGCACGTAGCCATCTATACACAGCAGGAGGCCGCACGTAGCCATCTATACACAGCAGGAGGCCGCACGTAGCCATCTATACACAGCAGGAGGCCGCACGTAGCCATCTATACACAGCGGGAGGCCGCACGTAGCCATTTATACACAGCGGGAGGCCGCACGTAGCCATCTATACACAGCGGGAGGCCGCACGTAGCCATCTATACACAGCAGGAGGCCGCACGTAGCCATCTATACACAGCGGGAGGCCGCACGTAGCCATCTATACACAGCGGGAGGCCGCACGTAGCCATCTATACACAGCGGGAGGCCGCACGTAGCCATCTATACACAGCGGGAGGCCGCACGTAGCCATCTATACACAGCGGGAGGCCGCACGTAGCCATCTATACACAGCGGAAGGCCGAACGTAGCCATCTATACACAGTGGGAGGCCGCACGTAGCCATCTATACACAGCGGGAGGCCGCACGTAGCCATCTATACACAGCGGGAGGCCGCACGTAGCCATCTATACACAGCGGGAGGCCGCACGTAGCCATCTATACACAGCGGGAGGCCGCACGTAGCCAGCTGTACACAGCGGGAGGCCGCACGTAGCCAGCTGTACACAGCGGGAGGCCGCACGTAGCCGTCTATACACAGCGGGAGGCCGCACGTAGCCGTCTATACACAGCGGGAGGCCGCACGTAGCCGTCTATACACAGCGGGAGGCCGCACGTAGCCATCTATACACAGCGGGAGGCCGCACGTAGCCGTCTATACACAGCGGGAGGCCGCACGTAGCCGTCTATACACAGCGGAAGGCCGCACGTAGCCATCTATACACAGCGGGAGGCCGCACGTAGCCATCTATACACAGCGGGAGGCCGCACGTAGCCATCTATACACAGCGGGAGGCCGCACGTAGCCATCTATACACAGCGGGAGGCCGCACGTAGCCATCTATACACAGCGGGAGGCCGCACGTAGCCATCTATACACAGCGGGAGGCCGCACGTAGCCAGCTGTACACAGCGGGAGGCCGCACGTAGCCATCTATACACAGTGGGAGGCCGCACGGTGCCATCTATACACAGCAGGAGGCCGCACGTAGCCATCTATACACAGCAGGAGGCCGCACGTAGCCATCTATACACAGCAGGAGGCCGCACGTAGCCATTTATACACAGCGGGAGGCCGCACGTAGCCATTTATACACAGCGGGAGGCCGCACGTAGCCATCTATACACAGCGGAAGGCCGCACGTAGCCATCTATACACAGCGGGAGGCCGCACGTAGCCATCTATACACAGCGGGAGGCCGCACGTAGCCATCTATACACAGCGGGAGGCCGCACGTAGCCATCTATACACAGAGGGAGGCTGCACGTAGCCATCTGTACACAGCGGGAGGCCGCACGTAGCCATCTATACACAGCAGGAGGCCGCACAGTGCCATCAATACACAGCGGGAGGCCGCACGTAGTCTTCTATACACAGCGGGAGGCTGCATATAGCCATCTATTCACAGTGGGAGGCCGCACAAAGCCATCTATACACAGCAGGAGGCCGCACAAAGCCATCTATACACAGCAGGAGGCTGCATGTAGCCATCTATACACGGCAGGAGGCTGCACGGCGCCATCTATACAGCGAGAGGCCGCACGTAGCCATCTATACACAGCAGGAGGCCGCACGTAGCCATCTATACACAGCAGGAGGCCGCACGTAGCCATCTATACACAGCAGGAGGCCGCACGTAGCCATCTATACACAGCAGGAGGCCGCACGTAGCCATCTATACACAGCAGGGGGCCGCACGTAGCCATCTACGCACAGCAGGAGGCCGCACGTAGCCATCTACACACAGCAGGAGGCCGCACGTAGGGTGGAGGACTCACAATTTAGTGACACTGTAAATTTCATATTTAATAAAAAGCCATCTTGGTTCTTGGTCCTTGGAGTTTAGTTCTTTGACGGTCCTGGTAGTTAACTTGCTTGGCTGTCATGTACTGTGATCTCCTACCCTGAAATTGGATCCTGTGTGGACCAGCAGGGGATGGAGGCACAGCCCTCGTACCCCGGCCTTGGGACGAGGGGCAGGTTGCAGACGAGGAATGTCTCAACCCGGTCAAGGACCACGACCAAGAAGGCCCGGAGCTTAGGAGTGTAGCTCCACAGCAAATGGATCCCGGGGAGGATGCAGATGGAGCGGCGTACGACACCTGTCCTCACCACCTGATATATTCAGAGGGAGTCCGGCTGCAAGAGGGGTACCGGCCCCTGACACCCGACCTTGCTACTCTATGTCCTGGTCAGGAAAGCCCGGTAGGCCCTGAGGATCCCACCGGGTATCGGAAGGAGCGGAGCTGCCACCCTTGCCCTTGTTCTGAGAGGAGCTCAGAGGGAGACCCGGCCTATTCACACACACGGACAGGAGAGGATACGGTCTGTAGTTCAGGAACACTCTGGTGCGGGGTCCCGATTGAATGCTGGACTTGCTCGGAGGTTGTCGGATCCCCGTCCCTGGTGACCGCAGGACTCCGTGGGGAGCAGGGAGTCTCCTTCCTACTGCCATCTCTAATGTGAGTAAAGCCTTGGAAGTTCACCCCTATGGCCTCCGGACTGTTTATTCTGCGCTACACCGCACGACGCGGCACCCGTCCTCCTCTACTACTACCCCCTCCATCCTGTCCCTCTGCCCTGAGGCCTTGCTCCGCCTGTGGGGAGTAGTAACATTGTCGGCTGCCCTAACACCAGGCCTCAGCGGACTGCGGCAGCGCTGGTGGCCTTCACCAGGTGCCACAGTTGGCGTAGTCGTAATTCAGCCACTCAACCCGGATAAGCCCACACCATCCTTTTTTTAATGTGACGGCCCTGAGCACAGGTCGGGTCCGGGCCACGGCTGCACCCCATCTCTCCATCACAGGACCCGACTCCGAGTCCCCCATCTCCCAGGGTAAAGAAAAGGGCTTCCGAGAAGAGGCGTCACAACCTGGCGTAGTCGGCAGGATAGCGTGCCTGCAGCAAAGGAAGGAATTACCCATTGCTACCGGGTACTGTGTGCCTTACACCTTGAACTGTCGTTTTCCACTTAAAATGGCGCCCGCCCAAGATGAACAGGTGCCATAATGGTGTGAAAAGACTGTCTTTAAACACCTCCCATCGTGGGCTGGGCTCCCGCTTGGCGCCAAAAGTGTGGACTGCCCCTTCCATCAGAGACTGTCCGCGGGGTAATGCCCATCAAACCGGATGGGCTGAACGAAGGCGGGCCTGTCAGCATGCCGCCCAGGAACCGTCCCGAAAGAGGAGGAAGAAGAAAAGTAACAAGGTGCGGCCATTGCAGTCAGAGGTTGGCATTCATCAGAGGCAGACATGGACGCTTCTGGAGCGCAACCCACCGAACCTTCTGAATCCGGTTCAGGCCCTTCACCCGGTAGGGAGCGAGGCGGCAGCGTGTTAACAGCGGGAGATATGGAATTTCTCTAACAGGAAGCCCCGGGTCTCATGCGGAGACAGAGAGAGGCCCAGGAGGCGGCGACGGCTGTGTGGCGGGAAGAGATGTTGCTACGTATCCGGGCCCGCCGCCAAGGAGTTGAAGCCCAAGGAGACGACACGGTGACAGAGGTCATGAGCGGCCCAGCGGCGGGTGAGTGTGCTACCCCTGCCCCGGCTGCAGAGCCTACCGTCCCTATCCTGGACCTCATGGCTGAATATCTCATACCCAGTGCGGCCACCTGGGAGCAGGTCTTGGCTCCGGAGCTGCAAGCGGCAGCTATAGGTGGGGACCTGCGATTTCGCCCTACTCCCAAACCCAAAGTGCCTGAGGCTGCAGAGGTGTCCACGGCTCCAACCCGGACTGGTCCGCGCTTCCAGAGGACCCGCAGCAGTCCCTAATGACACCGCTACCCGCGCCAACAGTCACCTGTCCGGAGGCTGAGGAGTGGCCCTGGGACAACCAGGGGGGGACCTGATGGGCTTCCCCCGGGAGACCCGGGCTGAAGCGCAGAGGAGGAGCCAGCGGTGCAGCGAGCAGATACTCCAGCTCGCTTGGGAGCAACGTCAAAGGGAGCTACGCTGCGAACGCCTCGAGGTACGGGCCAAAGCTGCTAAATCCCGGGCTCGTCAGGAAGAGGCCACCCGTCCCAGTCCCCGTGTGGAAGGGCAAGTTGTCCGCTTCCACCATGAGGCGGGGTGGGGGTTTATCAGAAGTCCCCAGCACGAGGACGTGTTTGTCAGCAGGCGGGATGTCGAGCCTCGGCTAAGGAAGGGACACCCTGGCCGGAGCCTCTTCCCGGGCGATATAGTGACTTATTCTCGCCACCAGGGGGTGCGGGGGTGGTACGCCCTGGATGTACACAAAGTGTCTGGGAGCGACGCCCCCTCGCGCCCAGCCTCAGGGGATCGGTCAGCCTCCGTCGGGAGGAACGAGCCTTTTCCCAGGAGGGAACCCGAGATTTAAGCAGCCCCGGCTGTTGCAATTTGTTTATAGTTAAAAATGTTGACATTTAAAATTTGATTTTCTTTCTACCCCGGTTTCTAGAGATATGTGTCCCTGCGGACTTGCAGCAGACAGACTCCTTTTTTGTACATAGTTTGCATCTCTTTAGGTGCTCCATATTGGTTTTATGTAAAACCGCGGACACTTCTACCTCAAGACCTCAGAAGGAAAACCTGTCAGGGTGGCTCTCCGGGAGGTCCAACTCGGGATCTTCATGCCCTGCAGCCACCCCAGGGCCCACGTTGAGGGTTTGGGACAGGTCCCTCGTACTTCTGAACTGACTCTGCGTCTTTGCACCTTAACCCGTCTGTCTGCACTTGATGTCTCTGGAAAATGCTAGCACTTTTATAATTTTATACTTTTGTACTTTTATAATATATTGTATTTGAAACATTTAAGAAGATGTGCCTCCCATAAAGGGAAGATAGTTTATGGTTATATAAAAAGGAAAATTTCATGGGTGTTACTCTTTTGCAGCCCGCGGACGTGCTGTGTTTCACCAGGGGGGAATGTGGCGTCCCTGAGGGTTCGACCGCCACAGGGATGCTGCCCTTCTCTAATGGAGTGTAGTGTTCCTCCTCTGAGGTAAGAACAGCGTGATGGTCGGGACCCAACCTTTGCATCCAACACCACATTTCTCCACCAGAGGGGGCCAGAATGCACTAGGTGCTGCCCTCCTGGTTACAGGGAGGCTGGGGAACCAAGAGTTAGGGGAACCAGTTAGTGGGTGAGGGTGGAGGACTCACAATTTAGTGACACTGTAAATTTCATATTTAATAAAAAGCCATCTTGGTTCTTGGTCCTTGGAGTTTAGTTCTTTGACGGTCCTGGTAGTTAACTTGCTTGGCTGTCATGTACTGTGATCTCCTACCCTGAAATTGGATCCTGTGTGGACCAGCAGGGGATGGAGGCACAGCCCTCGTACCCCGGCCTTGGGACGAGGGGCAGGTTGCAGACGAGGAATGTCTCATCCCGGTCAAGGACCACGACCAAGAAGGCTCGGAGCTTAGGAGTGTAGCTCCACAGCAAATGGATCCCGGGGAGGATGCCGACGGAGCGGCGTACGACACCTGTCCTCACCACCTGATATATTCAGAGGGAGTCCGGCTGCAATAGTGATACCGGCCCCCGACACCCGACCTTGCTACTCTATGTCCTGGTCGGGAAAGCCCGGTAGGCTCTGAGGATCCCACCGGGTATCGGAAGGAGCGGAGCTGCCACCCTTGCCCTTGTTCTGAGAGGAGCTCAGAGGGAGACCCGGACTATTCACACACACAGACAGGAGAAGATACGGTCTGTAGTTCAGGAACACTCTGGTGCAGGGTCCCGATTGAATGCTGGACTTGCTCGGAGGTTGTCGGATCCCCGTCCCTGGTGACCGCAGGACTCCATGGGGAGCAGGGAGTCACCTTCCTACTGCCATCTCTAATGTGAGTAAAGCCTTGGAAGTTTACCCCTATGGCCTCCGGACTGTTTATTCTGCGCTACACCGCACGACGTGGCACCCGTCCTCCTCTACTACTACCCCCTCCATCCTGTCCCTCTGCCCTGAGGCCTTGCTCCGCCTGTGGGGAGTAGTAACATCGTCGGCTGCCCTAACACCAGACCTCAGCGGACTGCGGCAGCGCTGGTGGCCTTCACCAGGTGCCACAGGTGGCGTAGTCGTAATTCAGCTACTCAACCCGGATAAGCCCACACCATCCTTTTTTTAATGTGACGGCCCTGAGCACGGGTCGGATCCGGGCCACGGCTGCACCCCATCTCTCCATCACAGGACCCAGCTCCGAGTCCCCCATCTCCCAGGGTAAAGAAAAGGGCTTCCGAGAAGAGGAGTCACACACACACACAGTACGTAGACATGCACACAAACAGTATGCAGACATGCACACACACAGTACGTAGACATGTATACACGGTACGCAGACATGCGCACACACATGCTTGCACATGATACACAGATATGCACATATACAATATGCTGACACGCACATACACAAACATATACACAGGTATGTACACATACAGGCATACATACATATTTGAAGACAAATTCATAAAAACACATATAAAACAGACATTAATATATATATACACACAGTCATACACAGTGACATACACAGATGTTCACATCATACATGCACACACACACACAGACACACAGACACATTAGAAATATTTTTAATATTGGGATTGGGGAAGCCGGCAACAAGCCTCGCTCACCTGCCCTCGGCCTGTGTCCCGTCCAGCTCCTCAGGCATGTGGCAGTGCAGGGCCGCCGGCGTGTGTTTAATGGCCGTCACTTTCACAGACATGGGCCTGGAACATCAGGAGGGCCCACGCACCGTTGGGGCCTGGGCTGCTCCCCCAACAGCTGTGCAGGGCCGCATCATTACTAGCAGACACAGTCGCACAGCGCACTGCACGCGGAGATGTCTGGTAAAGTGATGTCCATCAACACCACCAGCGGCCCTGCACAGCTGCTGAGGGAGAGTGATGGAGAGTGGGCCCTCCTGATGGTCCAGTTCCCCAGCAATTGCCCAGGTGATGACACCGGCCCTGCTGTCAGAACTTGACTCTGCTTGCCAGTTCGATCAGTCGTCACGTGATTGCTCCTATGTGACTTGCATACTTATGGTCACGTGCCGACTAACTTCTCACCCTGCTTCTCTCAATGGAGAATGTAAATCGCATATGGCCAATCACATGATGGCCGATCGAACCGGCAAGTAGAGCTGAATCCTAACATTGTGTCTCTTATGGCAATACCCTTTAATAATAGTGCATTGGTTTTTGATGAAAGGTGGGCCCTCAGGACAGAATGAAGTCCTCTGGTGGGCCCAATGTTTCCCAGTCTGATACTGGTTCTAAGGTATTGAATATTCATTGTTAAAAGTAAGGTATATGCAATTTTCCCATTTTCTTTTACTATACAATCTATCCAAGCAAAGAGAGGAAAAAGCAGTACATCTCTTAAAAAAAATGAAAATAAGCAAAAAAGTATAGTACATACCTCCCACCTTTGTTTCCTACAAAATATGTTAAAGGGAAAAATAACCAAATTCAACCCCGTTGTGGTGGAGACCGAGCAGATGGCGGCCATTAGATGCTTTGTGCAGGCTGTTGAAAAAAAATGAGAACACCCCAACATAAAATCTGACTGGCGACTCGGTGAATATCTGGAGCATTGGATTACGGCCAAGAGAGACAGAGCATCGGCTGTTTGGCTAATTGGAGGAATGAATGGATCGTTTCTATCCTCAATAGTTTTTGTTGAAGCACGTTGTACAGAATTGGAAAGAAAAAACAGAACTTGTTAGAAACTTGTACAAGTAAGTAATCAAATAGTGAAACATACAGTGACATTAGAGTCCCGTCAGTTCAGAGACATAATAAATTGTATAAGTCGTTGTGACATTGTTGTGCACTATTTTGATTCTTTTTGGCAATATTTTTTAGAGCTTTTTTAGGTCCGGTTCCAAGGTATTGTCATTGCGCAATAATTTTGCTGTTTGTTCCGGCTCCTGATCACCTGATAAACAATTGAAACGCTCGTTCATCGGGTAAAATGATCTTTTGTGCTGCACAAATAATCATGATTCTCGCCAGCACGTTGTGCTGGGTAAAAATTACTCTCGCTGTTGAGAACAATGGCAGCGTATGTGCACTGAGTGATTTATTACGGGTCGTTAGCGTGGTGCTATTAAATAACCGCGGATCGGTAAGTATTGGGACGCAGTCAGACGACCGTATAAATAGGACCACAATGAATGGACTGCCCGGCAACTCACCCAAGTGTAACCGCTGCATATATTTCTATGAAGCTGTCACGCTCAGGTCGTGCGACCCCCCCCGGCCAGTCCGTGCACTGCGGTCCGATCTCGATCTATTTTATATGGTCGTCTGACTGCGACCAAAATTGATCCACGGCTGATTAATGCTGCCAATTGGTGCAAACGGACTTCTACATTTGCTATAGTGAGTAGAAGATTAAGAAAATCAGATAGTGAGCTCTAGTGGAGACAGGAAATAAATCGTTACAAGAAATGATTTTGTGTAGATATTATCTTTGTAAAAGTAGATTATGCATATTTTTGATACTTTTTTTTTTAATCTCATTAATCTTAATGGGTAAAAAAAAACGCTGAAAGAACCAACTGCAGGTAAAAAAACTGCAAAGAAAAAAACACTATTTTAGAAATCCCATTCATTTTGTTGCTACTGTAATGAGGGTATTTAACGTTAAGTATTTGGTGCAGAAATTTCTGCACCATTTCTGCCTTTCTTACTAGGAAAAACGCGGCGTTATTTGCCCATGTTTTTGACACTTTTTTTTACCTGCGTTTTTGGTGCAGATTTTTCCCCACTCATTAGGCTATGTTCACATGTTGCGTTTTTGAAGCATTTTTTTACGCAAATTTTAAGCTGCGTTTTTACTAATTTTTAAGCTGCGTTTTAGAAAAATGCAGCATGTCACTTCTTTCAGCGTTTTTTTTCAGCATTTTTTGCAGCGTTTTTCACCCATAGAAAGCAATGGGTATTGCAAAAACGCAGCAAAAAACCGCAGGTATCAGGTTTTGGGGCCAAAACCTGATGAAGTTGAATCATGTTCTTTTTTTCTGCACTAAAATTTATCAGCATGAACAAGAGACAAATGTACCCTGACAAAATCACAGCAAAAACTCAGCAAAACCTGCTTTTTTGACGCTGCTTTTTTACTGCCAAGAGAGCAGGTTTTGCCTGCGGAAAAAAAAAACACAGCAAAAACACAACGTGTGAACATAGCCTTAGTATGGGTGAAATCTGGAGCAAAAACGCTGAAAGAATTGACATGCTGCTTTAAATATGCACGTCAAAAATAAGCAACGTGTGCATGAGACTTCAGGATTCATGGACTAGGAAATTCTTGAGGTTTTGTGACAAATGTGTGCAGAAAAAAACCCACAATGTGTACACACAGCCTTGCATGCTAAATTTTTTAAGCATGGAAAAAAAGCATCAAAAACGCTAAGTGTGAACAAGATCTAATCATTGTCAGGTAACTGCTCTGGAGGATGGCATATTACGGGGTCGGCTCAGGCACAGTAGAAGAGCTGATTGTCTGCAGCACATACATTAGAGATAGGCTGACAGTAAATCAGCCAGATGTATGAGATAGAAAGCAGCTGACAGTAGGAGAGACAGCTGCTGTGAGAGCCAGGCTCAGGGAGTGTCTTCTGAGAGACTGCCCCAGGGAGTGTCTGAGAGACTGGCAGAGCAGGGAGGAGACTGCAGCAAGAGCAACACAGCCAAAAGATTTTACCAGGAAGGGTGAGACTGTGAAAGCTGCAGTCTATCCCACGCCAAGAGACCCTCACTAGCAGCCACAAGGGTCCTCAGCAAAGGTAGGTGGCAAAAAGTGACCCCAAAAGTGTCTCCGCACTGACCCTCCCTTTGTTGGGATATTTTTAGATTTGGGAGGGTGGGGGGTAGACAGAACATTGGAGGAGGATGTGTTTTTGTAACAAGACTGGGTTGTGTGTCCCAATAAGTTACATAAATAGGTATTTCTGCAACTAGGAATGGAAACAACACAAATGGAATCGTAACATACAGACAAGGGTATGTGTGGCCATCGCTTTTAGTAACTTAGATATCAGACATAGCGGATATTATGATTAACTCTTTATTGATTCTGCATTGTAACAACTGCAGCCCTATGTAAAAAGCCTCCATGACTGTAGTATCTAAATACTGCAGAATAGTATAAAAGTAGTGACTCCCTTTTTCCATAAAGGACTGAAAAAAATACTATGGTTTCCAATATTGTAATGGAAAAGAACAGTCAGTGTACCGTGCTGGTGTGAACCGTGCTCAATGGGGCGAGATAACACTGCACTCAGAGAATAATGTAATATTTATAATCACTGCATTCTATTTGTAAATAAAATGTATCATCGCCTGAGAAAGGAGGATACAAGCTGAACCTGCCAGCCGGTGCCTCACCCAGAAAATGCGAAAACTTCCCATGGATCGGTGTATGTAAAGTAAAACACATGCAAAAAAATATTGGCACAAAGCTGTAGTAGAATTTAATATGAGGGCGTTTTGTAACCCTCTCTCTGCCTCCCAGGTAGAAAACCTGTTCTGGTGGCCGATATTCAGTGCTGGTCTGTTGAGCTTAACATTTGGCCTTGTTCCCACTTAGCGAAAACACTTTTTTTTCTTATTCCACTTTTTATACAGGTGTCTGCACTATTTATTGGGTTTCTGTTTGTTTTTTTTTAATGCTTTTTAATTTTTTTTATAATATTGTGTTTTTTGTATTTTTTGATTGCAGAAATGCAGTAATTACATGCTAAAGCACAATTGTTATTTTACACGCACTTTTTAGGCTCCACATAGCATTTTTATGTGTCTTCTGCATCTTTTAAGGCCCAGTGGGCATGAATTTTCAGGAAATTGCATTCATTTTGCAGGAAAGGTAAAACACTGAGGATTTTAGCAAAAATGGATCCTATTTTGTGTCTGTGTGGAGTGATGACTTTGGGGTGAATTCACACGCTGCAGATTTTGACGCAGAAAATTCTGCAACTGAAAATTTGTCCTATACATGTTTCGGATGAATTAGACAGTTGCGGAACCTTTCACAACAAAATACTAAATGTGAGAATTCGCCCACAGTTTAGGGAGATCCTCCCAAGACTCCAACTTGAACCCTACTTTACTCACCCTCCGCTGCTCCCAATGTCTGTTATTGTCTGCAGCACTGATGTCACATCAACAGCACTGCAACCAATCAGTGAGCTCAGTGGTTCTGCCCAAGTGGATGGCATGAACAGCTCACTGATTGGCTGCAGTGCTGTTGATGGGACATCAGTGCTGCAGACAATAACAGGGAGATCAGTTCAAGACTCAGCACTCGTCTCAGAGAGGGTTAGTAGCACACATTTTGTTTTATTACAACACAGCGTCTGGGGAGAGGGTTTTTCCAAAACTGGAAAACCCCTTTAACATGTGAAAATAATATTCAGATTAACAGATAAAATATAAAAAATTTTTTTTTTTTAATATATATTTTTGTTTCTTTTTGTCAGAAGTGAACTCGGATCTGCTGGAAAACCAAGATGTCTGAGGAAGAGATTGTCCCAGTGTACGCTACAGGGATCTCTGCCCAGCTGCAGAAGCAACGGGACCAAGAGCTGGGCATAGGAAAGCATGAAAACGCGGTGAAGTTTTTGGGGCAGGACTTTGATCGGATTCAGCAGGAGTGTTTACAAAGTGGAACTCTCTTTAAGGATGAGACCTTTCCTCCTTCTGCGTACTCCATAGGGTTTAAAGAACTCGGTCCAAACTCATCCAAGACCTATGGAGTTAAATGGGTCAGACCTACGGTAAGAACCTGTATGACTAATTTTACAGACTCATCATGGTCAAAACAGCTTTCCTCTATTTACCTTTTTTTCTGCACTTTTATAAGTAGAATATATAGATTGGTCTTTATATCTGCAGTATGTGAACTCAGCCTTACGCCTCATTCAGACTTCCATGTTGTTGTGTTTTTTTTTTTTTTTTTTTAAACGGATGGAACAAGTACCCATTATAATCTATGGTGCTGTTCACATGTCCTTGTTTTTCACGGCAGCACGGATGAAAAGGGCCAATATAAGTCTATGGGCCCGTAAAAAACACTGGTGGTAAAAATGGACACACGGATGCAAAAGACTGACGACACTGGTACCATTTTTTTCATGGATGTGTGAATAAGGCCTTAGGGCTTGTTCACACGTTGCAAATTTTGAGCTTGTTTTTCAAGGGTAAAAAACTACTAGCAAAATGAATGGGATTTCTGAAATCTCATACATATACTGCTTATTTTTTCCTCTTTTTTTTTTTTTTTTTTTTTCAAACTGTAGCGTGTCAATTTTTCCAGCATTTATGCAGTGTTTTTCACCCATTCAAAGCCACGTTCAGTATTTTACATCAGTGTTTGTAAGCCAAAAACAGGATTGTAAGAATCAGAGGAGACATTTAATAGAAGCACATCACCAATTCTGTATTTTTCACCCACTCCTGATTTTGTCTTACAAATACTGATGTAAAATACTGAATGTGTGAACATGCCCCAAATGGACAAGGGGGAAGAAAAAAACATGTTCATTGTACGCAGCATTTTTCCTGTCAATATTCTGGACCAGACTAGTGCATGTTAATTATAGGCAGATCCTGTACACCCGTTCTCTCTGTGGACGAGGACATGGAGCCTGTTGCATCTAAAAAAAAATCTTCTCTCCATGTTCTGACTCCCTGATAAACTTGTGCTGGGCTTGTATTTATCCATAGCAGCCAATCAGAGGAGGCAGAGCTGCAGGGAGGCGGGAGAGAGCAGCAGCCTGAACCAATGAGGAGACAGAGGGTGTGTCTCAGACTATCTCACTGTAATTAAGCAGTAGTCACAGATCACAGCTCTACCCTAAGGAAGGGAACTGAGCGGAAAAAAAAAAACAGCCAAAGTGCACGTAGTTAGGAAAATATATAGCAGGTTATCTCCCCATATAGGTTAGGTACTTGCCTAAATACATTTTCTGATGAGACCTATGAAGTTGTTTTAAATCTGTAACTGCCCTTTAAGAAAAATCACAAAAGTAACATGAAGGAAATTAATGAATAGTCTATGGGAGGTGTTTTTAGGTGGATGTATGATTGACTATTAATAATTCTGTATCTGATCACAAATTCATGTGAAATGCTAACAATGGAGCCTCCCTTTTATTTATTTATTTTACTAATTTTTCTGTTACAGAAGCCATCAATGAAAGCTCTGGTTTTTGTTCATTATTTCAAAGTTCTTAGTGATGAAAAAATATTTTTTTTCCCTGGCAGAAAGACAAGGAATACAGAAGCATAAATATGAGCCGCGCACCACACCCATTGTACCATGTAATACATGCCAACTGCGGTGCAGCTCCTCTTGTAGACCGAGTGACACAGAAACATGTGCTGGAGTCTCCTATAGGATCTGCCATCTCTTCTGACACATGGTGTAGTAAATACTTGTATTCCCTAAAAATAAAAATCCTGGAGATCCTTTTCTTTGACCTTTTTATGCTGTGGCATATTGTGGGTTGTCAGCACCCAGGACAGGCAAAATTGAAACATAAAAGTTATTTTTTTTAATATTTTTGTGTCTTTTATTATGTCACTATTGTATTACCCTGAATCTAACCCTATTCATATTCGTTATCCTAGCACTATTACTATTCCTAGTTCTAACCTTAATCCTAGTCCGAGCCATACCCCTAGTTAGGGTTAGAAAAAAAGTATATAAAAACTTAAAAAAAAATACACCAATATTACAATAATTATTTATTTTACAAGAGACATTTTTTCTCTTTCCTCATAAAATTACACTTGAGAGCAAAGTCAGGAAACGGTGGGAGAGCACAGTGCAACGTATGCAGAACGCAGTTGAGTTGAGATTAGTCTGTCATCGGCTGCTGCACTCTGTAAAGTTAGCAACAGAAATGACAGCCCATTCCATTATACTGCCAACTTTATTATCTTGGTTGCTGCCTATGCAGAGTACAGATGCTGATGACAAGCTCATTGACTGCTGCGCTCTGCTTAGGAATCTGCACCACCACACTTGTTTAACCATCTAGTCTGACGTCCACTGGATGTACAGTCCCTTCTCACTATCCCCTGTGCCACTCTAAGAATATGTGTGTCACGACACTGTTGTTGGATGTCCCGGGGCTAAGTGCTCATTCCCTATCCCTAAAGCTAGGGGTGCCCTAGCTATCCCTGCTCCCCAGATCACTTTTAATGGTGAAGGCGCCGGGGCCACGTGCCTTGCTGAGCTCCTTAATCGGCCCTTATCTGTCCCCTCCCCACCCGGGGAAGTGGGGAGTAGTAGTATATAAGAATACACAAACCAGACTAACAAGGGAAGATGTACAGGGATAAATGAAAATACTAATTATACAAATATGCACTTACAAACAACAGAGAGGAATACCAGAAAGGAAAAACGAAATAGGAGAGAATGAGGATATGCACACAGACAAATCACCAAGCAAGAGTCTTTAGAACAACACTCCAAATGCCTCCTTAGACAACCAACACCTCCAACTCCTGAACCAGGCAGTATGAAACTAACACTGGCAATCCTGATTGCTAGAGGGGGTTTATATATAGCAGAGGGAAGTGGCCAACACTGAACTGCTGAGACCATCCAAGCAGGAAGGCTCCAGGAGTTCTCAACTGAACAGATTAACCCCTGCACTGCTAGCAGAAATCTGCACGGTTTAGAAGCGCTTCACCATCATATTAATCAGTGCAGGAGTACGTGAAAGCTGCGGTCTTCTGGCCCCCCTCTGTCGCGATAAACCTGTGACAATATGGCCTTGATGGGGGAGCAATAATTTGTGCCTCCAGAGAATTTGGTGCTCGGGGGACACTACCCATTCCCTCACACCTCCAACACTATGCCACTGCCTTTATTAATACTTTGACAACCGAGTGCTGTCTCTCATATTGAGGCCTGTCCTTAGACAGTCTGACACCTTGCAGTGTATGAACGAACACTGTTGACAAGGGCGAATAAGACGCGTTGTCACTTTATACATACATTTCCGGGGAGAATAACTGAAGAATTACAAAAAATGCAGATGAACACAGCTATTTACTTACACTGACAAAATCAGAAAAGTTGGCAAATCCACTTTCTCAGGATGAGAACAGCCATTACTATTAGAATTTTTGGATTGATTAAATTGTTATTGTTCTCAGTAGTTGATTGTAACGCTGTAGAACATGTGATTCCCACAGGAAGAATATAGTGACTAATATGGCCCATGAATGGTGCATTTTAACATTTTTTTTTATTTTGCATGTTATGTTGTCAAAACAGAGCACAGTTGGTTGAGTACGGTTGAAAAACAGGTTAAACAATGACTGCTGCAGGCACATTTGGAGGGGAGGAGGCAGTGCTTGCTTTGTGAATGGCGTGATATGGTTGCACTGATGATATGTCTCGTAGACATTAACCACACACCATAGAGGCAACCAACGCAGGGGTGGAATATTGCAGAGAGGGTCGTAGCTAAAGTAGGTGCAAGGGTTGCAGTCGCACCCGGGTCCTGGATCCTAAAGAGCCCAAATGGTTCCTTTTGGCCCATGTGAAAGGACCAATACTATTATAGACCCTTGATAGTTGGGGATCTTGCTTTTGGCCCAGAAACTTCAAGTTGTGACACTGGGGCCACAAATTAACCCAATGATTATGGAAAGAAAGCTAGAGGCAAAATGGCAGCAAGTCATTCTGTCCCATATGGTTGTGTGTAGGCTTATTAATCTGCATGGCCCCATGACTTGGATTCTTAAAAACAACCTTCTCACTATTATAAGACATATGTAGATTGTAGACCTTTTTTTAATCTGAAAATGTTATTTGTCAGATGATCTTTTCAAACTAGCTTTCTACTACTTTTAAAGTACATAATTGGAGAACATCAGAATTCTACCCTGAGGACAGGTAGAACATGCCAAAGTGACTCAACCCCATTAAATCTTTGACAGTAATGCTGAGGTGGAGGACAAGCAAGACTGGGCAGGAAGTGTGTAGAAAAACCAGATCTGTGACATTCTACTATGTTTCTATTGACCCTCGTAACCCGTGTCTTTAGAGAGAAAGAAAAGTCTCTCAGATTCAAGTTCCTATATGTTTCCAATGACTTCTGTGTTTTGGAGGTCTACACCATGAAGGTCCTTTCTATCACTGTAGTTGTTTTTCCCTCTTATATATGTAAATTAAACCTGTATTCCAATATTGCATACCTTAGACCATACATGTCAAACTCTGGCCCATGGGCCAAATCTGACTCGCAGAGTGGTTATATTTGGCCCACACCAGAACCACCACCCCTATGTTGGGCCATTATTCTGTATGGAGGACTATGTGGGGCCCATTGTTCTGTATGGAGGACTATGTGGGGCCCATTGTTCTGTATGGAGGACTATGTGGGGCCCATTGTTCTGTATACTGGTTGACGCACCCTACTTTATCCAAGTTTTTCATTTTGGCCCTCTGTGTGTTTGTTTGACTTCCCTGCCTTAGACCATGATGACACAAGTAGCACAGCATGTAGCAATACTATAGAAGCCTCATGAAGTCCAAGGAGATCGGTTAGGGAAATGTCATACGGTTGAACCATCGGAGCGTGGTGGCTTATATTCTTGACAGAAGCCACAAGACAGATGTGAGCAGACGCGTACAGCTTGTCTGTCGTTTCAGATGACTTCAGTGTAAGCTGTCATGTGTGTGTACTTGAGGAATAACATTTCTGGCCTTTATATGACCTACAGTACTGTGCAAAAATCTTAGCCAAAAATTTGCAAAGTAAGAAAGCTTTAGGAAAAAAAAATAGAACCATTTATTTTTACCAATTAATAAAATACAAAGTAACAAAAGAGAAATGTAAATCGCATCAATATTTCATGTGATCGCACCTTTACCTTCAAAACAACATCAATTCTTCTAGGTACACTTGTACTTATACACAGTTTTTGATAGAACTCAACTATGTATGTCCTTCCGATATGTCACCCCATCAATACAGCGGAAGAGAAGTGGCTGCTTTGTCGATGTGACGTTAGTGGAAACCGCTGAATTGCCGGCAGGAGCAGTCGGTGACCACTCTGTGCCGGCAGAGATTTGCCCTGGGCAGAACAGGCAGGTTGTTAACAACTACCTGCCTATTAGTTCTTAGAACCACAGTAAAAAATGAATATAGTCCTGTAAAACCCCCCTAACATTGTCTCCAAATTTATTCTTTAGCAAGACAACAACCCCAAACTTAGTCAATCGGAACAGCTCCGTGATGGTATTATATGATGGATAAGTATCTGCCTGTATTTCTCAGCATTGAGGACACTATGGGTCCTGACCAAATCCCCAACACCATTTGCAGAAATGCAGCCCCAAACTTGCAAGTAACCTCCACCATGCTTCACTGTTGCCTACAGACACTCATTATTGTGCCAATCTCCGGCCCGTCGGAGAACAAACTGCCTCCTGTTACAGCCAAATATTTCACATTTTTACTCATCAGTCCAGAGCACCTGCCGCCATTTTTCTGCATTCCATTTCCTTTGTTCCGGTGGATGGTTGTAGCTGGATCCCACTGGTTGCTGTCAGTTCTGAGCTGATGTCACTGGTGGACATATTTGGATTTCTAAGTAAACATGACTTAAATATAGATTAAAGGATAGGCATTTAAAGATGACCGCGAGCCAGTACTGGTACTCTGGTACTACTCTTGGTCTTGGGTTACAAACATCCAGCACCTGACTGCTACAACTAATGCCTATAATATGGCACTTGACTGCCTGGCCACTGGTTGGCCACTGATTACAAAATGTTTGTAACCCAAGACCAAAAGTACTACCAGAGCGTTAGTACTGACTCTCTGGGGGAGGGAAGAGCAGTGCGGTCATCTTTAAATGCCTACCCTCTAATCTATATCCACAAGTGTGCAGAAGAAGAGATCCCTCTACCTACTGGCGGACCGCAGCGGCTGATTTTTAACACAGGCTTCAATTTGAAGAACGACCCAAAACTTACAGCCGTGGTCATTAAGAACTATCTACAGAAGAACAAGGAGTCCTGGAAATGTGTTCAACTAAACCTAGAATAATTGAAAAGGGCGTTCACAACTAATTTTGATTGACATTTTTCTCTTTCTCATTCACTTTGCATTTTTTAATTGATAAAAATAAACCATTAACACTTCTATTTTTGAAAGCATTTTACTTTACAGAATTTTGTTACACACCAGCCCAAATTTTTTTCCACTGCATTTTATATCTTTGTTTCACCATCTCTGCCCTTTGCAGACTCTATCTCTAATTATTAATCTTCCTGACGTAGTAGACACAGACTGGCAACTATGAAGTCTCCCATACACAGAGAGGAGATCCCACCCCTCTATCTGTCTATTTGATAGCAGCCCTAAGCAGTGTAACTGTGAATCCAGCACTTGCGTGATAAAACACTAGAAAGCAGCAACAGCTATGTGTGTTTCTTCATCTCTTGTCTTTGTAGTTTTTTTTTTTTTCTCTCTCTCCTTACCACCGCAATAGACTTCTATGCGTAGCATATAACCTGGTCCCTTGATGAGGTGGCAATCCAGTACAAACTGGTAGATAATTGGTGTTGCAGGATCTGGAAGCCCATTTTAATGATGGGATTGATGAGAATATGCATACACACTAGTTTTGGTATTATTAGGGTAAGCAGTATTTCAGATTCTGGTAGCTGAAATCAAACTCCAGCCAAAAAGACAAAACATCGCTGAAGGTTGACTTCTGCCACCTAGGTCTTAAAAGCAGATGACCCTGCTAGTGAAGATTTGGTGGAGATGATCAATTCTTACGTTTTGGATATTGTCATTTACCACTTCTACTATTTTTGACTTTCCATTTTTTTCCACCATATCATAGATATATACAGTAATCCTGGATGTGCAAACCAGTCAGTATCTAGTGTGACCACCATTTGCCTCTCGCAGTGCAACACATCTCCTTCACATAGAGATGATCCGGTTGTTGGCTATGGTGGCCATTCGAGAACTGGGATGTTTTCAGCTTCCAGGAATTGTGTACAGATCCTTGTATCATGGGGCCGTGCATTATCATGCTGCAACATGAGGTGATGGTCGTGGTTGAATGGCACAACAACTGGCCTCAGGATCTCGTCACAGTATCTCTGTGCGTTCAAAATGGCATCATGTTCCTGGAAGCTGAAAACATCCCAGTTCTTCAAACATGCTCATGTCCGGTGAGAAAACATCCCTGTTCTTGCATGGCCAACAGCCTGAACAACTCCATGCGAAGGAGATGTGTTGCACTGCGTGAGGCAAATGGTGGTGATTCAGTGTATTTGACTTTGATTCCAAAACTTGAGTAGGGAACACTTAATAATTCAGTAAATCATAGTCAAGTCGTTACTTCAATTGGTTGAAATGGTCTGAAGCTCTCTGGTTCTCCAGTGTGCCTACATCGTTGAGCAAGGCGCCATGGTACGCACTATACAAGGGCAATAATATGTGATGACTGTGGAAACCAACAGGTTCTAAGTCACTTTGTTGGCAGTAATATGGTAGGTCTATTTTATTGGCGCTGATATGGGTGGAAGGTGTATGGAATTGAATTGTACTCTGATTTGTCCTTGTTCTTCTTCATACAGTGTATAGTAATATTATTAGGGGTACTGTATGGCACTCTTATTAAGTCGTATACTTTGAGTCAAACTCTAAAATAATGAGTATTTGCTGGGTGAATGAATAGGGTTAGGTCTGCTTTGCAAGTCCAACATTCATGGTTCATGGACTACAATGTTTGGGGAGGCTGTGGGTCTCCTGTAACTAACTCAACAGCCTCATGGGTATATATGTGGAGACCCTTGATTGGTCCAGACATCGCAATCCGTGCTGTGAATGTCAGATGTGTGAAACTGGCCCTGGACTGGTGGATTTTTATGGATTTCAGAAGTTTGGGGGTTTTGTTGGTCTACAAGTAATTGTTAGAGTATGTGCACACAACGTCTTTTCTCAGGTGGTTCCACTCCAGAACCCGCTTGAAAAAGTGCTCAAAAGAATGAACATTTGCATTTCAATGTAAAAACAACTTGCTGTTCATATGTTAAGTCTTTTGAGCTTCTTTTAACAACTTTTAGGTTTCGAAAGACGCCAAGCGCTTAATTGAAGTGACCAGTCCATTCTTGGGGCGTTTTCCTCTCTGAAGATACTTTATAATAAGTCAGTTGAAAGGCTCGAAAGACGCCTGGAAGTCTTTTTTGAGCATTTCTTGCTTCATAAACTGCTAGCGGTTTCTTCATTGTTGAAAGGATAGAAAAGCGACCAGAAAACGCCAGTACAAAACACTGCCCAAAATAACTTCTGGTGTTCAAAAATGTAAAAAAAGTGATCAGGAAAGAGGAAAAAAGATGCAATAAAGACAGTTCAGGACCAACAATGCCAGCATGGCCTGAAGCAACAAAAAATTTAGCGGGTTCGCCAGTATGTAAAATATGTCGTGTGCACATACCCTAAAAAGCTAATTTCCTTTGTTTATCAGAAAAGAACTTTCCTGTGTCCTTGTGCTAATTTTGTGAGATATTATACATTGGAAACTGATAAGTACATATTGCACAAACTGCAATGCATGTCTAGTCTGAATGTGGCCGGGAGAATGCTTATCCCATACTGAGGATTCACAAGTCTGCAGTCACGTAAAATGACTGCAGACTTTCATGCCCAACCTGGACAACCCCTCTAAAGGGAATATTATCAGTAGAATTTCACAACCCACACTATTTATATATACATGTAGCTCTTTCACAGACAAGTCCTGCGATACCTTTTACATGGCTAGTCACATCCACCGTTATGGAGAAATCAGCGTTTGAATTGATATGCAAATGAGGCTGAAGAACTATGGTAGATCTGAAGCTTCTGCCACTCCAGCTCTATTCCCTGCCCAGCGCCCCCTCCTCTTGTTGACTGACAGCTCCTTTGCCTGAAGTCACCCCACAATAGAGGCTGGCAGTCAGACAGGAGGAAGGAGCGCTGGGTAGGGAATAGAGTGGCTATTTTATTTTTATGCTGTTACTCGCATATAAGGGAGCCATGGCAGCTACTCCTTAACGGACGACTTGATCATGAGTCCCACGCTCATCTTATTTTGGTGTAAAATGGGGAATTTTGAAAACTCTGGAAAAAAATACATCTAGAATAATATTATTACAAATTGTTGAGATATATACAGTACAGACCAAAAGTTTGGACACACCTTCTCATTTAAAGATTTTTCTGTATTTTCATAGCTATGAAAATTGTACATTCACACTGAAGGCATCAAAACTATGAATTAACACATGTGGAATTATATACTTAACAAAAAAGTGTGAAACAACTGAAAATATGTCTTATATTCTAGGTTCTTCAAAGTAGCCACCTTTTGCTTTGATGACTGCTTTGCACACTCTTGGCATTCTCTTGATGAGCTTCAAGAGGTAGTCACTGGAAATGGTCTTCCAACAATCTTGAAGGAGTTCCCAGAGATGCTTAGCACTTGTTGGCCCTTTTGCCTTCACTCTGCGGTCCAGCTCACCCCAAACCATCTCGATTGGGTTCAGGTCTGGTGACTTTGGAGGCCAGGTCATCTGGCGTAGCACCCCATCACTCTCCTTCTTGGTCAAATAGCCCTTACACAACCTGGAGGTGTGTTTGGGGTCATTGTCCTGTTGAAAAATAAATGATGGTCCAACTAAACGCAAACCGGATGGAATAGCATGCAGCTGCAAGATGCTGTGGTAGCCATGCTGGTTCAGTATGCCTTCAATTTTGAATAAATCCCCAACATTGTCACCAGTAAAGCACCCCACACCATCACACCTCCTCCTCCATGTTTCATGGAGGGAACCAGGCATGTAGAGTCCATCCGTTCACCTTTTCTGCGTCGCACAAAGACACGGTGGTTGGAACCAAAGATCTCAAATTTGAACTCATCAGACCAAAGCACAGATTTCCACTCGTCTAATGTCCATTCCTTGTGTTCTTTAGCCCAAACAAGTCTCTACTGCTTGTTGCCTGTCCTTAGCAGTGGTTTCCTAGCAGCTATTTTACCATGAAGGCCTGCTCTTAACAGTTGTTGTAGAGATGTGTCTGCTGCTAGAACTCTGTGTGGCATTGACCTGGTCTCTAATCTGAGCTGCTGTTAACCTGCGATTTCTGAGGCTGGTGACTCGGATAAACTTATCCTCAGAAGCAGAGGTGACTCTTGGTCTTCCTTTCCTGGGGCGGTCCTCATGTGAGCCAGTATCTTGTAGCGCTTGATGGTTTATGCAACTGCACTTGGGGACACATTCAAAGTTTTCCCAATTTTTCAGACTGACTGACCTTCATTTCTTAAAGTAATGATGGCCACTCGTTTTTCTTTACTTAGCTGCTTTTTTCTTGCCATAATACAAATTCTAACAGTCTATTCAGTAGGACTATTAGCTGTGTATCCACCAGACTTCTGCACAACACAACTGATGGTCCCAACCCCATTTATAAGGCAAGAAATCCCACTTATTAAACCTGACAGGGCACACCTGTGAAGTGAAAACCATTTGCGGTGACTACCTCTTGAAGCTCATCAAGAGAATGCCAAGAGTGTGCAAAGCAGTCATCAAAGCAAAAGGTGGCTACTTTGAGGAACCTAGAGTATAAGACATATTTTCAGTTGTTTCACACTTTTTTGTTAAGTATATAATTCCACATGTGTTAATTCATAGTTTTGATGCCTTCAGTGTGAATGTACAATTTTCATAGTTATGAAAATACAGAAAAATGTTTAAATGAGGTGTGTCCAAACTTTTGGTCTGTACTGTATGTATTACTCTGAATATTTGTTGTATCAATGACCCCTAACTCTTTGTCATCTTATTTTCCTGATATGTAGCAACTTATGTCAAGCCCCCAGTTTATCGTGGATGGTGCAACAAGGACAGACATCTGCCAAGGAGCTCTTGGTAAGTCAGAATAAGGGTTTACGGGAAGGGGGATGGGCAATAACGGGCATGTACTAAGAGAAGCAAACAAGTAATGATTATTTCAGCACCTGTATTATGTCCTCAGCACCCGGACTTCTTACATATAACTCGACCTCATCCTAGAAGACCATAGAACCCAATAGTCTTAAGTATCCTTATACTGTCCAGGCTTTTGTAGGGTTATAGTATGGCAAGTAAACTGCAATCAGGATCAATATGGAATTAGACTTTGCTTCCTACCTGGCCAGGTTAATCATTGTTTCTCATAATTTTGTGTTTTTGATCATTTTTATAGACATTTTCCGTTTTATTGGTTGGAAACAGGAGCGTTTGTCAGCCTTTGTCTCAGTGTGCATTATAATACTGTATTTTATCACTTACATCTATGTTTAATCATATTTTATGAAAACAGAAAAGAACAGTCAAATATTTAACAACAAAATTATTGCCACACGGGGCCAAGTGTAAACCGTAATATTTTAAGTCTTATACAGAACCTAAATATACGTTTTAGTAACATCTATAAGACAAAAGTAATTATAAATTCTGCATCTTGAGTGCTTTGTTACCATTATCACTGACATCTATGACATCCTGCTAAAGCTAGACCGGTAGCAGATGGATCATGTAACATAAGAGTATCCGGCAGTTTATCTTTTTTTTTATTAACACAATAGAACATGTGAAAATAACAAATTTTGTGATATCCTATCTGAGAAATCTACTTCTTTCTCCTCATTTACTGATCATTCATTCTCAAAATTCTCAATTCACGGTGTAGCAAAGCCAGGTAGGCTAGGGTTAAATCCCAGCACTGCAGGTCTTGATTAGATGCACCTTAGAAACTTTGACTAAGAACCAGGGCTGAGTTTTTCTAGAGGTGTCAGTGCGCTGCTGGTGAGTGACCAGCCAAAATGTGAGCTGTAGCTGGGAGAGAGACATGCCAGCCAGGTTCCTCTCTAAATGGAGACTGCATGGTTCAGCTAGGAAAGATGAGCAGTCTGTGTGTTGGAGCTGCAGAGTAACATGTGGAAGCTATAGCTTGTTCAGTGTGAACTGTGCTAGACTTGAATACTTGTTTGGTGCTAAAAATTGCTGGAGCTCAGGCTGAAGGTGATACCGACACTGGTGGACTGTACCTCTGCTGTGTGTAAAGTTTTCTTTGGGAGAAAGGGGTGTAATCTGTTCGGGTGAGCCTGCATTGTCATATATGTGCTTTGTTAAATTAACTATTTATTTGCTGTGATACCTTTTTGTGCCCAGAATATGCAGTTTCTGGTTTTGAATCCCTTGGAGTTTCATGAAAGCAACAAAAATTAACCTATTTGTACCAAACCGTATTGCCTGTGTGAACGCTACCTAATGCCTACCTTAGAGATTAAATCCCTACAATGGGTAAAATCTGTCTTCACTGAACATGGATTCTACCAGTGAATTGAGAGTGAAAGAAACACCAGCCGTTTGAGTACTTGTTTGAAGATCGTCGCTTGTTTAATAGCCTTTAAGAGATCGTTGAGTGCACGTAGGTTGACCTAGTTCTTGGCAGCACGATCCCTGTTTGCACAGCATTATGTTCTGCCGAAAGCGATGATCTTTTAAGCAAACCGAAAGATCATTTCACCTGACGAACGAGCATTTTGCTAATTCTTCGGGTGATCGGCAACTGTCCACACTGCTTGATTAGCGGGAAATGAGCGCTCCTAGGAATGCTCGTTCATGATAATTAGGCGGTGTAAATCCACCTTTTTTATGATATTTAGTACCAGACCATCACTGCACTGATTAATACAGAAAATATTCACACTTCTTACAAATTTCCACGTTCGATCTACAGTCAACATTTTCAAATTAGGAATTTCAGACAAAATTCAGAATTCCTGGCTTATAAACTTAAAGGGGTAATCCCATCTCCAAGATCTTATCCCAATATTTAGTAGGTATAATAATAATAGCAAATACCTCCACTTTGAAATGTAGTATAGTTTTTCTGATTCGCTATGTCTCTTTCCTCATGTGCAGAGCATTGTAGGATCTTAGGTATCCAGAGGCCTTTAAAAAGGACATGTTGCCAGGTCAAAAGTGACCAATGTTTCCTCCTTATTCCTGATGCTCCCTTGAGTATTCTGTAATTTTTTTTTTTTTAATCCATTATATGGTCCCAGAGATTTGGGCCTTTTGATTTAGTCCAACTTTATGTTAAAAATATATCTATATCTATACATATGCAATATAAAAAGCTGGAGTGACGCTTTAAATGTAATTCTTAGACCTGATGAGACTGGTGTATTTAACCATAAAACCCATGACTGACTGGCTATATAATCCAGATATTAAAGAGGACCGGTCACCATGTCAAAAGGGGCTAGTGTTTGCTCTTATTTTATACCGCTGCTCCCCTGAGGATTCCGTCTTTAGTTTTTTTAAACCCACAATATGGCTCCAGAGATATGAGCCTTTTTAATGATCTTTACAAGAGGACGTGGCTCACATGAACCTCTGGGGCGCAACTCACAGGATAATAGAGCAGCCTGAAGCCACGCCCCAGAGGTTCATGTGAGCCACGCCCCCTTGTAAAGACCATTAAAATTAGCACTAAATAAAAAGGCTCATATCTCTGCAGTCATATGGCAGGTTTAAAAAAACAAACAAAACACTAAAGACTGAATCCTCAGGGGAGTAGTGGTATAAAATAAGAGCAGACACTGGACCCTTTTGAGGGTTTTATGGTTAAATACACCAGTCTCATCATGTCTAAGAATTACATTTAAAGAGCCACTTCAGCTTTTTTTTTTTTATTATTATTGCAGCACTGGAGTGGTGCAGCTAAACTAAGTTCCCTGCCACCGGTCTATTGTTAACCAGCTGCTGTCTTCATTTGTTCCTAGCGCCGCTCCGGTCCATCTTCAGAAGTTTTTGACCTGCTGTATCACTCCACTATTTGCTGCAAGCTACTTCTCAATGTCAGTCTTTGAGGGCCACAACGAGGATCACACAGATTTACATTGAAAACCTGTGATTATTACTCCTGACTTCCGGGCAGTCAGAAGTTGTGGTCACAAGATGGCAGCGCAGAACCGGAGTGGCACTGGGAACAGCTGAAGACAGCGACTGGTAAGGATTAGACAAAGGGCAGGGAGCTTAGTTTAGTAGCACCACTTCAGCTCTGGATTAAAAAACCGAACTCAAGAATGGTGCTTTAACCCCTTTAAACCCCAACACGTACTAATACTTATCTGCGCCTTGGGCTTTAAGAGCCTGATACGTATTAGTACGTCTTTGCGATCGCGCCCGCACACAAGCAGTGCGGGCGCGATCGCCGCCGGGTGTCAGCTGATAGTACCGGGTGGCATTGCGGTGGCAAGGGGAGGTGATCGCAATACTCGCCTCCTCTTCCGGCCTCCAGCGCTGTCTGCCGCGGCTTCCCGGATGTTGCCATGACGACCCGATGTCGTCATGACAACATCCGGGTCACCAGACAGCAGGAAGATATTTTGGTCATGCGCAGTGCATGACCAAAATATCTTTTGCATCTGCAGCGCTGACAGCCTGTATAGCACAGGTATGGAGCTCCATCCCTATGCTATGAATAAAAAAAGTAAAAGTCTCATAGTGGGACAAAGTATAAAAGTAAAAAAAAAGTGTCAAAGTGAAAAAAAAATATATATATTGTAAAAATATAAAAAAAAATCCACCAAAAATAAAAATATAATCTACCCATCAATAAATATTATGAAAAACAAAGCCAAAACAAACAATAAAACTACACATATTTGGTATCGCCGCGTCTGGAACGACCTGACCTATAAAATTGTCCCACTGGTTAACCCCAAAACAAAATTGTTAACAAAAAACAATGCTTTATCATCATACCACCAAACAAAAAATGGAATAACACGCGATCAAAAAGACGAATATAAATAAAAATGGCACCGCTGAAAACGTCATCTCGTCCCACAAAAAAACAAGCCGCCATACAGCTGCATCAGCCGAAAAATAAAAAAGTTATAGCTCTCAGAATAAAGCGATGCAAAAAATAATTTTTTCAATAAAATTGCTTTTATGTAAAAGAAAACATAGAAAAACTATATAAATGTAGTACCACTGTAAATGTACTGACCCGAAGAATAAAACTACCTTATCAATTTTACCACACGCGGAACAGAATAAAAAAATGTAAAAAAAAAAAACAATTCCTGAATTGTTGTTTTTTGTTTATTCTGCCTCCCAAAAATCGGAATAGAAGGCGATCAAAAAATGTCACGTGCCTGAAAATGGCACCAATAAAAATGTAAACTCGTCCCGTAAAAAAACAAGCCGTCACATGACTGTCTGCCAAAATATGGAAAAATTATAGCTCTCAGAATATGGCGATGCAAAAACTAGATTTTACAAAAAAAATGCGTTTTTTAGTGTGTGACAGCTGTCAATCATAAAAACCCGATATGATTCTGGTATCGCTGAAATCGCACCGACCCGAAGAATAAAGTCGTCTAATCACTTAAACCGAACGATGAACGGCGTAAAAAATAAACTCTAGGGTTAGGGTTGTGCTAGGGTTAGGGCTGGAGTTGGAGTTAGGGTTGTGTTGGGGTTGGGCTAGGGATAGGGTTGGGCTAGGGTTAGGGTTGGGATTTTTTTCAAAAGTAAAAAAATAAATAAATATGACGATATGGCAACTAGTGTTAAGTGCAAGTGCTCACTACTTGAGTTTGCATCGGGTGCTCGAGTGACATGCTCAAGTCTCCACCCCATATGCTTCGCGGCCAAAAGTACCTTGCGGGGATTGCTTGCCATGCACGAGCGATCCCCGCATGTTTTTTTCAAATTCTGTGTCGTACCTCTGGGTTCAAAATGTTCACTATACCCCTTGAAAAAATCCTTGAGAGGTGTAGTTTCCAAAATGAGGTCACTTGTTGGGGGTTTGCACTATTTAGGCACATCAGGGGCTCTCCAAACGCAACATGGCGTCCGCTCTCGATTCCAGCCAATTTTGCGTTCAAAAAGTCACACAGTGCTCCTTCCCTTCTGAACTCTGCCGTGCGCCCAAACACTGTATTTAAGGGGAGGTGATCGCTATACTCACCTCCTCTTCCGGCCTCCAGCGCTGTCTGCCGCGGTTTCCCGGATGTTGCCATGACGACCCGATGTCTTCATGAAAACATCCGGGTCACCAGACTGCAGGAAGATATTTTGGTCATGCGCAGTGCATGACCAAACTATCTTCTGCATCTGCAGCGCTGACAGTCTGCACAGCACAGGGATGGTGCTGCATTCCTGTGCTATGCTGGCGATCAGAATAAAAAAAGTGAAAGTCCCATAGTGGGACAAAGTATAAAAAGAAAAAAAAGTGTCAGAAAGTGGAAAAAAAAAAAAAAAAATTGTAAAAATATGAAAAAATAAATAATCCACCAAAAATAAAAATATAATGTACCCATCAATAAATATTATTATGAAAAAAAACAATAAAAGTACACATTTGGTATCACCGCGTCCGGAACGACCTGACCTATAAAACTTTCCCACTAGTTAACCCCTTCAGTGAATACGATAAAAAAAAAAACAAGCAAAAAACAATGCTTTATCATCATACCGCCAAACAAAAAATGGAATAACACGCGATCAAAAAGGCGAATATAAATAAAAATGGTACAGCTGAAAACGTCATCTCATCCCGCAAAAAACAAGCCGCCTTACAGCTCCATCAGCCGAAAAATAGTTATAAAAAAGTTATAGCTCTCAGAATAATGCGATGCAAAAAAATATTTTTTTTTATAAAATTGCTTTCATTATGTAAAAGCGCCAAATCATAGAAAAACTATATAAATGTGGTACTGCTGTAAACATACTGACCCGAAGAATAAAGCTACCTTATCAATTTTACCACACGCGGAACAGTATAAAAAAAAAAATAAAAAAAATTCCTGAATTGTTGGTTTTTGTTTATTCTGCCTCACAAAAATCGGAATAGAAAGCGATCAAAAAATGTCACGTGCCTGAAAATGGCACCAATAAAAACGTCAACTCATCCTGCAAAAAAACTAGCCGTCACATGACTCTGTTGGCCAAAATATGGAAAAATTATAGCTCTCAAAATATGGCGATGCAAAAACTAGATTTTACAAAAAAATGCGTCTCTTAGTGTGTGACAGCTGTCAATCATAAAAACCCGGTATGATTCTGGTATCTCTGTAATCGCACCAACCCGAAGAATAAAGTCATCTAATCACTTAAACCGAACAATGAACGGCGTAAAAAATAAACTCTAGGGTTAGGGTTGGGGTTAGGGTTCGGATTTTTTTCAAAAGTAAAAAAAAATAAATATGACGATATGGCAACTAGTGTTAAGTGCAAGTGCTCGCTACTTGAGTTTGCATCGGGTGCTCGGGCATGCACTGAGTATCGCAGGTGCTCGAGTGACATGCTCAAGTCTCCACCCCATATGCTTCGTGGCCAAAAGAACCTTGCGGGGATTGCCTGCCATGCACGAGCGATCCCCACATGTTTTTTTCAAATTCTGTGTCGTACCTCTGGGTTCAAAATGTTCACTATACCCCTTGATAAAATCTTGAGGGGTGTAGTTTCCAAAATAAAGTCACTTGTCGGGGGTTTCCACTATTTAGGCACATCAGGGGCTCTCCAAACGCGACATGGCGTCTGCTCTCGATTCCAGCCAATTTTGCGTTCAAAAAGTCACAGAGTGCTCCTTCCCTTCTGAACTCTGCCATGCGCCCAAACACTGTATTTTCCCCACATATGGGGTATTGGCGTACTCAGGAGAAATTGCTCAAAAGTTTTTGGGGTCCATTTTCTCCTCTTACCCTGGTGAAAATAAAAAAATTGGGGCTAAAACATCATTTTTGTGGAAAAAGTTTGATTTTTTTTATTTTCACGGCTCCATGTTATAAACTTCTGTAAAGGACTTGGGGGTTTAGGGTGCTCACCACACATCTAGACAAGTTCCTTGAGGGGTGTAGTTTCCAAAATGGTGTCACTTGTGGGGGGGTTTCCACTGTTTAGGCACATCAGGGGCTCCCCAAATGCAACATGGCGTCCGCTAATTATTCAAGCAAATTTTACAATCAAAAAGTCAAATGGCGCTCCTTCCCTTCCATGCGCACAAACACTGGTTTTCCCTCACATATGGGGTATCTGCTTACTCAGGAGAAATTGCACAATAAACTGCATGGTGCAATTTCTGTTGTTACCCTTATAAAAATGCAAAATTGGGGGCTGAAAAACATTTTTGTTGGAAAAATGTGAAAATTTTATTTTTACAGCTCAATGTATAAACTTCTGTAAAGGACTTGGGGTTTCAATGTGCTCACCACACATGTAGATAAGTTCCCTGAGGGGTCTTGTTTCCAAAATGGTGTCACTTGTGGGGGGTTTCCACTGTTTAGGCACATCAGGGGCTCTCCAAACGCAACATGGTGCATCTAATTATTCAAGCAAATTTTACATTCAAAAAGTCAAATGGCGCTCCTTCCCTTTTGAACTCTGCCGTGCCACCAAACAGTGTTCTTTTTCCCCACATATGGGGTATCTGCATGTCCAGGGGAAATTGCATAACAAATTTTGGGGTCCATTTTTTTACTGTTACCCCTGTGAAAATAAAAAAAATTGGGTCTAAAGTAACATTTTTGTGAAAAAAGTTAAATGTTCATTTTTTTCTTCCACATTCCAAAAATTCCTGTGAAGCACCTGAAGGGTTAATAAAGTTCTTGAATGTGGTTTTGAGCACCTTGAGGGGTGCAGTTTTTAGAATGGTGTCACTTTTGGGTATTTTCTGTCATAAAGACCTCTCAAAGTGACTTCAAATGTGATGTGGTCCCTAAAAAAAAAAAAAAAAAAAAAAAAATGTTTTTGTAAATTTTGTTGGAAAAATGAGAAATGGCTGGTCAACTTTTAACCCTTATAGCTCCCTAATAAAATAAAAAAAAAAAAAAAAAAAATGTTGGTTCCAAAATTGTACTGATGTAAAGTAGACATGTGGGAAATGTTATGTATTAACTATTTTGTGTGACATATCTCTCTGATATAAGGGCATAAAAATTCAAAATGTTCAAAATTTTCGCCCATTTTCCGTTTTTTTTTTCACAAATAAACGCAACTGATATCGAAGAAATTTTACCACTATCATGAAGTACAATATGTCACGAAAAAACAGTCTCAGAATCAGGGGGATCCGTTGAAGCGTTCCAGAGTAATTACCTCATAAAGTGACAGTGGTCAGAATTGTAAAAATTGGCCTGGTCATTAATGTGCAAACCACCTTGGGTTCTAAAGGGGTTAATATTGTATTTTGTATTATGTCGGATCCCTTGTAATATATCGCAGTCCTGGTTTTGGAACCTTCTCATCTTCTGAGAGAGTGTTTCGTCCCACCAGATGTTCGGAGTGGATGCTGTACCTCGATGGTGGCGCTCCGGGGTGTAATGTGTGGGTGTTGGAGGGAGTGAAGGTTGTGGTTTCATTTTGGGCGTGTGACCCAGGGATTCCCTCAGGCATCACTCCCTCCTCCTGCCTCGCATTGCTCTTCTCTGAGTCACGGCTCTGTAGCTCAGGCGTGTCTGTAGTTGTGTGTAACACATACATGCAATGTTGCGTGCCGTATACGTCTCCCATGCCTGTTGTACTTTGCGCTTCTATATATTGTGGGTGTTTAGGTCATAAATACTTTTCTCTTTATGATATTGGCATACCCTTCTGGTCTTTGCTGAGTCACGCTTTATCTATATCTGGCTTTCTAATATTCCTCCAGTTTCTTTAGAGCTTCATTGTACTGTAGATCCTTCCTGGACCCCTATGATTTCGGCTTCCCGAGAAGAAAAATGGTGTGTGACTTAATGTGTTCATGTGATCTACCCAGTAAGCACTTCTGCTTGTGGCCATAGGATGACGCTACTCATTTCATTGTGGCTAAAACCCACATTTTGCCACAAGGGTCCCAGTACATGTGATGTGAAAATACAATATTGTCCCTGTTCACCCTGAAAAGTTTAACAGAATATTATCTGCTTTGGAATATATTTTGGATCCATGTACATATCATTATAAGCTATGTTCACCTTCGCACAGAACTTTTTTTTTTATTATTGTTTATTTGCTTCTCAAATGCAAAGTTAAGCAGCTTTCTGCATAGTCTTTAATAAAATGTCTCTATCGTTTTGCTGTCGCCAAGTGTCCACAAGTTCTCGGACATTACACTGACCCATAGAGTTTCATTGAAGCAAATACACATTAGTTTTAATAACAGGTTAGTATCTCTGGTCCCTCTGGTCCGTGAGACTCAGAGCAGGTCCTGTTGTTATCCGTTTTGTGGATCGGACTTGGCTATTAAAATTAAAGTCTATGGAGAACAGTTAAAAAGGACCTGTTCTTAAGTCAAAAGTGACCATTTTTTCCCCTTTTTTATTCCAACTGCTCCCCTGAGTATTTTTTTTTTTTTAAATAAAATCCGCCGTATGGTTACAGAGGTATGGGCCTTTTTATTTAGTGCTATTTCATTGGCAAAGACAAAGGGGCGTGGCTCACAGGATCCTCTGGGGTGTGGCTTAAGGCAAAGCAGCATTATCACCTTGTGAGCCACGCCCCCTTAGTAAAGACTATAAAAATTAGAAACAAAATATAAAAGCCCATATCTCTGAAGCAGTGTTTGAAAACTCAAAAAAAAAATTGTACTCAGCGAAGTAGCGGCAATAACTCCACTTTTTTTTTTTTTACTTGGAGACATAAACGTAGATGAAACATGGAAGACATACTTTTTATTCCAGTTTTCCATCTGTGTTTCATCCATTTTTAACTGATCCGTTGTTAAGAGTCAATGGATAAAAAAAAAATCAGTCTACCTGCTTCAGTGAGAAAAAAACAGATCCAACTAGGGTGACACATGAGAAAAAATATCACATTTTCTATTCAATGGTAACATACACCTGTAAGTGTGAATATAGCCTTAGTGATGGCAGAAAGAGTGGGAGTTGTGAACAGATCTGGAGTGGAAAGAGGAGAGAGGATCTTGAGGAAGGCACAGAAAACAGGCTACATACAAGGAAGAAAGAACATGGAGAGGAAATATGTGCATCTCTGGAGCTGTGCTGATATATGAAAACTAATAAAGAAAACAGTTTCCTGGATACTCTCAGAACTCAAATCCATCCTGTATTACTGGGAGAGACGCTCCTATCCAGCCTGAATTACTGCGACTGATGCTCCTATAAGAGAAAAATCTGAAATTTTGATCAGACTGCAAGCTGCCTATCATGGTGGGGGGAACCTCTAAAAGCAAATGGATACTGTCAAATGTGGAGAGATGTCAGGTGACCATGTCCCAAGGAATCAAATAATCGTCATCTTTTTATTTATTTTTTTTCCAGCAAGGAACAGAAACATGCTTATTTTTTTTTTTTTTTTACTTAATGAAAGTGCATACATTTGGCAGCATATTTAATATTGACATGTTACTATGGATTGCCTTTCTTTAAGTGGTTATTTAGAATTAGAAACATGGCTGCTCTCTTTTAAAAACAGCTCCACACCTGTCTACAGGTTATGTATGGTACTGCAGGTCGGCCCCTTTCATTTCAATAAAGCTGAGCTGCTTTACCCAACTCAATCCAAAGACTATCGTTGTTCTGCAAGAAAGCAGCCATGGCTTTCTAATCCTGGACAACCCCTTTTAAAAAGCAGCTATAGTCCGTTTAATATATTTCTGAATGACCATTCATGAAAATTTGATAGTCTGGCGCCTATTGGGTCTATAGCAATTTATCCCCCCTTCCTCAAACTAAATGCTAATATAACTCCTTCTCTCTTCCTTTAAAGTAGTAGTTAAAAAATGTACATTATTTTTAAGTGTGGTATCCGAGCCATCTGGAGGGGCTGAGATGGCTGACAGAAAGAAGGGGCACATTGCTTAGACTCATCGGTACATCTACTGTTTTATGGGCCATCACTGGGCTGGTTTATGGAGCAATAAACACTTTTTTTACATCATTAACACAAATTTTTCACCCATTTATCACAAATTTTACGCTTTTTCCATTGTAACGCTTTGATGAATTTTGCTCATCCTTCACAGGTGACTGTTGGCTCCTTGCTGCCATTGCTTCCTTGACGTTGAATGACACTTTACTTCACCGTGTGGTTCCTCATGGTCAGAGCTTTCAGGAGAATTATGCAGGAGTCTTCCATTTCCAGGTAATCAGCGATGTTCACAATACTTTTAGAACTTTTTTAGATGTTTTCCATTGTAAGTGCCTGTTCGCACTAAGTTTTTTTTTTTTTTTTTTTTTAAGTTTTTGGAACAGAATGAGTTCCAAAACCAGGAGCTCCAAAGCCAGGAGTTTTGATGGAGAGTTTCTGCTCCAATAACTCAGCAAAATAACTCAGTGTGAACGCACCCTTAAAGAGATATGTGTGCTTTGTCCTGTTCATGAAACTTTACCTGGTGCCTGCTCCCATTTTTTTGCATTGAGACCAAACGTAATGGTGTCACGCACTGGCCCTCTCTCTCTATTGATAGTAAATGACATGATCACACCCAGTATTGTTACTGTAAAAATCTTTTCAAGTCCTACAACTCCACCCTAATATGACATTCCTACCAAGATTAGAGTAATCTTCCTGCATATGCCACATTGTGAAAACCAGAAAATGCAGTCCCTGAGTAAATCACAATGCTTTATTTGAGAAGACTCAAAATCTAAGGTCATCATAACTAATGCAAAAAAATCATTTTGAAAATTTAAAGCGCCTAAACTTTTATTTTTTTCTAAACACTTTTATCATGTCTGATCTTTAAAGAGCTTGTCCGGGACTAACATTTTTATGCATCAAGGTCATCAACATGTTAGTCCCAGAGAACCAGGTTGGAGGTACTCGTATATGATCTCTGAAAGGAGTTGTCCACTTTTTCTTTATTTTAGTAAATTACGATGACCATTATATTGTGGCACTGACTTTTTTTTTTTTTCTATGGTAAAATGCCGTACACTTGTTATCGCAATCAGTTTTCACAAATAGAAAAAAAAAAGCCTTTTCCTTGTGCAGTGTTTAACAATTGCTGGAGGGTGATGGACGTGTCCGGTCACATGCTCGTCTGTCATCAGCCCGGAGAGCTGCGCAGTCTGTGTGAAAGGCCATAGGACACTAATGTATGCATTGATCTTAAATTGTACAGTGTTTGTTTGTGCTTTCAGAATATACACCTGTTTGATATGTAGTAATATACTTTTGGTAGGATTCTCCATTTCTGAACTGCACCAATCACAACTTCTGCCACGAGTTTAAGGATATTTTCCACTTTTTACAACTTTCTAATAAACAGTGTTTTATTTCCATGCTATTTCAGCTAGTCCTGTTCTTATCTTAGAAATGTTTGAAAATAGTTCGCAATGTCGGCAATGGTCTGTAAATTAAAGGGATTTTCCAGTTTCGAAAGACCATGCCCCTTGGCTGCAGTATTAAAAAATAAATAAATTAAAAATTGTTGTCCTTTACTCACCTTCCCCTGGTCCTGTGCTGAGTCTGCCAATGCCCCAGTGTCTTTTTACTTTCTACAGTGCTGACGTCACGTCGACAGCTCTGCAGCCAATCCCTGAACTCAGCGGTTCTGCCGAAGTACGCGGCATGAGCCACTCGACGACGCTGAACATAGTTTTTGGCTGCAGGGCCGTTGACATGATTGCAGCACTGCAGAAAATAACCAACACTGAAGCAGCGGCAGAGACTAAGCACTGGACCAGGGAAGGATGACTAAAGCACAGTGTGGGCAACTGGGGGAAAGGAGTTTTCGGAAACTAGAAAACCCCCTCTAAGTACATAATGAGCATGAGTTTCTGCGGTAGCTTGCTAGCATGTGTGATTTTGGGACCCAGCTCACTGAACATTGATTGATATTTATAATAGAAAATGTGACACACAACTGTGTTTTCATGACTTGCACCATTTTTTTTTTTTTTTTACAGATTTTTGGCACCTTAGCCAAAAAAAAGGCTTTTTTTTTCTGTCTTTAACCAGTTTTGTAATTTATTAGCACAAAGTTGCACACTTTGCAAAATGTTGCAAATAATTACTGGAATACATAAAATCACTCCGTGGGTGAATTGAAGAGGGATCACCTCTGTGGTAGAGTTGGGGGATGGAGGAAATGGCAAATTGACTGTATTTGAGCCAAATTTTGTGATTATTTATTTATTTATTTATTTATTTATTTATTTTTTTCAAAAGTTGCAAATGATGAATCGTGCAAAAACATCTGTAAATCCCAAACCTCCCACAGTGGCAAACTAAAGAAAAAAATAGATGTAGGACGCGCCCTCTGGGCCATGGGGTACTTGGTAGCCGGGCCGGTCGATGCTGGGGGATGTCACAGTGGCAGTGACCCGCCCTGGGTCAATAAAAGAGGAAAAGTAAAAGGGAAATAGTTTTTAGAGAGATAATGTTCGTGACGCCACCTGTGGTATGTGGCTATATGGGGCCACCGCTGCGGTGCAGAACCTCTGGAGCTGATGGTGATACAGCAGAGTTGGTTCAGCTCTCCACAGGCAGAGCTTAGCTCCAGGGCAGGATATAGGGGTTTTATGAGGTAGATGTTGCTGGTGCTGTGTAGTGCAGGGCTGGTGATGGTGCAGCAATAATTGCAGGACATAGTCGGGTGCAGTCTTCAAGGTTTACTCACAGTTATCACGCTACTCCAGGTTACAACTGCCAACTTATAACCACCCACGTCGTCCTGCGTTCACCAAGGAAGGGGTTCAGCAGCTCTCAGGTATTTCAGGAGCACTTAAATGGGACCCCGTTCTATGTTCCTTTCTCGGTCGTCTTACTACGCTGGCTCTCGCCCTCCTGCCCGGCGCCTCACAATCAGTGTCCCAAGCCGGTAGCCTCTGATCTTGTCGGGCGACGTGCAATCCCCCGGACCATCTGCGGCCACCTTTTCAGCGATGTAATTGTTGTAGTGGGCAACTGCACCTTGCAAGTACAGTAGCCTCTGGTTATCTAGCCGAGCCTGGTTGTTCTCCACTAGTTTAGGGGCCGGTCCCCTCTGCGGCCTGATCCCTCCACGTCCGTGTAGATTCGGGCGCACGGGTGGCTTCCTGCACTCACCGTGCCCCTGGAATCCCCTCTGTCTCTGGAGCCTTCCCTCTGCTCCCGTCCTCTCTCTCCTGGGCCTCTCCGACTAGGCCCGCTCTCCTCTCTCCTGAGCGGAGCTCCTTTTGAGCTCCCACTCCAGCTCTCTCTCCTCACACTGCACTCCTGCTCCCAGCACTGGAGCAGGAGACTGGCTTGTTTTAGAACCTTCTTCCTTCCTTTTATACTCCTTCCTGACGGTGCTCCCCTGATCTACTTCCTCCACCCACACCCACTACATGGTTCCCCCCCCTTCCAGCCAGGGACAGGGCTCAGCATTGTGCACGTGCAACTTGCCCCGCCTGCTGGTCTGAAGTGGTGTAGTGTTGGATGCAGGTGGGTGGGTCCCGGGTAGTACTCCTTCCTTACCTGAGAGTGGGGTACCACACCTCTGGGTGAGAAGCAGTACCTCTGTGGCGACTGAACCTGCAGGGTCGCCACATGTACATAGAAGGCATGTATGAAATATGCTTCAAAAAAGGTGCATATGCAAACAAAAAAAAGGCACAAAACAGCGAGAGCTCAACAAAAAAAAAAACAGGCAAATGCAATATTGAAATGGGCCCTAAGTGTTTGACGCGCCCCCTGGGCCGTGGGGTACCCGGAGCCGGGCCTTGTGGATGCTGGGGGTTGTAGTGACCGTGGCAGCGACCCGGTCCGTGACCCAGGGCGGTCAAACCAAAGGGGTAGTCTATGTGTAGAAATGTTGTTAATGTCCGACTACGCCACCTGTGGATTACGGTTATCGGTAACCGCCGCTGCAGAGCTGTCCTCTGAAGCTGGTGGTATGTGCAGCAAGTGTAGTATGACTCCCCACAGGAAGAGTGTAGCTTCAGGGCAGCGCGTGTGAATGATGGTGGTGGTGCAGGGCGTCCCAGTGCAGTTAGTGCTGGCGCGGTAGGAAACACGGAGACAAGACGGTGCCGTCCCAGGGTCTTTACTCACAGTTATTAGCTTCCAAGTTATAGACGTCAAGGCAACTTCCCCCGTCGTGCTGTGCGTACTCAGTGAGGGGCTCAGTCCACCCTCAGGTATCTCTAGAGCACTTATCAGAACCCCGTTCCGTGTACCTTCCTCTGGTCTCTTCCTGCACCTCGCATCCAGCGCCACTTCTATCCGGTACCCTCGGGCCTTGGCGGGCGACGTATGTTCCGTCTCCTGGTCCTATGTGGACACCTTCTTAGGGCCACTGATGTGGATTATGGTTACAGCACGTTAGACACTGTAACCGCCGGTTTCTAGCTGAGCCTTCAATGTTTCTCCACTAGTTGAGGGATTCCGTTCCCTATTCTGGCCTGACCCCCCTACTCTTCTAGTAGCGGCGGGCGTACGGGTGACTTCCTGCACGGCCCGTACCCCTAAGGTCTCTTCGGTTCCTGGAGCCTTCCTGCTCCCTGTCCTCTCTCTTCTCCTTCCAGGCTCAGGCCTCCTGACTAGGCCCGCCTGTGGAGCAGAGCTCATGCAGAGCATCTGCTCACTGTCACTTCTCCTCAGACTGAACTCCACCACTGTACTACTGAACCAAGATGGTTCCTTACTTTTATACCTACTACTCCAGTGCTCCCAGGATCTTCGTCCTCCACCCACCCACTACATAGTTCCCCCTCTCTAGGTGGTTCCTCCCCACTCCAGCCAGGGATCAGGGACAGTTGTGCTCTCCCTTAGGAGCATTGTCGCCCTGTCCCCCGGAAATGTGGTGTAGTGAATGTAGTGTTAGGGTCCTGAGCCATACTCCTTCCTTACCTGAGAGTGAGCTACCACACCTCTGGGTGAGATGCAATACCTCTGTGGTGACCGAACCCTCAGGGGCGCCACATGTTCACAGAATAAAACATTTATGATGACTGCAGAAACACATGCGCACACATGTGGGTGAATCACTTTCCTGATAATGTACAGTGCCTCTTTCAGTGAGCGCCGCTGAAAGATGATTTAACTGCACCGTTACCGGTTCTGATCTTTGCTCCATTCTTTTGGGTAAATAGAGATCTGGTTTTATCCGTAACGTTTTTGTTTTATAAAAACTTTAATTTTTCTATATTTTTTTTACATAATTTTTTTTAATGAAGCTGCAGATAGAACTAAATATCGGTTAGCTAAGAGATTTTTTTGACAGTCCTCTCAAGCTGTGAGCAGATACAGGATACCTGTTAGATGAAGGTCATTAATCCTCTTTATAGAATCATTTACAGAATATATTGGTTAGAGGAGAATTTTTACTTTTCCTTTTTTTATGCACGATGGCACAACAAGCTTGATTGTTAGAAATCTGAGGACACAGGAGCTTGGGGCCTGCTCTCAGCCTAGGGGCCTGCTCTCAGCCTAGGGGCCTGCTCTCAGCCTAGGGGCCTGCTCTCAGCCTAGGGGCCTGCTCTCAGCCTAGGGGCCTGCTCTCAGCCTAGGGGCCTGCTCTCAGCCTAGGGGCCTGCTCTCAGCCTAGGGGCCGGCTCTCAACCTGGGGCCGGCTCTCACTTTAAACGTTCCAGATCACAATTTGAACAGTCTTCAGAATAAAACTGTTCTACATTTTTCTCTTTTGTCACATGTTGATAAAATAACTGGTGGCAATCTGTCTGGTAAGGGTAGGTTAGACAGATGATCTCAACTCCATGAATATCTAAAGTAAACTCAATGCAATAGAATATTGATACTTATATAAAGAGGTTTTCTCAACATTCTAAAACGTTAAAATTACAAAGCACTTGAAAAAAATCAAGCAACTTTGCTGTTTACTTCTTATTAAAAATCCTCTGAGTTATTACCCAATCTTTTGTTTACTGCTCAGTGCCTGCAGTCTATCCATTGTGGCTAGTTTCTTAGTCAAAAAGTACAATGCTTACAAGCTGTCTCCGATAGAGCTTGTAAGCACTGCTCTGAAGCTGGCTGGATTACCAGGTTTGGCTAGCTTCAGTTCTGCTGCCCTCCTTCGATGCAAAGCTGCCTCGGCTTGCAACATCGGAGAGAAGACCTTTTGGCCCAGAGGCGCAACTATGCTGCTGGTTTGAACGGTCATTCAATCAGGAGTTCACCACCGCTCGGAAGGCAGGAGGCTGGGGAGCACTCCTGAAGATTGATGATATTTTATTTGTGCAGACAATCTCAATATGAGACGTTTTTGTTCCAGTAGACCATTATCAAACATGATTGCCCCTGGGACACTTCTGTTTTTACTGCATTCCGGTTCAGTCTACTTCCCCCAGGGCTGATCCAATCATGCTACACATCAGGCCCCAGGGCAGCAAACCACCTGCTGCAAGCTATTCTCCAGACCTTTTATAGTCCATTGTCTCACAACGCCCCTCCTATGTTCAATTGTGGCCTCCCCCGAGCTCCATCGAAAGCCAACCCTTGCGTACAAAATGTCACTTTCTTCTAATTGTTCTCTTAAATATATATTAGGTGATCCACTATGTAGAATCTCCACCGGCCGTGCATCACACATTTCAGCCTCCAGTCATTGCCTGCAATGGGCAAGTAACTCTGGTCCGGAGAGAAAAACGAGGGAAGGTGTTGAAGTTTTTATCTTTTAATGGACTTTCAACTTGATTCAATAAACTTAGATTTTTGATCCAGTCAGTTATAACGAAAACTACCGTCGTTTTTCTCTGTCAGCTGTAACCGCCATCAGATACGGCACCCACTGGTTTCTAATCACAGCAACAGATTATTATTATTGTTTATTATTGTAGCGCCATTTATTCTATGGCGCTTTATATGTGAAAAAGGGGTATACATACATGAACTATTACAATAATCTTGAACAAAACGTGACGTCGACTGATACAGGAGGAGCGGGGACCCTGCCCGCGAGGGGTCACAGTCTACAAGGGATGGGTGAGGATACAGTAGGTGAGGGTACAGCTGGTTGTGCAGCAGTGTGGTGGAGCAAGGGTTACTGCAGGTTGTAGGCTTGTTGGAAGAGGTGGGTCTTCAGGTTCCCTTTGAAGGTCTCCACGGTAGGCGAGAGCCTGATATTTCGGGGTAGACAGTTCCTGAGTAGGGGCGATGCACGGGAGAAATCTTGTATGCGATTGTGGGAAGAGGAGATAAGAGGGGAGTAGAGAAGGAGATCTTGTGAGGATCGGAGGTTGCGTGCAGGTAAGTACCGGGAGACTAGGTCACAGATGTATGGAGGAGACAGGTTGTGGATGGCTTTGTATGCCATGGTTAGGGTTTTGAACTGGATTCATCTGTTACCAGCATGAACAGCTCTAACCCTTCCCCTCTCCCCTAACTCCTTCCCAACTCTGGTCCAGTAATGCTTCAGTGATAAAGAAGCCCAGTCTAGTCCCCCAAGCTAACCAATGCTCCATCTATAAAGTGGTCAACCCCATTAAGCACTGATAATATCCAAAAAGTCAATCTAATCCCCAAAGGATAGTCCCAGTAGTGCCGGTCTGCCCCTACAGACAGTATGCTGTACCTGCAATCACAATCTGACTCCTGCAGTCTAATGCCTTTAATACTTCTCTTATCTGCAAGCTTAGTAAAAAAACAAAAAAGGGATTAATGGGAATAATGAAAAGGTCAGGTATGGCTTAGAAGGCAGGTAAGGCATGGGCCACAGCATTGTCCTGCAGGGAGGGTTTGTGGGAACAAAGCTGGTTAAATATGAGATCTGAGGACTTTCTTTGCGCATACATTGTTCTGCCTCTATAAAGGATGATGTACAATGTATAGTTATTATACAACTGTTATATAAAGTATACAACTATTATAGAAAAAATGGAGGAAACGCCAACTCACCACTGAGGAATAGGGTCCAGTGAAGTTCCAGCTTCGGGTAAGAACAGGTGACGCGTTTCGAACGCAATAAAGCTTACTGTTTCAAAGGCTTTGAAAAATAATGCTGGATTGCGTTCGAAGCACATCACCTGATCTTTGTCTCTCGCACCTTATTGTCTGATATGTTTTTTTTTTTAAATCTAATAACGATGGACTGATTTACAATATTTTACCAGAAGCTGGAACTTCTTATTTTTCTTCCCGAATACAACTCTTGTACCCAAAGTTTTCCCAAAACTGAAAAGTGCAAATAGCCAAAATCCCTCACAGGCATCTTTTATCATGTAAAGTGTCCTCTCAAACGTCATCAATCTAGTAGCCACAAAAAAAACGTGAAAAAAACCAACTCCTTTCAGCGCAAATTTTTGAATATTAGTTAATTTATTAATTGCTATGACACGTTGGAATATTTCATACATATTTTGCATATGTATTCATGTCTGCTGGGTGTGTGTGCATAGGTTGTGGGGACTATTATAGTCATATCACCCCTCACTTTTGCACCCTTACAATCTACTCCTAGTTTATATGATTTGTTATGTGTGATAGGTGTGTTGATACAAAATACACAGTGATCAATATAGAGATATTTACCTTGTAGAATTTTTGCTCCTATTGTGTGTGTGCTGGCCATATAAATTTGTATATACAGTATGTAAACTATCGTTAATATATAGTTTTTAGTGCTTTGCTTTTGTTTTTTGTCTACTACTATCTATATATTATATATTGTGGTTGTGTGTCTAGATATACCATTGTTTGTAATAATAATCTTTTAAATACATTTTGATACTTTCTTTGAATAATTAGATCCCATTACCTCTTTTTCGGACTCTGTAGGTTGTATGTGCTCTTTTGAATGAGGGGCATTATATTTGTATAGAGGATTATTGTATCTTCTACTATTAGTTATTCTGGTCCATTGTTAAGATTCTGTTCCCATGTAGAGTAAATTCTGCAGGTTTTTTTTTTTTGTGTGTGCAGAAAATCTGTGTTTCCTGCTTTTTTTTCCACGTCTTTGCCACAAAAAACGCAGCATTTTACTATCCAAGCGAAATGAGTGAGATTTAAAAAAAAAAAAAAAAAAAAAAAAAAAAAAAAAGTCAGCTCATTCCACAAAAAAACAAGACTTCACATGACTTTGTCGGCAGAAATATGGAAAAGTTATAGCTATGAAAATATGGCGATGTAAAAACTTGTTTTTACAATAAAAAGCATCTTTTAGTGTGTGACTGCAGCCAATCCTAAAAATCACTGTAATCGCACCAACCTGAAGAATAAAGTCACGTAATAAATTATACCGCATGAGGAATGGCGTAAAAAATAAATAAAACCAATTCTTCACCTGCTGTTGATTTGTTCACTCTGTCTCCCGAAGATCGCAGTAAGGCTCTGCTCACATTTATCCTGCGCTCTGCGTTGAGCGCTTGCATCGGGGTTTCCGTGTAAATCTCTGAAATACGTGATTCAGATGGAACCCCCGGCGGAAGATTCCCTATAATGAGGCAGATGGAGGCACGGTGAAAAGGACGACGCTGACTAGAGGCCAGACAGAGTCCAAAGTAACTCTGTTGCCTCATTATAGTAAATGGATCCCTCGGAGTTTCATCTGAATCACGTCATTCGGAGATTTAGATGGAAACCTCGATATAAGTGCTCAGCGTAGAGCGCAGGATAAATGTGATCTCAAATGTTATGTAAAAGCTTCAACTCCATTCACAAAAAAAGCAAGTCCCCACTCAGGTACGTTATCTGTTAACAAAAATATAAGGGCTTCCACGTTATTGGTAGCACAAAAGTTCTGGAAAAACTAAAAGAAATCCAGCAAATTCTGCACTCCTAAATCCAAGTGTCCCCCTCACTTCTGAGCCCCAGTGTGCCTAAATCACAGTTAGCGTCCACATGTTTGGCATTTCTGTAGCAATGAGAGTCTGCCTAATTTACGTGTGCATGTCTCGTGAAGCACGAGCTGGGCAAAACGTAATGGTCACTACAACGTACTGGTCACTAACAACGGCTGTTTGCAATCTTCACTTAGCAACATCCACTTCTGTTTGTTTCTGGAAAACACCCATGGAGTCAAAATCGTCGCTACACCTGTAGATAAATTCAAAAAGGGGTATAATTTCCAAAATGGGGTCGCTTGATGGGGGTAAGGGGGTGTTCTGCTCTTCTAGCACTTAGGAGCTGTGTATATGGGGGCCGCAAACTATTCGCAAATCTGCACTCCAGGAGGCAAAAAGTGCTTTATCTCTCCCGATTCTCGCCGTGTCGCTAAGCAGTACTGAACAGCCACATTTGGGTATTTCTACATGTGTGAAAATGTAAAATCTGGGGCGAAAACAAAATTTTGGTGGTAAAAATTTTATTATTTTTTCTTCACTGCCCAATGGTATAAAATGCTATGACTCTCACCTGTGGTGTCAATATGATCCCCTAGATGAATTCCTTGAAAGGTGTAGTTTGTAAAATGGGGTCACTTATAGGTGGTTCGACTGATCTGGCACCTCAGAGGCTCTACCAATGTAACATGACACCCTCAAACCAGTCCAGCGAAATCTGAGCTCCAATATGGCGCTTCTTCCTTTATACGCTTTGCGTTATGCCTCAAGAGTAGTTTTCAACCACATATGGGGTACCCTCGTGAAAATGCAAAATTTCAGGCTAAAAAAAACCAACATGTTTTCTTTATTTTCACAGCTCAACCTTATAAACTTCTGTGAAGCACCTGGGGGTTCAAGGTGCTCACCACACATCTAGATAAGTTCCCTGAGGGGTCTAGTTTCCAAAATGGTATCACTTGTGCCTAAACAGTGGAAACCCCCCACATCAGAGACTCTCTAAATGTGACATGGCGTCCACTAATTATTCCAGAAAATTTTACATTGAAAAAGTCAAATGGTGCTCCTTCCCTTCTGAGCCATGCCATGCACCCAAACAGTAGTTTTCCCCCCACATATGGGGTATCGGTGTACTCAAATTGCTTGTGAGAATTCAAAATATGGGGCTAAAAAACATGTGTGGGAATAATGTGATTTTTTATTTTTTTTCCATTGCTCAACATTATAAATTTCTGTGAAGCACTTGGGGGTTCAAGGTGCTCACTACACATCTATGCAAGTTCCCTGAGGGGTATAGTTTTCCAAAATGGTGTCACTTGAGGCGAGTTTCCACTGTTTAGGCACATCAGCGGCTCTCCAAACGCGACATGGCATCCGCTAATTATTCCTGCAAATTTTGCATTCAAAAAGTCAAATGGCGCTCCTTCCCTTCTGAACCGTGCTGTGCGCCCAAATAGTGTTTTTTCCCCAACATATTGGGATTCTGTGTGCTCAGGAGAAATTGCACAACATATTTTGGGGTCCATTTTCTCCTGCAGTTTTTAGAATGGTGTCACTTTTGGGTTTTTTCTGTCATATAGACCCCTCAAAGTCACTTCAAATGTAATGTGGTCCCTTAAAAAAAAAAATAAATAAAAAAAAAATAAAAAAATTGTTGTAAAAATGAGAAATCGCTGGTCAAATTTTAACACTTATAACTTCCTAACAAAAAAAAAAGATGTTTCCAAAGTTGTGCTGATGTAAAGTAGACATGTGGGAAATGTTATTTATTAACTATTCTCTGTGACATATCTCTCTGATCTAAGGGCATAAAAATTAAAAGTTTGAAAATTGCTAAATTATCACCAAATTTCTATTTTTTTCACAAATAAACAAAAGTCATGTCAAATAAATGATCCCACTGTCATGAAGTACAATACGTCATGAAAAAAAGATTCTCAGAATCAAGGGGATCCGTTGAAGCGTTCCAAAGTTATTACCTCCATAACGTGACAGTGGTCAGAATTGAAAAAAAAATTGGCCTGGTCAGGGGGGTGAAGGGGTTAAAAACATAAATATTCATAGATTACTTTCCATGGCTATGTAGGCTTTGAATATAAAGAACAGGTACTTCTCCTTTCTTATACAAATGTTGTTGTATCTCAATTGTATTAAAAAAAGGAACACAACCTTTCCTTTTTTAACTAACGAGTCAAACGGCCACAATCAAACAGATTTTGTGGAATGACCCCCATTGGGAAATGTCTGCCAGAGCCCCTCCCCCCCCAAAAGCTGATGTTTGTCATATTGTGTACCACCATGTATTGTACTCTTGCTTTATAGAGTTCTATGTACAAATTGGGGATTCATCATAGTTTTTACTCCAGAATAGCAGATAATAGTAGAAAGCCTGGTTGGTCGAAATTGTAGGTCTATCGGCGTTGATGCGTCAGCCCTGAGAGAGAGTGTGATATTAAATTGCTAAATTTTATATATAAAATTAACTTTTTTTCACACTGTGTAGCTGTTTTATGAAATGTATGCTTAATATCAGAAAGCCTAAAAGACACTTTTAAAAGATTAAAGCGTTCTTCCCATCTTCATAAATGAGTATTATCGGATAGTGCTGGTAAATGCAAGCAATTTTGCAATTTACTGCTTATTAAAATTTTCAGCCATTCTTGAGATATTGAACACTTTTCTTTACAGCTTGTTGCTTTGGAGACCGACCACCGCTGCTAGACAGCAGAACATGCAGCACAGTGTTTACAAGTTCTTTTCTATTGAGCTTGTAATCACTGTTTTGAAGTTGTCCAGGATCGCTGGAGCGCGCTGTTACCGCCTAATCCTGGCCAGCTTTAGCCCTGTACTTACAAGCTAGACAGCAGCGGTGGTCAGTCTCCTAGGCAACGGGCTGCAAACAAAAGTGTTAATATCTCAAAAACGGCTGCAAATTTTCAAAAGCGGTAAATTGCAAAAGTGCTTGTATTTACAAGCACTATCCGATTATGATGGGAATAACTCTTTTATCTTAATCTGTTTTTAAATTTTCTTTGTATTCACAGCTATGGCAGTTTGGCGAGTGGGTAGATGTCGTCGTTGATGACTTGCTCCCAGTTAAGGATGGAAAACTTGTCTTCGTTCACTCTGCAGCGGGGAATGAGTTCTGGAGCGCGCTGCTGGAGAAGGCCTATGCTAAGTATGAGCGCTTACTAAACCTTTATATTGGTGACTGATGTGTGATTTAATATATATATATATATATATATATGACACACACACACTAAAAAAAAGTCATGTTTTGCAGAGCTAATGGGAGTTATGAAGCTCTCTCTGGGGGAAGCACTTCTGAAGGCTTTGAAGACTTTACAGGAGGTGTTACTGAGTGGTATGAGCTGAAGAAGCCTCCTGCGGACCTGTATGGCATTATTATAAAGGCTTTAGAGCGAGGTTCACTCATGGGCTGCTCCATTGATGTAAGTGCTCAGTTTGGGACTGCGGTGCCAAGATCCCACCAGTAACCAAGTCCTGGGCCCCACTTTTCGGCTACATACAAATGTGACATTATCCTCAATCACAAATTTATATAACCATGAACTGGGTAGATTGTTACATGAATAAGATGCTGCCTTTGTTTGTACACCGTGATTCAAGTATATAGTGCCGCGGTACTGCTCACATAATAAGGTGGTGGCCCACCGGAGGATTCTCCTGTGGGCCAGTCCAAGCCTATAAGTGCTTATTAGGATTACTATAGCATTCGTCTCATCACTCATGGACGTTTTCTATAACCGTTCTCTCCCGACTAGGATTTTGATGACATACTTAGTCGTCCTAGATAAATGTGAGGCCATATGGCTGATCCATTTCTCTGGGGGAAATTATTTCCACACAGTTGATGCTTCCCCTTTTATTCTGCCTCAGATGTTCCCTAATTCAAGCAACATTAGCTTTGTATTAGAGCGATGATGGCTGAGCACTAATTTCGCTACAGATTTGATAAGTCTGTTCCAGTGCACTGATGGATCAAAGAGTCTTAAATGATTTTAAAGATATTTTATAGATCACTTTAAGAATTGTTTAGCTTATTGATCTGTATTTTATGTTGTTGTAGGCAATGTTTGGACCTTTTAAAAGGATTTTTCCCATCTTCATATAGGATTTATTTTTGGATAGTGCCTGTAAATGCATGCAATTTTGCAATTTACCCCCTATTAAAATTTTCAGACTTCTTTGAGATATTAATATTTTATTAACTAACATTTTTCTTTTGTTTAAAGCTCGTTGCCTTGGAGACCGACCACTGCAACTAGACAGCAGAACATGTGCAGTACTTACAAGCTCTTTTTTTGTTGTGCTTCTAAATACTGTTTCACAGCTGACTGGGATCTCTGGAGCGCACTGTTATTTCCTAATCTCGGCTAGCTTCACTGAAGTGTTTACAGCTTAGAAAGCAGTGGTGGTCGGGTTCCTAGTTGCTTATTAAAAATAGGGGGGACCCCACGTAATTTTTTTTTAAGTTCCCCCTTCCCCATTTTTAATAACCAGCAAAGGCAAAGCAGACAGCTGGGGGCTGATATTAAAAGGGTGGGAAGGTCAATGGATATTGGGCCCTTCCCAGCATAAGACCTGCTCACAGCTGTCTGCTTTCCCTTGACTGGTCATTAAAAATAAGGGGGACCTCACGTAATTTTTTTTTAAGTTATTTATTTCTTTTACACTGTCCCTCACTCGAGCAGCGTCCTGTCCCTGCGCTAGTCAGAGCACAATGGCAGCGCCACCCGTGATCCGGCGTTTATACAGGCCGGGTCAAGTGTTGCGCAGACCAATCACAGCCATGCTAAGTATGGCTGCAGAAGTGCCCACAGCCTAAAAGCTTGTTGATTGTCTGTGCTGCAGCCTTTCAACAAACTTTATTCGGCATTGAACGCGAACGGGAAAAAGTCAGTGTTTGGAGTTCGGCACCGGCCACTAATTGTCCGGTATGAACCGCGAACTTTACACTTCGGGTTCCCTCATCTCTGTTTACAAACCCTCACTGACAATACCCATCTATGAAGATGGGATTAACCCTTTAATATACTATTCAGCTCTAAAAAAAATTATCTGTTTTCTAGATCTGTCAACATGGAAGATGATTGTGGTGAATATAATGCTTCCTTTTCCCTATAGATGAAAGGATGATGTTCACCATTTATAATGTTGTATGGATAGTCTGAGTTCCTACCTGTGGTGTATTAGGGAGTCACAGCTCGGTTGATTTTGGTGGGACATATGTCTATGCTGAAAATAAGGATTAAAGTGGTCATAGATGGGCAATACCCTTGTGGATGACACTTGTCCATCTTCAACAGAGAAGTAATCTCACCCGTTCTATGGGAAATATCATCCATATATTTTATTCCCTAGCCCGATTTTGTTATTTCTGACTATCCTTTCCTCAACTTATCTCTCATTTTAATTTCATTGACTTTTGCCTCCTTTTTTTTCTTCTATAGATAACAAGTGCGACCGATATGGAAGCCATAACCTTCAAGAAACTGGTTAAAGGCCACGCATATTCTGTTACTGGAGCTAAGGAGGTAATTACATATGACTAATGCACAGAAAATATATGATTAGGGCCCTGCCGGGTGTAAAATCAATTTATAGCCACAGTTTACATTTTCTTCACTTCTGCACTTGATCATTCTATATTAAATGCCATTGATAAAGATTAAAAAAAAAAATCCTTGGCGCTTTTCAACCCATAAGGACTTATTTTCTAATTTTAAACATTTAATGGCGCCAACATGGATGATCGATAAAGAATGTGATGGCCGCACACCAAAAATATAATAAACTATGAGTATGTGCATAGCTCCGATAGCACTCGTGACTCTGGCTCGGTGCTATTTATCAGTATATATTAATAATAATTAATAATAATAATTAATAATATTATTATTATAGCACCATTGACTCCATGGTGCTGTGCATGAGAAGGGGTTACATACCAGATACTGATATAATAGTTTTATACTTGCATGTCATAGGGTTGCGCCCCTAGTTCTCTCTTTTTTTTATTTTTATGGAAATCATATATTTATTTTCTCAAAATTTTTCAAAATGGGGCAAATAGTTCATGAATTTGGTGCAAAATAATAAAAAATATTCTTTATTTTGTCTTCAACTGTTTAATTTCTACTATTCAGCACCAATAATTGCAGATCCTTTAAAAAAAAATCGCCATTTCTCTAAAAATGCTGCAAATTTATAACTTCTCCAGAAACCTTACTCCAGGTGAGGAATAGAGTGAGATGCGCCCAAATAAAAAACTAAATTTGCTAAAAGTTACTTTACATCTGTCTGAAACAACTGGTTGAGCAAAGGTGTCAAGAAAAATAAAAAATAAAGACTTAAAGACAACTTAAAAAAATGATGCAAACTGAATAGTATTTTTTTAGTGTTTATTTATTTTTGAGGGGGGTATTTCTAAAGGTTTTTTTTTTTAAATATTGCTTTTTTCCACCTTGAATTGATTTATCATAAATGGAAGGTAGATCTCCTCAAACCCAAGGAGGAAACGCATATATTTCTACTGTGATAAGGGTATGTTCACACATGGCATTTTTGCTAATTTTGTTTCTTTTTTGCATTCTTATCTCCTGCAACCAAAACGCAACGTTTTACAGTACCAGCAAAGTAAATGAGAATCTCATGTAGACACTTATTTTTTCCTTGCATATTTTTTGCTGCTGGGTGTTTTTTGAAATCTGCACCATGTAATTTTTTTTTTTTTTTAGCGTTTTCTTACCCATTCTAATACATGGAAAAAAAACACAAAAATGCAGACAAAAATGCACATTATTCCTGCTAACACTCTGGTTTTTGCTTCAGGCAAAAACGCTACGTGTGAACATTGCAGGAAGAGATGCATAATGACACCATGTCAGGGGCATGACAAGTCATTGACATTGGCCATAGTATATAGACAAGAAGGGGTAAATTCCATAACTGTATAGTCATGGTCCAGCACATAGTATATAGACAACAAGGGGTAAATTCCATAACTGTATAGTCAAGGTCCAGCACATAGTATATAGACAAGAAGAGGGTCAATTCTATAACTGTATAGTCAAGGTCCAGCACATAGTATATAGACAAGAAGAGGGTCAATTCTATAACTGTATAGTCAAGGTCCAGCACATAGTATATAGACAAGAAGAGGGTCAATTCTATAACTGTATAGTCAAGGTCCAGCACATAGTATATAGACAAGAAGAGGGTCAATTCTATAACTGTATAGTCAAGGTCCAGCACATAGTATATAGACAAGAAGAGGGTCAATTCTATAACTGTATAGTCATGGTCCAGCACATAGTATATAGACAAGAAGAGGGTCAATTCTATAACTGTATAGTCATGGTCCAGCACATAGTATATAGACAAGAAGAGGGTCAATTCTATAACTGTATAGTCAAGGTCCAGTAAGATAGATCTAACCTCCTCCATATGTTGTAGGTCAATTAT